>NC_053136.1:48909759-49237781 GCF_016808335.1 Panicum virgatum | reverse complement strand
CTCCTCGTTACTAGTGCTATTTATTGCCATAGCCCATGCCATTAGCAAATATAGCTATCATTTGTGAACATTTGAGTTTTTAAAATATAGCTATCAAAAGTGAATGGAGGGAGTAGTTGTATGAAGTCACTACGCGTACACTGTCACCGTCAGGATTGCTTCCCCTTGAGGAAATTTGGGAGAACAGTGTTCAATTCAAACACCGAAAAACGCCCCTGGTCATCCATGTACAAATGGATTTTCTCGGGTTTAGCACACTTTATCCACTGTAATTGGGGGGCAACAAACTAGGCAAGAAGGCTTAATACTGAAAGTCTGAATCTGAAACAATCGCCCAAACAAGGGTCAAAGGATCCTGAGACAAGGCAATTTAGTTCAGTTGGCATCTAAGCACGGGTTTCAGGATCAAGAAACGTAAAGAATATTTGCCTGCTTTGCAACAGAACAGACTCTGCTTCATTTTTTAGTAATGGGGCCAGCAAGTAGCCCCGATCGGCTTATGTTTGAACAATGCATAATAAGATGGAACAGAAACACAGTAGAAAACCAATATTATCAAGTAAGAGCATCTCCAGCAGTTTGGCAAATCGAGTTGCCATCTTTGATTTTTGGTAAAAACGTTAAAAATACTCCTCCAACAGTTTGGCAAAAGACTTGTCAATTTTTGGCAACTTGGGAAAAACCAGCCTCCAGCGCGTAAATATACGGGTTGGCATCGTGGTTTCTAGTCGGGTGGGAGGGTGAAAAAAAAATAAATAACAGAGAAGGGTTTCTGATTTAAGTTTTCAAGAGGTGGAAGGACATAAATATAATTTTGTTTCTCTCTCAGGGTTCCTGATGTAAGTTAGATCTGGATTTGACAAGTAAATTATGCCAAACTGTTGGAGATAAACTCTTTTTTTACTTGGCATATCTTTTTAGAAGTTGGCAAAACACAAGATATGCCAAGTAAAATATGGCAAACTCTTGGAGATGCTCTAAAGAAGCCCAAACCGAATTCAAAATTTCAAATCATAAGGAAATTCTCAAAGCTGTTCCGTACCAAAGCACTTCTATCTTAACTCGTGCATGCCAGATCGAGTACAACATATTAGCGCAGAATTCAGACATGCATCATCCACATACGACCTAACTCCTAATGCCACTACCCTATCAATCGAACACGGCAAGCTTCTGGTACTCGGCGCCTGAGATCGCCGCCGCCATGACAGCCTCCGGGCTCACCACGCCATCGCTCTCCAGGAAGAGCTTGACCAGGTTCTTAGAGAAGCCACTCACCATTGCGACTCCCGGCTGCGTCGAAATCACAGGCGTGGACCGCGAGTCCCTTAGGTTCCAGAACACGATCTGCGGCACTGCGTCGCCGTACCCGGCGTCCTTGAACTTGCGGCAGATGACCTGGTAGTCCGTCTCCCAGGGGTTTGCCGACGCCTGATCGAACTCCATGTCGCTGAACACGAAGACAGTCCCGATCATCTTGTCCTTGGGCAGTCGGCCGTCCACAGCTGTGCGGAGGATGCGGTCGAACACTGCCTGGAAGTTGGTGTTCATGTCCCACTGCATGCGCTGGATGAAGCTCATCTTCTGGGTGAGGGTCTTGCCCTCGATCTTGTGGATCTGGGGGGTCTCGCTGAACGTGATAACTCTGCCGCCCCACGGCTTCTCGCTGAGCTCGGAGATGAGCAGGCCCAGCGCCACGCACACCTCCATTGGCGTGCCGTTCATGCTCCCGGACACGTCGCAGACGGCGATGCAGTTGCTCAGCGACCCCTTCTTGCGGAGGTCCTCCACCATGCGGCGCCACTGCAGCTCCGACACGTCGTCTGCCTCGCCACGGAAAGCGGCGGCCGCGATCTCGTGGGGCAGGAGCGCACCGGCCGCGATCTTGGCCTTACCAGCCTCGACATCCTCGAGGTACTTGTCGAAGCGAGCCTCGTCGTGCTTCTTGAACAGGTCCTTGTAGCGCCTTATGGCCACCGACGCCACGCGGGTGTAGGGAAGCTCGGACCACCGCTGGGCGCTCATGTACACCTCCGGAAGCTCCAGGACCTTCCGCAGCGGCACCAGCACCTCGCGGCGGAGACGGTGGAGCACGCGGTACGCGTAGTGCTCCTCCGACAGGTCGGAGTAGTCGGGACTGGAGTCGCGCGGGAAGAGGCGACGGGCGATCGCCTCGCAGAGCAGCGTCGTCCGGTCGAACGACGAACCCGGAGTTGGGCACCACTTGGCGGCGAGCCCGATCTTCCTCTTCTGGCCGCCGGGGGCGAGCTGTTCGACGTCGGAGGCGAGGAGGCCGGCGAAGAACTGAGCAACGCAGTCCAACAGGAAGCGGTAGGCGTCATCACTGTAGTACGTCTCCAGAGATTGCGCTGCGAGCTTGGCTACCTTGCGCACCTCCTTCGTCATGGGGATCTCCTTCACAGCTGCAGCCTCCTTGTGATCCACCTCCATCGCCTCTGGTTTTTGCTCCACGGCCTCCGTCGCCTGATCATGAGACGCCTCCTCCTCTGTCTCCATGGCCGCGGCGGCAGAGACCACGCCACCTCCAGACTTACTGCCACGCTTGGACTTGGTCTTGGGATTGGAGAGCGCGGCGCTGACGAAGTCGGCAAGCACGGGCGCGGCGGTGTTGCCGCGAGCGCGCTTCGCACCGGCCAGCCGGGCCGCGCGGACCTCCGCGACCTTGCGCCTAATCTTCGCAACGCCCACCTTGTCCTTGGCGAGCTTGCGGACGTCGGCGCCGTGGATGAGGCGGTAGAGCAGCTCGGGGAAGTCCTTGAGGTAGCCGAACTCGGCGAGCGCGGGGAGATTGCAGGCGAGCGTCTTGGGGTGGCGCTCATGCAGCCAGAGCGCGGCGGCGTAGAAGCCCTCCTTGTCGGACTTGCCCGTGCCGCGCACGCCGCGGAGGTTCGCGACGAGCTTGAGGGCCGTGAGCGGGTCGTGCGCCCACGCGAGGGTGACGAGCTCGCGCACGCGCTGCGGCGGCGTGTCGGGGACCACCTGGAAGAAGAGGTCGAGGCAGGGGTTGCCGGAGGTCGCGTAGGTGGCGGAGTCGTTCTCCGTCCGCATCATGCGGGGCCCCTTGCCGCCGTCGGAGGCGGCGGCAGGGGCGTCGTTGTTGAAGCAGGCGTCGAGGAGGTCGAGGAAGGGGTGGGAGGCGGGGGCCTCCGCGGCTGCGGCGGCGGCCGTCGGTGGCGGGCGAGCCCCGCGGATGACGGGAGGGCCGAGGAGGACGGCGGCCATGGCGGTGTCGATCCGATGGGACGGGATCAGATCGTTTTCTGGTAGGGTTTAGTTGGACGACGGCGACAAATCTGAGAACCGGGCGTTTCGTTCGCGGTGGGTTTCGATCGCTCTGCTATATAGAACCGGGCGGCGGCGGCGGCGGCGGCGGCGGCAGCGGCGGCGGCGAGCGGGGGGTTCCTTGCGCCGTAGGCGCTACTCCATCCGAGGCGGTGGGTATCTGCGATCGCCACCGTTGATTCAACCGACGTAGTAAGCGCAGAGCTCAGATTCATTGACCTGGACAGAGCCGCGATTTGGCAACCGCCACCGCCATCCCAGAATGACGGGAGGGACTCGGTGCCACTGATTTGCGGACCCCATGATGGAGGGGTCAGGTCAGTTAGAGAGTCTCCATGCAGTACTGCAGAGTGCAGAGGAGGAGACTCATCCCATCCGAGGCGGCAGGCCGCCTCCCCAATAAAATCTTCGTCGCCGTAACAGCAAAATCCGCCCACGCACGCACCCAGCCAAATCTCCCATCCGTCCCCTTCGATTCGATCTCGCTGGGATCGGAAACCCAAACCCTCCCGCATGGCCCCGCCCGCCTCCACCGCGCTCCTCGGGCCCCCCCGTGGCTGCCGCCGCCAACACCAACGTCGCTGCCGCTGCGGATCCCAAGCCCACCCGCGAGCAGTCGTCGTCCGAGTACTCCTCGTCCGACGACGACTCAGACACCTCACCGATGGCGTGCGGGGGGGGGGGGGGGGGGGGGGGGGCGTGGCGAAGAAAGCGGTGGCGAACGAGGCGCCGCGGTCCGGGCGGGCGATCGCCTACGCCTCGTCCGGCGACCCCTGCGTCGACTTCTTCTTCCAGGTCGTCCCCGGCGCTACCTCGGGTGGCGACGTGGCCGCGCTCCTCGACGTCGCGTGGTCCCGCGACGCGCGCGCCGCGCTTAGGCTCGTCTGCCACCTCCGCGGTGTGCGCGGCCTGGGCAAGGGCGACAGGGAGGGCTTCTACGCCGCTGCGCTCTGGATGGACGCGCGCCACCCCAAGACGCTCGCCGGGAACCTCGCCATCTTCGCCAGGTTCGGCTGCCTCAAGGACCTCCCCGAGATCCTCTACCGCATCCTCCACGGCGACCGCATGGAAGAGGAAGGCGACCGCCGCAAGCAGCAGCAGGACCTCCGCCACGGCTTGAAACGCCGCCGCAGCGACGGCGAGTTCAAGGCTGCCAAGGAGAGGAAGCGCCAGGAGGAGGCGGAGCTGGCGCGGACGGCGCTCGCGCGCTACGAGTCCGACGAGTCCTTCCGCTTCCTCTACGACCGCGTCGCCGAGATGCTCAAGTCCGACGTCGAGCACCTGCGCGCGGGCGACACCGCCAAGATCGGGCTCGCCGCCAAGTGGTGCCCGTCGCTCCGCTCGTCCTACGACCGCGCGACACTGCTCTGCGAGGCCATCGCCCGCCGCATCTTCCCGCGCGAGTCCAGCCAGGAGTACCTCAACATCTCGGACAAGCACTACGCCTACCGCATCCGCGACCGGCTCCGCCGCGAGGTGCTGGTGCCGCTGCGCAAGGCGCTCGAGCTCCCGGAGGTGTACATGTGCGCGTGCAATGCGCAAGTACAAGGAGGTGTTCGAGAAGCACGACAAGCACCGCGTGACCAGCTTCTTCGACGAGGTGCGCACCGGCCACACCAGGATCCCAGCAGATGGGGTGCTGCCGCACGAGCTCATCGCCGCGGCGCTCAAGGGGGAGCACGACGAGGCGGCGGAGCTGCAGTGGCGCCGCATGGCGGCCTCCCTTGCCGCTGAGGGCCGCCTGGCCAACTGCATCGCGGTGTGCGGTCTCTCTGGCGCCGCCGCTGCCGTCGCGGACCAACCAGCCTCCGCGGCCGTCGCTCTGGGTCTCCTGATCTCTGAGCTGAGCCAGGAGCCATGGAAGGGGCGCGTGATCACCTTCGACGAGACGCACCAGCTACACAAGGTGCGCAGCGCGAACCTCAAGGAGAAGCTGCGGCCGCTGGTGGCGGCAATGGGGGCGCACAGGAAGGGCGCGAACCTGCAGGGCGTGTTCAGCAAGATCCTGCAGCTGGCGGTGGCCGGCGGGCTGCGCAAGGACAGTGGCGGACCCAGGAATTGAAACTAGGGTAGTCCTGGCGAAAAAATTTCAAAATGCAATCCGGTATAATCTAATAGCACTTCGGTAACAATACGGTATATAACGATCAAATTTACAATAACATAAGTAAAAAAGGTCCCTTAATACATTGAATTCAACAAATTAGTTGAGAACTCGAATAACTTACAATATAAAATGTTGCAACATCAATAAAATGATGGATTAATGAAATCACAATGGCTTCATGTTTCTGAGGGAGCCTTATCTCTTTTGTATTGTGACTATGGGTTTAGCATATGCAATCATTAAGTCCTTGCAAAGTAAGAATATGCCAGTATGACTGTTTTTTGTAGGAAATAGGCATCTATGTTCTGAATTGATGGTAAGGGGTGGATAAAACTTGAAGGAAAGTTCAATTATTAATGCAGAAAACCTCTGCAAGATCATTAGTTTCTAGTTTTTACTTTATGGCCAACCACTTCTACCTTCGAAAGAGAATCCCTATGTCCTGGTAGCCAAATATTTGTATCATATGACCTATGATTTTTCTTTGGAAAAGTACAGACCTCTGAAGACAAATCCACTTGAACTCTTTGTTCTGTATACGCATACTGAAGCAGCATTTTGGAACCAATTAGTGAGAACTGAGAACTTAAATTCTTACGGTCTTATCTGCTGGGTTTGGATGCCGCCGCCCGCCGCGAAGCCAAATTCCCCTGCACACGAGAAACAGACTTTCAGACTTCACTACACCTGTGATAGAAACCAAGGGAGAAATAAAAGCGGGGGATTGGAAGCGCACCGCACGGACCTGGTCGCCCCGCCGCAGCAACGAGCTATCTCCCCGCCGCTGCCGAAACGGCAAAGCCGCTCCAATGCCAGCAAATCTCTGAGCGCGCTAGCCTTGCCTCAGGCAGATCCGAGACCAGCGGACCCCACTGGCGCTGCGGCGGCGAAAGGCGCGGCGCGTAACGACGAGGCGGCCGCGGCGCGAGGCGGAGGCACACCGCACGCCCGCACGGCCGTGTGCCCAGCCCAGGCACGGCGCCGGCGGGATGAGACCGGGGGACGGGGGTCGGGGGGCGGGGAGTGGCGGGCGGCGGCGGCCTGCGGGCGCTGGGCGCGGGTGGCGGCGGGGCACAGGGTCGGGGTCGCGGGGAGGGGAACGAACAGGAGTCTGGGACTGGAAGGGTTTGGGCTGACCGGCTGAGGGAGATGGACTGATGGAGAGTTGGCGAGTTATTGGGCTTGGGCCAAATGCGGACAATGTTTTGAAGCTCTAAAAAATTTTTGGGCCAAAATTTTGGGTAGTCCTGGGCCTACCCGGACTACCCATTGGGCCCGCCACTGCGCAAGGACATGATGGTCAAGAGGGTGTTCGTGCTTAGCGACATGGACTTCGACGGGTGGACAGGCGCCGCGTCTGTGTGGAAGACAGAGTACCAGGGCATCTGCGACAAGTCCGCCGCCGAGGGGTTCGCTGTGCCGCAGGTGGTGTTCTGGAACGTGGGGACGTCCAAGGCGTCCATGCCGGTGGTGGCGGAGCAGGAGGGCGCGGCCCTGGTAAGCGGCTACTCCAAGAACCTGGTGAGACTCTTCCTGGAGGCGGGCGGCGAGCTCACACCGGCCGCCGTCGTGGCTGACGCCATCTCTGGCCCAGAGTATGGCGCACTGGAGGTGTTCGACTGAGGTCTTACTGTGCACCGTGTGTTGCTGATCTCCATAGCCAGCTTTATGCAGCAGTTTTGCTGATTAGTGCCTTTCTGGTAGAACTATATAGACTCGTTTCCGTTATGCCACAGATTGAATCGAATGCTTTATCAGAAACAGTTCTTGAATACGAAGAATTATCATTGAACTGCTCTATTATCAATTTGTACCACCGCGTCCCAACCAGGCTTTGATGAGCGCAGGCGCGAGCACAATTCCCGGCCACATCGGTCGACCATGCGTCCACATACATTGCGCCTCATGCATAGTAAATTAGCAATAGAAATTCCTTACTACCTCCACTTTAGCTTTGCCTTAGTTAAGAGATTACTTAGGGGGTTATCCATACTTAGGCTATAGTTGTGGGGAGTAAATTGAACTTTTTCCAAATTAAAATGAATTGGTACAATTTGATACACGAGTAGGATGAGATGGATCCCTAATTCCCCGACAATAAAAACAGATTTGTGTCGCCGCTTGATCACCCAACACTTCACGAGCATGGGACTGGCTACGCGTGACGAATCATGGCAACATAACGAAACAAAATAGGATGAATTGAAGTTGTACGCAAAGGAACTAAGATACGAGCCACCTCCAGCTTGTCAAACATCATTTAGTTCGACTAGGGTCAGTCACTCTAGTACTCTACAGCACGGGGCAGTTGCCAGAACCATTTCTCAAGTGCACAAAAGTCAAATACAGGATGAAACTGAACTCCCCGGTGAGTAACCTAGTGGTTGGTTACTTCAGCAGCATGGAGATCCAACAGCCTGATATCATCTTAAGAGCTGTCCATCACATTATCAGTTGAAGCTGGGTTGGTCCCACCATTGTTATCGCTATCTTGAGGGTTGACTTCCACCATCCTCCGGGCTCCAAAGGTGAAGTTGGCGGGAATGTCATTTGGGCTGACTCGCTCGAATATGGATGGCACGGTCATTTGGTTGAACATAGGTGCTTGGGTGTCACCTGCTGGTTTTGTGTAGCCAAATCCAAGAGAAGCAAATGATTCAGTGGGAATCACGGGTTGAGCACCGAGTCCAAAAAGCTTCTGTTCGTATTCCAGAAGCTCGTCCTGAGAAGCTGCACAAAAGAAACATGCTACAGTTAGCTTAGGATAATATATTTGAAACGTCACGAATCTACAACATCACATCACGGGGAAATGGAATGCATGAATGCATCTGTGAGAATAGAAGGGTTAAGTGTGGGCTAAACAAGGTATCGGTGACAGCCTTCATGGGCCTTTTTTCACTAAGAATAATAAAAACAATCAACTGGTTCCCGCGCAGTGCGGGAAGCCTACAGCACTGGGTATGTCCCTTTTTAACTGGTTTCCCGAAATTCTCAGAACTCCCCTCAGAAACTCTGTAGTCTGTACACTATCTTAACAAGGAAAGGAAAATGATCACCAGTTTATGTTGTCAACTGTTGTGTCAATTATGTCACAAGCAATAAGGGAAAGAGATCATCCGTTGCCTCTAGTGAAACTTGAAACACTCATGATATATTAACTTAGCTCCTATTTAATTTTGATAAAATGCATACCATCTGATTAAACTAAATATGAAATTAATTGCTTGCACACTGTTTACCAGTGCCTATTCATCATGTAAATTTTGCATATACAGTAAAGGTACTATATTTACTTCAGGTAATAAAACTATGAATCATCGGTTAGCAAGGACCCAAGGATATAATCATAAATGCATGACAGCACGAGACACGATATCTTTGATTACTTAACAAACTTTAAAGGTTATAGAGCTAACCATCTGTCAGTTGAACCTGCGGCCGACAGCCTTTCACCCACTGTAAAGACTGAGCAAGTCTCCATGCTCTAGAGTTCATCAAGAAGGCTGCAACAATAGCTGCTGACCTAACAAATGTGTTCCAAAGAAGTATTTATCAAGCAATGACAACATTGCTGACAGTGCCAATGCTAATGAAAAATTCTCCACAAGCAAGTACCTGTTTTTTCCAGTCATGCAATGAACAAGAACACGCGTTTTATCTCTTTCACATTGTTCTGAAATTGCAGAGAAGTAAATCACAATTTCCTATTAGTGACAATAAAGAGGTCTCATAGCTCAGTACATGAGAAGTAAAATACAACCTGTTCCTTTTACAGGAAAGTAGTCAAGAACATTTATGAAAACTTCATAAAGAAGCGCTAGGGGAAAGGAGTTTGTGCAACATACAAACACAAAATAACCTATTAACCTGGAGACAGTACACATACAAATGTTTATTCCAACTTAACAGAGACATGAACCAAATTGAATGGAAGCAAGCATTAAAAAATCAAGTTCTAACAATTATATAATGAGCATATTACTACAATGAGGAAATGGAGTATGTAAGGATGAGGCAGAGGATATTTTTCACAGGGGCAATTCTAAGGGGGAAAGTAGTCCATGGCTCACTGCACTTAATTCCACACAAAAAATGCTGAGAGAGTAAAAATAATAATTAATACCTAGAAACCGGATTGCCCCATCAAAATCCAAAGGCCTGTCACGCGGAAGACTGTGATACGTGAATGAATTCTGGTATAGATTGTGGCAATCAGGCACAGTCTGTTAATCAATAAACACAGCGATTAATCTCCAACACTGAAGGATGCACAACATTCAAGGGCAAACATTATGTTTAACAGTTTAGCAGGAGCATACTAAAAGTTGGCTGCCAAGTATATGTCAGCCTAAGGAAAAACCATATTGGGAAACTAGGCAAAAAAGGCCATTGATGTGAACATGATCCATATGACAGCAACATAAGTAATACTGAATGCAAACAGGTAGAGCACACATCCATCCTACTATGAATATTAGATGTTGAATTCGTAGAGCTATCACAACGTGCATAAACAACTTTTATGGTGCAAAGAGTGGTACTTATCACTGTGTAATGGAAACTATTTAAAAACATTCCATAGACCGTGCCTTTGGAATTCTCTCAATAAGCACAACCATATCTGCTAAACTATCAGGTTCTATTAATTTTAAAATTCCATTGGAACACTTAGTCAGTTAAGAAGCCAATTATGATTATAATAATCACCATGGGCTACTCCTCTTCCATCAAGATTTGCTTCGAATCGAGTTTACACTATGAGTTTCAATCAAGCTGCAGATCATTCAGTTAGAAAAAAGCAGCACCTCCAGTACACAGAACAAAAACATTCGCCGTTTGTTTTGATATAAGCTAAACCTACATAAATAACCTTTCAAGCAACAACGGTACAAATTGGTAGCGTGTAGAAATTGGTAGTGTGTAGCCTGTCCTATGGATGAAGACAAACCACAAATAGAGCAACAATGTCATCAATAAACCATGAGTTGTCACAGATTACAAAACCATAATATCGCCAGTATCATCCGTCCCAAGTTTACCACCGGGCATTACGTACGTTGAGGATGTGGGAGATGCCGAGCGTCTTGAGGACCTCGGAGCGGGCGGCGTTGTCGTAGCTCCCGAGGAAGAGGAAGTCCTTGAGCACCTCGGTGGGGAAGGCGGACTCGTGCCTCGCCGGGGTGCCCTCCCCGTCCGACGGCTTCCAGCGGTGGCCGCACACCCCGCAGACCTCCCCCTCCTCGAACTTGTGGTAGTGCCCGCAGATCCCGCACGGGTTCTCCCGCTCCCGCTTCCTCATCTCCGTCCCCTTCCTTCCTTCCTCCTTCCCGCCGCCGCGGCGCTGCTCGATCCCCGAGGGAGATCGCAGGCGGAGGGATCGCGCGGGTGATTGGAGGCGGAGGAACAGGCAGAGCGGGGAAGGTGATCTGAGATAGATTTCTCGTGGGGTTGGGGTTTGGATTTGGATCGGTTCGACGGGAAATTGGGGTTTTTGAGCTCGTTGCTCCGTTCGAGGCGACGCCCACAGACTCGGCCGGGATGGGGGTCTATCAACCGTACTAAGGTATTCTAGTAATTCTAGAATAGATTAAAGAAAATAATAAAAGATATATAAGACATTCTAGCAATTCTAAAACAGAATAAAAGAAATAACAAAAGACGTATGTACCTCAAGAGCATAGCCATAATTAGAGTTATTTCTAAGATTAAGCAGTTGAGGAAAGAATAGAATAGATAAGTATGCATCCCATTAAAAAAAGAATAGGTAAGTATGCAGCTGAAACTCAAGAGAAATTAAATAATTTCCTTTTAATACTTGTCTAAAAATACTAAAATGCCTTATATTGAAGTACAATTATATTTCGGGATGGAGGGAGTAGAATAGGTAAGTAAAAGATCCCTATTTCTTTTTCCCTCCTGAACTTTAATTTGACCGAAAAACATATAAGAGATTGAGAGAAAGAGAGAATAGCGGAGAACTAGAGTAACGGCTCAGTCCCACCAAACAAGTTTTGATGCAAGTTTGTTTCGGAGAAAATAAAAAAAAATGCACGTGTGCCGAAATAAGCTGAAGAACATCTTGAATAGAAGTACTAGTGGCATGTAGGCACTGGTGCAAAGTTAAATGATATCTAGGAATTTGTATTGTTGCGTAGCCATTCTATTGCAGTTAGCATAACCTCATCTAATATGCAGCGGTGGCTCCTGTCGTAAGAACTAGAACCACCACGAAGATCTAGTTAGTTGACGTCCATGCAAAAAATCTAAGTTTATATTATAATATGAGATCGTTAGTTTTAAAAAAATGTTAAATGCCTGTTACCAAGGGACCATATGTGCAAACCAACTCTTTCGTGCAAATCATGCAAACTTCAATTTGAACCACCGGACATGGGGGATTGGGTAATTTTATATTTAACTGTCTGCTCTAATCACAGTTTGCGCAAAGAGATTGGTTTGCACCAAAGGCACAAGTTTGGTGTGGATATAGTTTTCACAATGTGGTTCAAGTATCCATTCGGAGGTGCTCGTGGGGAACGTGCTCATCCTTTAACCCAAGTGTTTGGTTTAGGATATTGTGGTTGAAATTCCTTTTTACCGTAATACTGTTACTTCAAACTTAATGAACCGACACTGCATTGTGGAATTTATTTTCTTCTAATTTTAGCATGCAATTTCTCAGGCAGGCCTGATTGGCGCGCTTTGGCTTGGCTGTTGCAGAGAAGAGCTTCAGTCTGTTGACGGAACCCGTTTTTTTTTTATGAAACAGGAGCGGTAATTAAGAAAACGTGTTATATATTAAACGTGTTATAATATATACAAACGATGACAACGACGGAAGGGAAACTGAGTGTTATATATAATACTCCCTCCGTTTCAAATTATAAGTCATTCAAAAAATCTTAGAGAGTTAAATCATCTCAAAGTTTGATCAAAATTATAGAGAGAAATATAAAGATTTATGACATCAAATAGATGCACTGTAAAAATATAGCTAACAAAGAATCTAATAATACTTAATTGGTATCATAAATGTTATTATCTTGTCATATAAATTTAATCAAACTTGAAAAACTTTGACTTTTCAAAAATTTTGAAATGACTTATAATTTGAAATCCCTAGGCTACAAGCCCAAAACTCCTCTACTTGGCCGCCGCGCTGATGGCTACCGCCGCAGACCCCGCCATCTCCCGCCGCTCCACCCCGCCCTTCTCTACTGAGTCCTGACAAGGACGGCGTCCTCCGCGCCTCCTCCCCTGCCGGCTGCTCCCTCGCCACCTCAGCTGTCAGCGTCGGCGAGGGTCGCATCAGCCGCCTCCCTGACGAGCTGCTCCCCATCCCCTCAGCGACGCCGCGCGCCCAGCCGTGCTCTCCCGTTGCTGGCGCCGTGCCTGGAACGGCTCCCAAACCACCTCGGACATCAACGGCGGCGGCGAGGATCGCATCAGCCGCCTTCCTCACAAGCTGCTCTCCGCCATCGTCGCGCGCCTCCCCCTCAAGGACGCCGCGCGCTGCCGCCGCGTCTGGGCCTCCACACCCCTCGTCCTTTCCGACGCTGACCTCTTCGTCCCGGTGCTCGCCGATGGCGGCGGCTTCGTGCCGCGCGCCGTCATCGACACCATCTCCCGCATCCTCGCCGTGCATCAGGGCCGCTTCCGCTCCATCCGCCTCACCTACAGCTTCCACTGCGCGGTAGCCCATGACGTCGCGCTCGCGTGCAGGTGGCTCCGCGTCCTCGCCGACAAGGGTGTTGAGAGCCTCGAGCTTCCCAACCACCGCGGCTCCATGCTCGGCTCCACCTCCACGAGTCTCCCATCAGAAGTGCTCTTGGTCAATCGCCTCCCTTGTCCGCCTCGACCTGAGGCACTGGGACTTCCCTAGCACTGACTTCCTCCGCCGCGCTGCCTATGTCTCCCCGTCCCCGCGCCTGCGCGAGCTCCGTCTCCGGGACATCCACATTGGGGCCACGGAGATTGACCGTCTCCTCCAGTACAGCCCCGAGCTGGAGATCTCTGCACTCATTGGCAGCAATGGCACTGGCATGCCACCCAATGTTTGCATCCGCAACTGCAACCTCTGGTGCGCGATCTTCTGATGTCCGTCGGCAACATGTTCGAAGTGCTTGTCGCCCCGAGGCTCTTAGAGTTCATCAAGAACGCTGCAACAATAGCTGCTGACCTAACAAATGTGTTCCAAAGCAGTATTTATCAATCAACAATGACAACATTGACTTGGTGAAATCTGCAATATGCCAATATGCCAACAATTACTCATTCAAATGCGCAATTTGACTGAGTGCACGCATAGCATTGAAATGGTTAATGTACACTGTTTTTGAAGCTCTCAAATATTAAGAATTGTTTATTAGCTAAGTTACAAGATGGAGACCAATTTGTTTATTAGCTGGCCAAAGGTGCGAAAGCCTATCAATCTATGATTTCTATGAGAATAAGAATTGATTCAACGATATCCTCAGTCAGCGACGTAGTATTCCTGCAGGAAAAAAAATGCAGCGGGATAATATAGTACAGTGTGGTCAACTTCAAACAGACAAGCAACAGCTGCAGATTGGTAACAGAAATGAAGCTCATATACAGGCAGCGCTTAACATGATTCCCAGCAGACAGCAGAGCTCAGAATGCAGGGCTACCAAAGTTTGGAGCTATTGATATAATGAATTTGAGTAAAGGGGTTAACACATAGCCCAGGTATCACCCAAGATCAAATTCCCAGTATAGCCATTCAAGATCCAAATCCAACTGAACTCAACCTAACCCAACAAACTTAGGCCTAGCCTACCATAATTTGTTCCGATTCAAAAGGGAAAAACAAACACTTACTCGAATCCTTTTGGACACATCTGGTGTTGGAATAGAAGCTAAATCATATCAACCAATATATGAGCTGGATCCATATATCTTCACTAATAACACCCGCAACTTATTACTGTACTTTAGAGAACCCAACCATGTAAACACCTAAATTATTCCGGAGCTAATTAATAGGCTAGCTAAGAGATCCATGCATACAAATATCAATTTGGCATCATCAAACATCTATACGTTAGTTCAGTGGACATCAACATAGGCTAGTAAAGCTGTTGGTTAGATTGGCCATCAAATTAAGGGCCTTCAACCATAGAATCAGTCCCATCCGACAACTAGGCACTTTGACATTTTTTTAAGGGAGATAAACTGGTCGACTACAGATATATGAGTTTCCAGCTTAATGGCTGGACCTAAGATTTTCTCCCTTGGAATGAGAAAATTAACCGCCTTAATTAACATCACAACTATACTTAGCAGAGTGCGTGTGTACCAACAATGTAAAATTTTAACTACCAACAAATTTGATGAAAGATTGTACCTTGATAGCTTTCACTAGATCTTTTGCTTCAGTGCTTCCAAAGTGATTATGAACAGGCTTGGAGCAAAATGTAAATGGTAAGACCAATTGACAAATAAAAAAAAGATATAATTGCATGTACTAGCACTGAAAAAACTTAACACTCAAATTAACTCCTCCATCGTTTCATAATATTTTTCTCAACCGACATGTGCAGAAATCAATAACTCTAAAAAAAGTTAATGAAAAATGAACTATATAGCCCTAAAGAGTGCCACTGAAACTTTGCATGCTCGTTCTGAAAATCCAAATCCTATAATTGTTAAAACCCAAAGAAATTTATTTAACCGTCCATGCTATTGATTCACCAGCCCAACAACTGGGCTTTTCTAAACAAGAGTATTAACGTTTTTAAGAATGTTTTAATTCTAAAATAAATTTTTTCCATGCTCCTACAATATTCTTGGATGCTAACAGAGAGTTGACAAAGTACAATAAAGTAAAATCTACCACAAAATGGTTCTCAAATAATATGTATGACTAACATCATAACACATCATACTGTACAGAGATAGGCAACACACCACACACCCTACGAGGGGGGGGGTGACCTTTCATATATATTGTTGTATAGGTTTGGAGTACAAGTAAACTCAATATAAGTCAGATACAACAATATCTATCTAATACATACTCTCCATGTATGCTTGTTATACCATAGCTATGCACCAATTGATGATATTTTTCATGTTAGATCAAATCATGAAAAAACATTAACATGAATTACTGCCAGGAAAAGGGGCATTGCGTGTTAACGGCCACTGGAATAAGTGGGCCACATTCTCGGGAAACGAAAACAAACACTCCACTTTTTTGATTTTTGTTTTGCAAATAGTTACTATAACTTTGCAGAGAAGACAGAATTAGCACGTGAAAATGAACGATTTCAGATAATTGCACTATTAGGAACAGCTCTAGTTTCTGTTCAAATCCATCTTTCAGTAATGTGGCAAGGTTTCTCACTGTGATTCTGCAAATCAACTTGATTCACTGATTGTTGGCAGCTACCAAGGAGACCTTATCCTTTTCCATATTATGTGTAGAGGTGGTTACTCCACTTCCCGAACATGCTCTTTTTGTCAATCAACCTAGGTTCAAGCTTATTCTTTGTTGGCCCAAATGACAATTCTATTTCTCTCTTAGCCCAATAGATGGTCTGGGTACATATATAGACTCATAAATATATAGACTCATAATAAGACTCATACTTATAAAATAGACTCATACAACTCATAGACATCTTATACCCTATATTGCCCTTGGCATGCCGCATGCTTAGTGCCAATCAGTTCAGATGCCAACACCCTGTCCAGAAAAAAAAACAGGATTCCTACTTTCATCCAACTCCCCAACCAACCCCACTCAACACACATACATGCACTGTACTAATGATTGGGAGGACATTTATTCAGAGAACATTTTGCAAAGTCATGCCACTGAAATGTCGGATCATTGCCCGCTGATTTTAGGTCTCAGAGAAGGAATAAGAGGGAAAAAGAGATTTCATTTTGAGAGTTTTTGGACGAAACTACCGGGTTTTCATGAGACAGTGCAACAATCTTGGGACCTGCCTGTTCAGTGCTGCTGCCCCCTAGAAAGAGTATCCATCAAACTGAAACGTCTCACAAAAGCCATACAGTCTTGGAGTAAAAAACAAACTGGTCATGTAAAAACGCAGCTTGCTCTCGCTCGCCATGTCCTGCATCATCTGGAGATTGCACAGGATCACCGGGATCTGTCTAGACAGGAGAACTGGCTGTGCTGTGAACTAAAGAAACACTGCTTAGTGCTGGCCTCCCTTGAAAGAACGTTCGCTCGGCTACGCTCACGGGTTCGCTATCTAAAAGATGGGGATGCGAACACGTCCTTTTTCCACAAGCAAGCTAGCTTCCGAAAGCGGAAAAACTTCATCTCCAAACTGATCGATGGCGATCGGGTAGCCACTGCCCAAGAAGATAAACACCAGATACTCTTTGAGCACTTTGATAATTTGTTGGGTATGGCAAGATCCAGGGATTTAACACTTGAGCTTGCTGCCTTTCACAGAGCAGGCATTGATCTATCTGAGCTGGAAGCGCCTTTCTCAGAAGAAGAGGTCTGGGCAACCATCAGATCACTCCCGGCAGATCGAGCTCCTGGGCCGGATGGCTTTACAGGACGTTTCTACAAGTCCTGTTGGCCAATTATCAAAGCTGATTTTATGGCAGCAATCATCAGTCTACAGCAAGGTGACACAAGGAAGCTAAAATTGCTGAATTCAGCTTTTCTTACACTGATTCCCAAGAAGGCTGATGCAGTGGAAGCCAAGGATTATCGCCCATTAGCCTTGTGCATAGTTTCGCAAAGCTTGTCACCAAGATGATGGCAAATCGTTTGGCTCCTTATCTTGACAAATTGGTCGCCACAAATCAGAGTGCATTCACAAGAGTCAGGTGCATACATGATAACTATATGCTTGTGCAGCAGACCATCAAGATCCTACATAGGCGCAAAATCTCAAGTCTTTTTCTGAAATTAGATATTTCCAAGGCCTTTGATTCAGTAGATTGGCCTTTCCTTTTAGAGATTTTGGCACATTTGGGTTTTGGAGCTGTTTGGCGTAATCTCGTCTCTAATCTCCTTCACTCAGCCTCAACTCAGATGCTTCTAAATGGAGAGCCGGGAGATTTCATTACTCATCAACGAGGGCTCTGGCAGGGAGACCCACTTTCCCCCATGCTGTTCATCTTGGTCATGGATGTCCTAAACAGTTTATTCATGAAAGCTGAAGCGGAAGGTCTGCTCCTACCTCTCCACTCTACTGGTCAGCGGTTATCTTTGTATGCAGATGATGTAGCACTTTTTATTAGATCAGAAGAAGATGATCTGCAGATTACTAAGAATCTATTGCAAGTATTTGAGGAGGCATCAGGGTTGCGAACAAACCTACAAAAAAGCTGTGTGATTCCGATTCATTGTGATGGTGAAGTTGCAGAGGTTGTGAACAGTACCCTTCAGTGCAGTACAACCTCCTTTCCCACTACTTATTTAGGTCTACCAATTTCAGACAGAAAGCTGCGAAGAAGTGATCTACTGATCTGGATAGAGAAGATTGCCATTAAGCTTCCTGGTTGGAAGGCTCCTTTAATGAGCTTGGCTGGCCGAGCTGTTTTGGTGCGTTATGTTATCACTGCCATCCCTATTTACCTACTGATCGCCATCAGAGTCCCCAAATGGTTTATCCGAGCAGTGGACAAAATCAGGAAGAGTTTTTTGTGGAAAGGAAGAAAGGAAATCAATGGTGGCAGCTGCTTGGTGGCTTGGGAAATGGTTATGAGACCTATAGATTTGGGAGGCTTGGGAATTCATAATCTTGAAATAATGGGTTGGGCGCTACAAATGCGTTGGCTTTGGTTTGAGAAAACGAAGCCGGATCGCCCTTGGGCTGGCCTTGAGATCCCAGTCCACCCCAACACCGCTGCTTTGTTCACCGTGTCAGTTTTCACTACAGTTGGTAATGGGCATAACACTTTGTTCTGGACAGATCGCTGGTTACATGGCTGCAACATTGAAAACTTAGCACCTAATGTTTTCAAGTGCATACCAGCAAGATTAAGAAAATCAAGGACAGTGAGGGAGGCTTTGCTTGACCTAACTTGGGTATCGGATATTCGTGGAGCTCTTGGCTGGCTGGGTCTTGTTGAATACTTGGAACTTTGGGATGTGCTCACTGATGTTGTACTACAGGACACTGAAGATATCCATCACTGGAAGTTTGAAGCCTCATGACTTTTTTCCTCCAGATCTGCGTACAGAGCTTTCTTTGCTGGATCTGTGGGCTTTGAGCCATGGAAACGGCTTTGGAAATCTTGGGCTCCCAGTAAATGTAAAACCTTTGTTTGGCTGGCCATTCGTAACCGATGTTGGACAGCTGATCACTTGCAAAAAAGAGGGCTCCCTCACCCTGATTGTTGCCCGCTGTGTGACCAAGAAGAAGAGACAGTCCAACACTTGCTCACTACGTGTGTGTTCGCCCGACAGTTTTGGTTCAGCATTCTCCAGTCCCTGAACCTTTCCCAATTAGTACCTAGACACACAGATAACTCATTTGCAGACTGGTGAAAGAAGTCTTGGAAGAAACTGCAAAAACATCTACGAAAGAGGTTCAATTCACTTGTGAGCCTGGGTGCCTGGGTTATTTGGAAACACAGAAATGACTGTGTCTTTGATGGAACAACACCAAATTTGCAGGGAGCTCTTCAAAGCTTTAAAGATGAATGTCACCTATGGCAAATCTCTGGCGCCAAAGGGCTTGCTGCCCTGAGCCAAGGGAGTTCTATAGTTGCTAATTAGAAGAGGTCTAGTATTGGTCAGGTCCCTTTATTTCATTTGTTTTGTAATAGTCTGGTGTATGTTTCAGTTACATCCCTTACTCTAGTCCAAGGTAAGGTGATGGGAATGTTATTGGACTTTTTTCCTCTCTTAATACAAAGATGCGCAGCTCTCCTGCGTGTTCGAGAAGAAAAAAATACAATAAAAAACATTTTGGTCTGGGGTAATTTTTTGCACATAAATTGAGCCAATATTCTCTATAGTTTGGGGAAAACCAACTTATATGTATTTTACCAGTCTGTTTGCAGAGAAGGTCCTCTACTTCTCTGTGATAATCAAGCCAATGAACAACCACCTGTTCCAGTTTGTTCTGGTACTACTGCCTACTGTTGGTTCGGCCTAGCTCTAACTGAAACTCTATTGTACTTCTACATAATTGGAGTTATTTCCTCTAGCAAAACTTAACAAACAATACCAGCAACTGAAACTTTAAATAACCAACATGAGTCTTCTGAACTTCTTTTTTTGAAAGACTCTTCTAAGCTTCTAACAAGTCTGTTCTGCAACTAACCATACTGATAACAAAATGCAATGATGCATGCTCTGTATTGTTTGTCTTGCATGTAACCTGATATAGCTGGAAAACCCAACGCTCAGCAGTTTTCTTGTGAGTTGCGGTAAAGATTTATAGATACACCTGATGAAGAAGCCACACATTCTGTTTAATTTTACTTTATTGACTTTTATCAATTTATGGTACTTGAGTCCTGACCTGCACATGCACAGGTACCTTTTGTAACTTTATCTAAGTGAATTAAAACCTTTATGAAAGCAAACACTCCAGAAATAAATTGAGTAATATAATTTAATAATTTTCACATAAGCAATTTTGATGGTTTTGAATATTTTAGTGTCTGCCATGGATTTTGTAAGAGGCCGTATTGAAAGCAATAGAGATTGCGTGGAAAGATTGATTGATTGATTGATTAGGGTAAACAAATATTACATATATAGGCTGGAATCTCTCAACCTTAACCTAATCAATCTAGGGCTCGGTACACGGCACAGCCGGCCCAAGCCCAGGCGCACAGCACGCCTGGGCCCTCTCTCACACAAACACATATACATGCCTAACACCACCCCCCACCCCCGCACAGTCTGATCGTCGGCAGTCTGAACGTTCAGACTGGACCTGAACTCTATGAAAACAGAAGACGGCAAGCCCTTGGTGAAGATGTCGGCGTACTGTGAGCTTGTTGGAACATGAAGAACATGGACAACTCCTTTAGCAACACGCTCCCGAACAAAATCTCAACATGTTTGGTGCGTTGATGCTGTACGGGATTGGCGGACATGTAGACGGTGCTGATGTTGTCGCAGTAAACCAGGGCAGCCCTGCTAACAGGCGCATGCAGCTCAACCAGAAGTTGGTGCAACCAAGAAACTTTTGCAACAGCATTGGCGACAGCTCTGTATTCGGCCTCAGCACTGGAACGCGAAACTGCAGTTCGGCGTTTGGAGGACCATGAGATGAGATTGTCACCAAAGAAGACAGCATAGCCGGAAGTCGACTTGCGAGTGTCAGGGCAACCGGCCCAATCAGCATCTGAGTAGACCACAAGATCAGACTGAGCAGAAGGACACAGCAGGAGTCCCAGGTGAAGAGTGCCTCGAACATATCGCAGAATCCGCTTGAGAGCAGCCAAATGAGGCTCCCGAGGATCGTGCATATGAAGACAGACCTGCTGGACAGCATATGCGATGTCTGGACGGGTGAAGGTCAGGTACTGCGGAAGTCAGTAGGATCAGCCACAGGAACACCACCATCCACAGGGAGCTTGGGATTTGTATCAACAGGCATGGCACAAGGGTTGCAGTCAGACATGCCAGCTCGCTGAAGGATCTCCATCATGTATTGACGCTGAGACAGCAGAAGACCAGAACCAGAACGCTGCACATGCATACCCAAAAAGTGATGAAGCTCACCAAGATCCTTCATGGAAAACTCAAGCTGGAGTGCATCGATGAGACGACGAAGCAACTGTGGTGATGAAGCAGTAAAGACAATGTCATCCACATAGAGCAGAAGATACACTGTGTCGCCACCCTGATGATAGACAAACAGAGATGTGTCTGTCTTGGCCTCCACAAACCCAAGCTGAATGATGTAGGAGGCGAAACGACTGTACCATGCCCTGGGCGCCTGCTTAAGACCATAGAGTGACCGATTAAGCCGGCACACATAATCTGGATGAGCTGAGTCCTCGAAACCAGTCGGCCGAGAGCAATAAACTGTCTCGGACAGGTTGCCATGAAGGAAAGCATTCTTGACATCCAGCTGATGAATAGGCCAATTGTGAGAAACAGCCAAAGACATAACTGTGCGAACTGTAGCTGGTTTGACAACTGGGCTGAAAGTCTCATCAAAATCAATCCCTGGACGCTGTGTGAAGCCACGGAGAATCCAGCGAGCCTTATAGCGCTCCAGAGTACCATCAGCCTTGAACTTGTGCTTGAACACCCACTTTTCACTCACAATGTTGCAATGCGACGGTCGGGAAACCAAATCCCAGGTGCGGTTCATCAACAGAGCATCGTACTCCTCTTGCATAGCACCTCGCCAATTGGGATCAGCAAGGCCCCCGCGATAGGAGCGACGAATGGGAGAAAGCGACGAGGCAGTGCAGATGGACGGGAAATGCAGCCCACTCTTCGCACGTGTGGTCATCCTGTGTTGATTAGACACAGGCTGTGTCGGAACAGCACCACGTGGAAGAGGTCGAGGAGGAACTGGACCATTGACAGGCCGCCAGGAGTAGATGTGGACGAACTCCCGCAGAGGCCGACGGGAGGCAGCTGGAGGCGAGGCCGCGGCCGGGGCAGCCGGAGCAGGCCGCGATGTGAAGACGAGCGGCACCGGGGGAGCGCCAGCTGGTGGCGCACCAGGCTGGAGAGCAAAGGGTGCCATGGGGGCACCAGCCGACGCCGAGGGGGCACCAGCCGATGGCGCCGTGGATGCCACTGGAGCACCGGAGCCTGGAGCCGGTGCAGAGGACGCCAGGGGAGCTGGGGCGCCCAACACAGGGGGGCGACCCCAGCTCAGCTGATGGTGCCGTGGACGTCGCCGGGGCACCGGTCGACCGTGCGGCGCCTGGAGCTGGTGCAGGGGACGACAGGGGAGCTGGGGCGCCCAACACAGGGGGCGGCCCCAGCTCAATCTGCGTCGAGGGTGCCGAGGTGGCCGCACGTGGCGGTGTATCGGGTGCTGGAGTACCTGTAGGCAGAAGTTGTACGGGTCCGATAGGAGACGGTACAAGGTCAGAGTGATCATATAGAAACTCAAAGTCCGCTGCACCAGGGGGTGCGGGCTGCGAGGAGAACGGAAACGAGGTCTCATCGAACACCACATGGCGAGAGATGATAACTCGGTTGGATTGTAGATCAAGGCAGCAGTACCCTTTATGATGAGCATAATATCCCAGGAAGACACACGAGGCTGAGCGAGGGGCGAGTTTATGGGCTGCAGTGGCTGAAAGGTTAGGATAACATAACCAGCCAAAAACCCGCAGATGACCATATGAGGGTGCAGTGCCAAATAAAGCGATGTGGGGGTGTGACAGACTGCAGAGTTTTGGTCGGGAGGATGTTCAGCACGTGTGTAGCAGTGTGGAGAGCCTCGACCCAATAAGATGGGGGCATACTGGCCTGAAACAGCAGGGAGCGAGCAGCATTATTGATGGTGCGAATCATGCGCCCAACTTTACTATTTTGCGACGAAGTGTATGGGCAGGACATGCGCAAGTGAATGCCGTTGGTGAGGAAGAAGGTGCGCGTGCTAGAGTTATCAAACTCACACCCATTGTCGAACTGGACAGCTTTCACCGTGGCCCCAAACTGTGTGCGCACATAAGAAAAGAAGTTTGCCAATGTGGAAAAGGTGTCAGATTTAACACGAAGAGTCCACAAATAATGAGAACAGTCATCTAGAACAACCAGGTAATATTTAAAACCAGAGACACTAGGAACTGGTGAGGTCCACAAATCACAGTGAATGAGATCAAAATTACTAGTTGCACGCGAGTTTGATGACTGAAAAGGCAAACGAGTATGACGCCCTAGCTGACAAGCATGACATATGGAGCTAGGTGCGGTAGTACAAAAGGGGACGACCGAGGCGACCTTTGCTAAGACCTCATGACCACGGTGACCAAGACGACGATGCCACAGCGAGGAGGTAGATGAAGCAGCTAGGGCCTGCGCCGTGGGAGGAATGAGTGGGTTGTGAGATCCTTCACAGAACAACCCTCTGTGTTGTGAGATCCTTCACAGAACAACCAGCGTGGTCAAATTCAACAGAGCAATTGTTATCAGATGTAAATTGGCGTACAGAAATAAGATTTTTAATAAGTCTTGGAGAAACAAGAACATTATTAAGAGATAAATGCCCAGGAAGGGATGCAACGCAAGTGGCAGTGACAGGAAGAACTGTCACCGACAACAATTGATGAAGGAAAAGGGTACCGCGGGGACAAAATGTGTGAAAGGGTTGAAGGGTTCGAGGTCATGTGGGAGGTAGCACCTGAGTCGAAATACCAGTCGGTCTGAGGAGGCTGCTGGAGAGTCATGGTGCTGAAGGTCGAAGCGAGGGATTGCTGATCCCAGGACGAGGGGATGCCTCTGGCTGGTTGCTGGAAACCAGGGGGCGGCGACTGTTGAGGTGGAGGGGGGGCGCCGAAGTAGTACTGGGGCGCCAGGGGTCCATACAGCGAGTGCTGAACCGGGTGGAGAGCCTGCTGCTGCGCCTGGACAGCCTGGAGTGCCTACTGCTGGGCAACCAGCGCATGCTGCTGAGGGGGTGCGGACCCTGGGACGCCAGCAGGAGCTGGTGAAGCGGTGGAAGGCCTGGGACCGGGCATCTGAATAGAGCCGGCCCAGGGGTTGTAGAAGGAGGGCCACTGCATGGATGGCCCCTGGGAAGGCGCTGAAGGGGTTTGGTTGCTGGGGTCACTGCCGCCAGAGGAGGTCTGGGCGCCATTGCCGCCCCTGTTGTTGCCTTTGCCGCGCTTGCCGCGACCTCCCTTGCCAGAGGGGGTCGTGTTGTTGCTACCGCCGTTGCCGCCCCCTCCCCCCGGCGGACCCCTTGCTGCCCCCAGAGCCAGAGTTGGATCGGCCAGGGGGGCGCTGGGAAGGGCCGGAGGAGCGCTAACCCCCACGTGGCTTCTTACTCTTGTGCGGTGATTGTGGTCCGAATTGAGTTGGCTAGCTAGTGACTTAGCTCGAGACCCCTCATGGAAGAGAGGGGTTCGGACCCCCGGGAACCTGCAGGTTCAGGGAAGCGCACTTATTCTCCGGGGAGGTCCGGAGCCGTGTAGCCATTTAGCCTGGTTCCGTACCCTAAGCCTGCACGCACCACCTCCTGTGAATGAGTGCCGTAGTACCTAGGACTGGGAACCTGGAGGTCCGGACTTTCTCTTAACCTAAAGGCCGCCCCCTCGACCTCCGTTCACTGAGCCTAGTTGTCTATCTCAAAGGATCACAGCCAACAGGATTTGGGACCCGTGGGCACGCTACTAAGCATCTACCTTGAGTCATGTGCAGGTCCAAACGTGATGATGCAGCAGGTGACCCAAAAGATGGACGACGCAGGACAAGACCCTTGCGGCGCGCACCGCTGGGCGCCAGAAGCAGCCAAGTTGCTCACAGTAGTGGCCCCACCTGCGGGTTCGTTGCCTCTCCCGAGGCGGGCCCGGGGGGCTCTGTCGGTACCCTACAACTGGGGTACCCACTCCTACTGTGCCAAGACTCGCGTAGTTATCCGTAACTACGCCCTAAGGAGCTGAGCAGCCGGACCCCTGGGGTCCGGCTCCATCTCACCGGACCAACGGTCCCGGACCCGCTTCCCGCTCGGTGACGGGTCCGGTGTCACCACGTGTCCCAGAGGAGGAAATGCTCAGCACCTGTGGCCGCGGACCCGGACCCCCGCAGGTGGGTCCGGGACCTCCACGTGCCTATCCGGATCCCCGTGAGCTCTCGGCTCAGCTACCTGCTCGGGAGGGGTCCGGAGCCGCCACGTGTCACGCAGACGCGGGCGCAGGCGCAAGCCTTCCACTGGAAGCTCCCTCACCCACCCGCATTAAGTGCGAGCGGTTGAGGCGTGCTCTGCTATTGCTGGGCACGGGGCAGCTTTTGTCAGTCCACATTGTGGATCGCCAGCCCTCCTGCCGCATTAAATGCTGCTAGTTGGGGCGTGCGTTGCCAGAGCAGGGCATCGGATACCCTCTCACGGGTTGGACAGGCGTGACATGACAACACGGTAAGCCCACCTGTTTCCAAGGCGGCTCGTCAATTACCAAGGCAAGCATTAAAGACTCAGCGCCGCGCGGATGGGCAACGAGTCATGATGACCAACTACTAACTGGAGCAACAGTGCACGCTGCTACAGCGGACTGAGTCAGTAGTTCGGCGCTTCATAATGACCTCGACGCGCGGCTCCAGAGGCTATACTCTACTCCGACAGGACAGCTCAAGACCATCCCTGGTCAGAAACTACGCACGAAAGCCGACGACAAGATCTCCGGATCTGAGGCATTGAAGGCCAAATTGTAGTTTATAATACATCACCGGGCCTACCTGTCGGGGCCCCGCTCAGTGTACGTGCTCCCCTTTGACATATAAAAGGGAGAGTACGCCCGCTAGAACCCAGGGACACACGGGACTGAGCACTGGACACACAAGCTCTCTCAGACTCTCTCGAGTCGAAGGCAATACAACACACAGTGGACGTAGGGTATTACGTTCCGGCGGCCCGAACCACTCTAAACCTGTCGTGTTCATCGTGTTCTTCCAGCGAGATCGAACTAGTCCTAGCTAACACCCGAGTACTCTCCCTCTGGGCTTAGGCAGGTGCATTTCGCCACCCGGCTGTGGTTTACCACACCACGACAGAATGATATTTACAAGGGTATTTACACGGGCTGAAAGTCTTCCCTTGTTATTAATCTTCCTGGAACAAGATGAGTTTAGTGCTTAAGCATAAAGGTATACTGATAGCGATGTAAGACTGCAGATCATCTTGCCCGTCGAGGACCCACATTGTGATTAGGATGATTAAAAAATTAACCACCTTCTCACCACTTGGGTCCTTGCTAGACAGTTCTGGTTTGGCCTCCTCCAGCGGGTTGGGCTTCATATGCCATCGCTGGATGACCAATTCTTCGATGATTGTTAGAGTAGGGCGATTGACTCAGTTGGTGGTCTGGTGCAGCTAGACGTCAACTCCCTTATCAGTTATCATCCTTGGCGATTGGAATGTCTGGAAGCATAGAATTGCTGTGTTTTTTATGGCACTGTACCAAGCATAGTTTCTTCTCTATTGCCTGCAGAAGAGGAGGCGTGGCTTTGGAGTCTGGCTGGGGATCGAGGGCTCTCCCTCAATGACTGACCTGGTTTCACAAGTTAAGCTTTAGGTCCTGGTCATTCACAGGCAGTTAGGGGCATGTGTTCCTCTAAGAAACTGATGACGTGAGACCGAGCACTAGTTCGGATGGCAAAGGCTTGCGGTGCGCAGCCAGCCCCGCCAGTGTTTGAACCCCAGGTTCAGCACTAGTGCTCACGGAGTAAAAAAAAGGCCACTCGCTGTGCTATTTAAACAGGAAATGCGTGGTCCACTGACGGTTGCAGCGTGATACGCGTCCGCAGGCGCGCCCTCGCTGTCAGTGGCATGTCCTGGGTAGCTAGGGTTCGTGGCCTTTTCTCGACCCTGCAGAAGAGAAAACTTCTATCTTTCGTGTCAAACCTTGGGGGAGGTCATTCCCCCAGAGGTCGAGTTTTTTTTTTTTTTGAAAGAAACTGATGACGTGAGTGTGTGTGGTGTATTCAGGGCTTCTACTCTTTTTTCTTTAATGCAATGATACTCTGCTTTATTGTGTGTTTCATAAAAGATACCAAGCAAAGTAGCAAGTACCTTTACTCTTTGTGTACTCGAGAGCTCTGAATCAAAAGGTTCGAGGTAAATTTATGTCGGAATTTTTTTTAGAAAAAAAATGCAACCGACAGAATATATGTAACCAGGGTTAGCATCATAATTCATACAGGCAAAGTGTGCCGCTAGTAAACAAACCTTGCCATCTTCCATGAAGATAGCCCATGCTGGATGCCTCCTATTCTCCCTTGCAGGGTATTGTAATAAATTAGGAAGCATATCTGTAATTTGAGTTAAGGATCTGCATTCTGAGCATGTTTTGGTTCATGTCCTGTGATCTGTGCGTCTTGACATGAAAGTACCACCATCCAAGCACCAAATAGGCAAATACCAAAAGTACAAGCACACATAATGGATTGGAACAATAAAAAGGTGAAAAGATACTGTGCAAAACAGCAATTGGCATACTCTTCCTCTTGATATGTTTACAATATTGTTTAGCCAATAAGTTGACATCATGCTGATCCATTCCCAACAGCCATATGTCTGCCTGCAGTTCAGAATGTTTTTGTACATTACAGGATTGTAGGCTTCAGAGAAGTTCATTACAAAAACCATGGATATCATGTAAAAATAGAAGCATATTCCAACACCTTCCTTTAATTTATATATCAAAGAATTTGTTGCGCAAACTTTCACAACAACCATTCTACTGAAACTGAACAACTACACAATCTACACTTCAAACCAAGAGAAAGATAAGTTATGTGATATATTTCATATGTTCATAGGCCTTGTGCAAGAAGTAATGAGGTGCAAGATCAAAGGGAAGCAAACAGGGTTGGACCACATGGTTTGTGACTCCATATTAACAGAACTACACTAATTGGTAATTGCTTGCTTCCTTTCTCCCTGCTAAGTTTAAAACATGGCTACAGCCATCCCCACTAAGATTATCCTTTTTCTTTCAAATTTTTGCATGTGTAGCGTGTGAAGTAGAGCAAGTATATTAAGAAATATTTTAATCTGGTGAAGATAAGATCTAACAAGATGATTATTGAGTCAATATCAATAAGTTTACTAAACAGACAATTCAAGCAACATATTGTTGTTATCTCTCCTTCCTAAACAGCCCATGCAAGCAACATATTGTTGTTATCTCTACTTCCCAAAAAAGTCCATCCAAGCAATATATTGTTGTTATCTCTGCTTCCAGATGATCTGTTCCACTTATGAGCAGTTTAGTAAGGACTGAGACTCAATCCCATGCTGTGAAAATCCGGTCAAGACCTTTTCTACACGCTAACAAATCTTCGACTGCAGAGTTTATTAGTACTCTTAGAAATTTAGTTTGTTTCATTATGTTGAAGGCTGAAGCACTTGGTTCCCTCTGGTTTGTCCAACCATGTTTTATGTTCATTACTCCCTTCATTTGCAAACAGGGGTAGTAATGAACAAACATACTACAATGGATATATTATTCAATAAACATACCTTCTGAAATAATATGCCAGCAGACTGCAGGCAAGGGCGAAACATCTCAGCCACAGTTAATTGTCCCATCATAAACTGGTCTCTACTACCACAATATCTGATAGGTAAACAGAAATGAAAGGATGTGGATGTGGATGTTAAAATGATCCATCATTCAATGCTCAAATGATAAGGCTCTTCAGTGAAATAAACCTCAAAATGATTAAACAAGAATATACCTTCTAATTCTACGCACACTATTCTTCCTTGCAATATCCATGACAAGTGGCCAGTATTCATCGCCATGTCGACTTATTTCATCTGACAACCAGACTAGCTCAACTTCATCAAGAGCCATGCCAGTTGCTTTCCACATCTCAATATTGTACCTGCCAATAGTCCGCATCTTATTTAGATTGCCACCAATCTCACTGTTCATCTGGGCAAGCCAGTCTGCCATTAGGATTTTAACTTTGAAACCAGATTTAACCATTTTGTTAATACTGAGTGTCTCCATGATCCCCTGTAGAACAAGAACGGATCCATGCAAAACAAGTGAATCTTGTGTTGGTGTATATGTGAGCCCATATATAGAGGCCCATGTATAGGATCTATATATCCCACCCATCTAGAGGCCCATGTATAAGCGTCGGGCTGATGGCACACTGGAGCGCTACAAGGCTTGTTGGGTTCTCCGGGGGTTCACTCAGCGACCTGGTGTGGACTATGATGAGATCTTCAGCCCAGTGCTGAAGCCAGCTACTGTGCGCACGGTCCTTTCGCTTGCGCTCTCACGCTCTTGGCCTGTGCACCAGCTGAACGTGAAGAATGCGTTTCTTCACGGCACTCTGTCAGAAACTGTCTACTGCTCTCAGCCAGCGGGATTTGTGGACTCGAGTCGTCCGGATATGGTCTGCCGACTCAACAAGTCTCTCTATAGTCTGAAGCAGGCTCCTCGGGCTTGGTACTCTCGATTCGCCACGTTCTTGCTGACATTGGGGTTCACCGAGGCCAAATCTGACACGTCTCTCTTCATCTACCGCCATGGGGATGAGACTGCATATCTGCTGCTCTATGTCGATGACATTGTGCTCACAGCCTCCAGTCAGCAGTTGCTTCAGAGTGGCATCTCCTCTCTGCAGCAGGAGTTTGCTATGAAGGATCTGGGTCAGCTCCACCACTTCTTGGGCGTCACTATTGAGCCTCGCCCATCTGGTCTTCTCCTTCACCAGTGACAGTACGCACTCGATATTCTGGAGCGGGCTGGGATGACTGATTGCAAGCCCTACTCCACTCCTGTCGACACTCAGGCGAAGCTGTCTGCTGATCTGGGTGATCCGGTGGCTGATCCTACTGCCTAGTGGAGTTTGGCTGGCACTTTGCAGTACCTCACCTTCACCAGGCCGGACCTCACCTACGCTGTTCAGTAGGTCTATCTCCATATGCATGATCCCCGGGAGTCATACCTTGCTGCGCTGAAGCGTCTCCTCCGCTACATCCATGGCACTGTGGACCTCGGCCTGGTGCTTCACCGCTCGTCCTCTACTGAGCTGGTGGTCTACACCGACGCTGACTGGGCTGGCTGCCCGGACACTCATCGCTCTACTTCCGGCTACGCCGTCTTCCTGAGCGGCAACCAGGTCTCCTGGTCGTCCAAGCGGCAGCCGGTTGTCTCCCGCTCCAGTGCTGAGACGGAGTACCGAGCTGTCGCTAACGGCGTGGCGGAGGCGTCCTGGCTACGACAGCTCTTGGCGGAGCTCCACAACCCGCTCGCCAAGAGCATGCTCGTCTACTGCGACAACGTCAGCGCCGTGTATCTCTCCACCAACCCCGTTCAGCATCAGCGGACGAAGCATGTGGAGATCGACCTACACTTCGTGCGTGACAGAGTCGCCATCAGCAATGTTCGGGTACTCCATGTCCCGACTACCTCCCAGTTTGCTGACATCTTCACCAAGGGATTGTCATCCTCGATCTTTTCGGAGTTTCGCTCCAGCCTCAACGTAGCCGGTGGCTAGTTGTGGCTGTGGGGGGGGGGGTATTTGCCCTTTGTACTCTATTTGTACTCTCTTCTTGTCCAGTCTTGAACACCGCTGTGCTGGCAATTCAGACTGCGGGGGGTGTTGGCTTTCTTGTTGTCCAGTCTTGAACACTGCTGCGCCGGTAGTTCAGACTGCAGGGGGGTGTTGGTGTATATGTGAGCTCATGTATAGAGGCCCATGTATAGGATCTATATATCCCACCCTTCTAGGGTTTGGAGGGATACATCCATTATTTCCCTCCTACATCTTACATTACAGAGTTGAACAATTTGGATATGTCAGCATTAGTTTAAATAGAATAGTGGCACCATATCAAGTGTTAAAACAGTAAAAATGAGCAATGAATGAACCAAATAGTGCAGTAATGGAGGTTAAATTTTACACTAACATATAATAGATATTTTCTTCAACCCACGAGCCAACAACAGCATCAACACGAGACCACTTGCCCAGAAAGCTAATGTCATCAGGAATACATAAATGGAAGAATAGTATAATTACAGCTTGTCAACTCCGCCTATGCTGACTGGAAGACTCTCTCTCCTGAGTCGTCTCAGCATAGCCGGTCCCAAGCCCGGATAAAGGAGGAGGGTTGCGTTAGGTTTTGGCAAACCAGCATAAAAATAGCCACTCTAATGGATTTGAAACCCACAAGTATAATTACAGCTTGTCGGTACCCCAGGACTGGGGTATCCCCTCTTCCTGTGTCTAGGCAAGAGTCTCGTAGTTATCCTTAACTACGCCCTGACGACCGAGCAGCCGGACCCCTGTGGTCCGGAGCCCTACTTACCCGGCAAACGGCCCCGGATCCGCTCCCTGCTTGGGGAAGGTCCGGTGATGCCATATGTCCCGGAGGAGATAGCCCTCAGCCAAAACAGCTGGGGGTCCCGGACCTCCCAGGGAGTACCGGACTCCCGCCGGGTCTCGGACCCCCATATACTATCCGGACCCCCATATACTATCCGGACCCCTCAGCAGGGAGGAACCGACACCCTACCTGGGGCTGGTCCGGAGCCGCCACGTGTCCGTAGGTGCGGGCACGTGCGCGGGGCCGCGTGGCTTCCACTGGAAGCCACGCCCACCTTCTGCATTCAATGCGGTAGGTAGAAGTGGGTTCTGCCACAGCAGAGCCCGAGGCGGCTTTTGCCAGGTAGCACTATTGGTCGCGTGTTACCAAGGAGCGCAGAGCAGTCGCTGGCGCCGCCCACGCCGCGTATATCAGTCTACTATGTCAGTTGGACGCGACGGCTCGGATTCGCCCATTATGACGCCTACACGGTAGTCTCGACAGACTACGCCGCAAGCTACATTGCCCCAACGGGCGTCACGCCGATGTGACGATTAAGAAACCCCCCCTCTCGATCAGAGAGTCTACAGGGCAATGAAGCGTATCCGAGAAGAGAGTCTCAACCGCTGTAGCTCCATTGAAGCTTCCTACGTAGTATATTATACATCCTTGTTGAGCCCACCTGTCGGGGTCCGACGCCTGTGTACGCGTCCTCCTTGCACTATAAAAGGGGAACGCCCGCTAGAGAATGACTCAAGTCCGGCTGGGCAGATGATAGACTCATTCATACCAAGTGCAATACACCACACAGTGGATGTAGGGTATTACGCTCTGGCGGCCCGAACCACTCTAAATCCGTGTGTTCTTGCCCCCAAGCTAGATCGGCCTAATCGCTTGGCACTTCCCCGAGTACTTCCCCTCGGTGAATAGGCAGGTGCGTTCCGCCACCCGGCCGTGGGTACCCCAAAAGCCCACGACACAGCTAATTAAATTTCACTTAAGTATAACCAATATCAACAGTTCAGGGAAATCCCACCGAAGCTGTATCGCTCTTATTTTTGCATGAGATTTATAGTATAGTAGTGTATACTAACAGATAATAGAGCACCTGGTTCTTGACAGTTTTAATAAGCAGGAGAGCATGCAATGAAAAAGTTTTTTTCTAGAACTGGATTTATTAGGTCAATCAAATCCTAAATAGAGGTACCTATTCGTTTCCTAGATGGCGTCCAAGGAAAGATATTCAATTGGACAAGAATTTTACAACAAGGTGACCGACTCTCCCCACTGCTCTTGGTTCTAAAAGTTGATTCTACAGTATTTTTTTAAAAAATGCATCTTGGATTGACTTCCCTTGCCCATGGACGTGAAACTTCATTCTTTCATCTTCTGAAATGTTGAAGTCTGGATAGTTAGAGAGCATCTCCAAATAAGTTACTGCTTATCAAAGCAAGTTTGCAAGTTTTTTTTTTTTTGGTTTTACAGGTTTGCGTAGATAATTCCAGATATCTCCGTCCCTCTTAACTTAAGGCCATATAGTATGAATCTACTTACTGACTGATTAGATGCAAAGATGAGTCTTTTCATTCACATTGGACTGGAACTAACTATTGACAGCCAAAGTTAAGAGGGAATGCTTCTCCCATCTTGAGGACAAATTACAGCCTAGGCTAATCTGCGTATGACAACAAGATGCCTCGGGAAAGTAGATAAACAATGGGCACTTCTATTTCTTCTCAGCCTGTTTTGTTAATGCACACTTCAGCTTGGTGGATTTGTTGTGTAATACCCCAGCCCATTGGTGTTCCAGTTTTGACCCGTTGTGGCCCATGTGTCCTGTTCTTGTGGAATTAGTCCCACCTTGGTAGTCTAAAAGTAGGTTCAGACCAACTATAAGCCTTCGTCTTCCAAATGTAGCACCTTCAGGCTTCAGGCTTTTACACGAGGTGGTATGCATATGAAAGACTCGTTCCACATGAGGAGCTGATCCATAAGCAGAAACGCGGGGTGTTACACTTTGCAGAACCAAAAGTTACTTGTGGATTCTTTTGAAAATCATAAAAAAAATATTCCATGGGCAAGCTGATGGTACTATTAGAATCGTGTCTGACTCCTCAAAGTAAAATAGGTTCAATTTGGTGGAACCACGGAAGCATGTTGTCAAGAAGCTGCAATTTTGAAGCACATACATAATTGGCATGTATTTATTGCCTGGTACTCCTTTGTGCCAAAGCACAACCACAACCATTGATTAGTCATCGCACAAAGAACAACAACTGTCTTTTCTGAATATTTCGGTAATAGAAATGTTCTAGAATCCTAATGATAATTGTAAGCCACCATATGTTTTTCTACGAAACACACAGTTTAACTTTACAACTGAATCCAAAGGATGTACAGAAGTAAAATGGTATACTTCTTTTGGATTGTCTGCAACCCAAATGATTTTACACTTAGGCAACTTTTTTTAAACTTCAAGTCATTACTGATGATCTTGCAGTGCACTGAAACATATTTATGCAGAAAAAGGATTACTTTAGCTACACTGCAGACAAATGAGCACATCCACATAAAAGCTAAGCCCATAATTCCTTGATAGCACTACAAAATGGTTGGTATGAATCACATATTCCAATGTAAGTATCAGTTTCAGTAAGTAACATTTAAGAATGCTACCAAAAAAAAAGTGCTCCTATACCTGGGAAATGTGCATCCAGGGAGAGGGATCACACCAAACATAACAAATGGGGGCTAGTTTCTTCTTTAGCAGTAACTTGAGCTCAAGGTCGTTGACACGATCCTCCCCAATGTTCTTCAGTGTTGCAAACCTCTGGTCAAAACTCCCGTCAACTGTATCCCTGAATGTAAACTCCAAATTTAGCATGCTAACATTACAAAGCTTAGGGCACGATTAAAGTTTAGAAGTGAGCAAGGTTACCTATTAGAGTCGACGGAAGCAAACGCTGAATTCTCGATGTTGACATTATTAGTCTGCTTGCTCCGGCTCCGGTTCAGCATTGGCTGAGCTCCTCTGTAGCAAAGTAATCAGGTTGCGGTTCGGAAAAACATGAGACTTGTTGGGACTAATTTGCGCCAACACACTCGAATGCGCTAGAACACGCGTTGATCGTCGACACGATCTTCACCAACGAGCTCCCTGCACACGGACCGGTCAGACCGGTTATGGCGACCGGTCAGACCGGTTCTACAGAGAACGCCGCGAAAAACCTAAAACCTCGAGCTCGGGAGGGACCCCGTCGGAGCTCGTGGATCTAGGGTTGCTCTGAGGTCGGCAGGCCACTCAGAACGCCATCGAACGCCGTGGATCGTGGATCTAGGGTTGCTCTGAGGTCGGCAGGCCACTCAGAACGCCATCGAACGCCGTGGAGACGAGCGAAGAACAGCAAATAGGGTTGGAAAAGTTAGGGTTTGGAGGATAAAAGTTAAATGTAATTGTGTGAATCGATTGGGATTACCCTCAATCGGCCGTGGCCCTTTATATATATAGGGTGGGGAGGTCTGTACCCGTTAGGAGTCGGAACCCTATCAAATCCCGTGTCAAAATACAACTCCTAACTCGGACTGGGCGTTTCGGACCGGTCTGACCGCTCTGGACCGGTCTGACCGGGGTGCAGGTCTTCTGGGAGGCATAACTCCCTCATCCGGACTCCTAATTAGACGTTCTATATATGCATTTCGATCGTCTCGACGAGATCTACGCAATGGTGCAGTCCAATTTGCAATTTGACAAACTTGTCTAGACCGGTCTGACCGGTTCAAGGGAGAGGTCTGACCGGTCCTACCCATATTGTCCAGAAAACCTTCATCGTGCCAATTTTGAATGTCAACAAGACTTAACGTGACTTTCGAACATGAGTTCATCTCCTCTAACCTCAGATCTTACCCGCTATTATTTTGTAGCGGGTGCTGTTCTTCGGGGAATTTTTCCGGTTCCGACGGCCTGCTGTGGTGGCGACGAAGCTGCGGTGGCATGTGGGAGCGGCGGCGCGGCGAGGTCGAGGCCGGGACGGACATATGCGGCGTTCGCTTCCATGCTTTGCTCGCAAGGCCAAACACCCGGGCTAGCATTGCAAATCTAGGGGCGAGGTCGGAGCCTCCGCGCCTGCTTTCGTCGACGTCGATCGGCCGCCGCCGCCTGCCCGCCGGCGCCCAGGGGGTTTGGCCGTTTGGATCAGGGCCGGACAAAGTCTCCCCTTTTATTACTTTCTATTTTCTATTTTTAATTGCAGAAATAAGATAAAACGATGCGGTCCCGTAACAAAGGCGGCTTGTAAATCCTCCTGCATTCCTGCTGCTTTGCAGGAGGAACAAGCGGCACCTCCTTTATAAAAAAAAAGGCACCTTTTAATTTCTGATGAAAAAAGAAACTGGGAAGGCTAATCCGCTAATACTTTTTTTTTCCCTTAACGCCTATCAGCCGTAGCCCGCCTGTGTGGACAGCACTCTAGAACGTCCAGCTTCAGCGGTCAAAGACGAGATTTTTTTTTTGAAAAGAAAATACGAGATTATTGGCCATGCCTGTTATGTACAGTAGAACGATGGGTGCCCATCCACGCCCTTTTTCGCAATCATCTACTCTTCCCTTGTAACCCCCACCCCTATGTTTCTTACACGCACCAGGGTATCGAGCGGTATAGCGGTTTCCCTTGTAACCGTGTGATGGCGAGGCAAATGATAGACGGTAATTAAGAAGGGAACGAGAGAGTGTGTTATATTTGGTGGCATAGTGGGTAAATATCTGTGCTACTCCCTCCGTTCTAAATTATAAGGCGTTCCAACAATTTTGAAGAGTCAAAGTTTTTTATATTTAATCAAATTTATATAATAGAATAATAATATTTATTATATAAACTAAGTACCATTAGATTTTTTATTAGTTATATTTTCATAGTACATCAATTTGATATCATAAATCTTAATATTTCTCTCTATAATCTTAGTCAAACTTGAGATTGTTTTGATTCTCCAAAATTCTTGAGATGTCTTATAATTTAGAACGGAGGGAATGCGATTTGGCAAAAAAAATGTGGGAGATGCATTGTTGGATTATAGATTCTGGGCCACGTAGATTGTGGATCTAGAAAAGAAAAATGTTTATTTGTTTCAACTTTGATGAATTGTAAAAAGCAACCCTAACTCGTGTTGGTTGTGGACCTCACTTCCTCTGGGGATACGAGTATGACATTCACAATAACACAGCATATATATATTGATCAAGTTCAACTAAACCTAAATTTCTTTAATACCACTAGAGTTAAAAAAAAAGCATGCTGGAACCATACTAAAAAGCTATTGTGATAATTTAAACCTCGATGTCGGCCGGGAGGAGATTACTTCCAAGGAACTTCCATTCCAGAGTTTGGCACGCCAACAATTTGGCCCCCTTTGGCACAGCTCCGTGAGCTTTAGCTTCGCGTACTGTAGGACTGTATAGCACTGTAGCACGAAAACCAGAGAAGCCGCGTTCTCCAGCTTCGCCAGCTTCTCTCCTCCCACAGTTGACTGTAGCAGGGGGGGACCGGTTCAGCTTCACACTACAGTGTAGCACAGTAGTGCACAGTGTCGCGCTACTGTATCACGAAGCTGAAGCACTCCCAGGTGGAGCGGTGCCAAAGGGACCTAGGCGGCTAGTAGTGCTTCTGCTTCGCCAGTTCGCCTCCACAATTCTCTCTAACACTGGTCTAAAAAACAATTATGCTGAAAGTATTGGCGGCCATTCTGTTCGCCAGCATTGCAGCGCACGCTCTGGTCACCCCTCATCCTGACGCGGAAGGTTAGCGGCCTAGCGCTCGAAACAACAGCTTCCTACGATGATTGAAAAAAAAAATCACCTTTGGTTTGTTGCGTCCATCCCCAGATTGGAGCCCTTCCAAGTTGGAAAAAAAAACATCCCGAGTAAACGTTTCCCATTCTCTTCACATGCATATCTAGCAACCTGACAGAACGGAACATTGGACGGCTAATGGACGAATTAGCAGCTCAATGATCATAATTTGTAGGGTGTACGGTACCATATTGGTAACTGACCCAAGGCAAGCATCATTATTGTGACATGATAATCCAATCCTCACTCAGCTAAACCCTATCTAATTACAAGACTACAGATAAGCACGGGACAAACAGACGGGAAAATGGAATTAAATAGTTAGGAACTCAAGATTATCGATCTACATAAAGTACAACATTAAGGGGCCACGTTTCCTGTGTTCTAGGCTTCTATAGCTACACCAGGAGGTAGTAGATACCTACAGAGTTAAAAGTAAGCCTCGTGTCAGCAGGAACGTAAATATTAAAAAAAACAAATATGGTCAAACTACTAAATATGAAAGAAATGACTGATGAGCATGTTTCCAATCCAAGGTTACTAACTTTTAAAAGAGGCTATCTTAAAAAAAAAAGAGGTACAGGCTAGGGACATACCTTCCTGGAAAAATGGTTGGCGGTGGCTAAATGTATGTCATCCAAGAGAATGCAAAGAACACAGTTGATCATGACGCTGGTAAAATTAATGGTAGATTCGGCATAGTTCTATCTGACAAAACATTAAATATAAAAGGTCAGATACAAATGTTAATTCAGAAAGGCCCACATATATGGGTTTCAGTTTCCGGAGTTGGCACAAAAACTTGTACGTCAATAAATATGGGTCATTGAAGATCTCCTGAGTATTATTGTACCATGAGTTCAAATAGGCGGGTGATAAGTTAGGAGTAGCTCAGAATACAAGCATTATTTTCAATTATGTTAGTTTAGGAGTCACTATCAATCCCAAATCAAAGATTCAAAGAACTCTAGAGAGTTCAAATTTTGACTGGCATAAAGATTTGTACCAACTGGTTTGATTAGAAACACACCTGAAAAAAGAAAATTTGATGCAACCTGCTACTGGATCTAGTTTGCTTCTTTTGCTTCTGTGTTGCAACCCACAGCCTCATTTTCACTAACACATGAAGTTTCATCCTTAGGGTATATGATGCCATTCGAAGCTATTCTTTGGGTAGAAGAAACACAATCTGAGACTATATTACAACCTAATTTGTCTTTATATGGTTCTCCATTGGGAGGTTGTTTTACTGCATTTTCGGTTGACCCATTCGAATGCTGTGTTTGATCTGTTGGTATTCCAGCATTAGCAGGGACATCTGTATCACCAGTTGAAGAGGTCTTTTCTGACTGGGACATTTCTTCAGCAACAATATTGCTGCTTTGATCTGCTGGTAGTCCATTGTCGGTACTCATTTCCATATCTTGGATCCTATGTGGATCAGAGGCCGCATCAATCTGGAGCTTTTCTTCAATAGTAACAATGTTGCTTTGCTGTACTGGTATTCCAGTACTGATAGTCATTTTCACATCATTGATTGTGAGTGCCTCAGAAGGTGCTTCACTGGGGAGCTTTGCTTCAGTAGTGAAGTTTCTTCCTTGATCTGTTGATGTTCCATTGTTGGTAGTCATCTCCTCATCTTTCAATTTGTCAGTCACAGGGGTTGCTTGTGCCCTGGGATTTTCTTCAGTAGCAACAATCTTAGTTTGTTCAACAGATGTTCTACTACTATCAACCAATTCATCATCCCTGCTCACAGGGGGCTCAAAGTTTGCTTCAGACTTGACCTTTGCCTCAGCGCCAGACATTTCTGCAGTTTGCTCACTATTCATGGTATCATTAGCAGAAACCGCAGAGTTCAAAGAGGAACCACTTCTCAACCTTAGAGGGAATTTCACATCAGGCTGTGTCACACTACTGCGCTGCTGCCCAGTTCCTTCCTTTCCAGTAGAGGAAGTTTCAGCTTTAACAGTATTTACTATTGGAGGTCTCAAGGTAGAAGCTAATTGTGATTGTGAACCAGCACCCATGGCACCCAGTGCCAATACATTTACGTTGTGCATAGTGCTGCCACCATGTGTGGAGATTGGCTTCATAAGATTTCCATTTGCAGCCAACTTTTGGTGATTCTCCTTTGCAGCCATGTTTTCTGCTGATCCCTGCAAAGAAGCTTGTGCTGCACCAGCAGGTGGTGCAGCCTTTGATGCAACAACAGTTCTTGTAACCTTGCCATACTTTGGTGGCAGGGGTTTGCCTTTACTCTGTGTCAGGCATGCTGAACAATGCCACTCAGCTTTAGGAACACCCTTATTACCATACTGCTGAAGGCATTTCAAGTGTACTCCCCTCTCACAGGCATCACAAACAAGTAAACTGTCTGTATCAGTGATAGCAACTTTGCATATTTGACAGCCCAAGCGAGAATGCATGTACTCAGTTGATGGTGGAGTCCAACTAGGATGATTCGTAGGTTGGTGCAGAAACCGTTGAACAGACTTTGCAATCTCATTGTGGTTGACAAAAGTAGGTTTTGGTGGAACAAATGCCACACTTTGTGTAGCACGATGCACCACAACAGTATTACCTGTTGCAGCTTGAACTGCCACTGGCTTTGTGTCCTGGTTTTTCAACAACTGATTGGAACTCTGTACAGCATTTACATTGGGCCTAGCAGATGTATCTAGAGTAGACTTGTTTGGGTAGACAACAGTGGCTGCAGAAGTAAGCAATGCAAAAATTAGTTTCTGAGCAAAGCTGATAAAAGGGAAACCATCCTTTCTATAATCAGGGATATTATACATATAAAATAAACTACCCCTTGTATGTGAAAAAGAACGTAATAATAACAGTTTGATCAAGTAAGCATGATTTCCCAAAGCAAGAGTGTTTTCAAACACACACAAAAAAAAACGAACACCAAAGCAAGAGTGTTCAGAAAAAGAAAGATAGAAATGCTACTGTAAAATAGTTTCACTAGTTTATATTAACCACAGTGACTGTCATACAACACAACTGCTGCATTTTAGGTTATGTCATTTGTGCGTTCCTGAACTTTGTGCAGTTGAAGGATTTACATGTGAGATAAAATCCGAAAGCAGTCAACATGCATCCAGTGCCAAGTAAGCATCTTATTATTTATAAGCTAAAGTAAGAAGTATCTAGTTTTACTCAAAAAAGCAAATTAATAAATAACACTGGATGCTGCAGGCAGGAAGTTTGGGCAATACCTCCACCGCGTGCAAAATTCAGAGGACCATTGACATCTATGTCCAATTTGTGTGACGGACCAGTATGGGGTAGGGCAACACCTGAGGAGTTGGCAACTGGTTTGACAGGAGATGATCCTGGTGGCTTCAAGATAACAGGGGATGTCGAGGTTAATGGGGCAGTAGCAGCTACAGCTGCAACTTGTGGGTTCCGAGGAACTCCAACACCAAACTTGGGAGCCCCATTCAAACTATGGAACTCAGACATTCCACTGACGACCGTTTGAGGTGTGCTAACTGTTGGTTGGACTGGAGCTTCCTTGACTTCTTCCATCTGTATGTAAGCAAATAAATGAAATAGTTAAATGGTATAAATACATAGTGTTTTGCACACGGACCATATGTAACCACTAACCAGATTGAACTCATCATATCAAAACTGGTTAGACAATTCCATAATAATTAGGTAACATAATAATTTTTGACTAATTTTAAAGTAAAAAATGGAGACAGTTCAAAAACAAAAAACCCATATGAAACCACCTAAGCTAAAATAAGTCATGTCAACACAATAATAAATTATTTCAGAGAGATCCATGAAAACAAATAGCAATCTTAATGGGTGCAAGCAACGGGTGACACTGAAGACACAGACATGCTAATTCTACAACGAGCAACATAAAGCTAAACATTTGCTCAAGTGCATCCACCCAATGTAAATATATGCAATACTCCAGTAGCAAAAAAAAAAATGTGTCGAATTCGAATACAACAAGCATAACAAAGCATATTGATACACAAGCAGTGGTCCAATAAATCCCTCAGAATCAACTAGTCGGTAACATATCATTCAGATGCTATAGCTTATTGTGCCGTGCAAGCAGCAGTGTCATGTCGTACGAACTAATACAATTCAATAGCGCACGAGCATTCTCACATCGCAATAATCACCAATTGTTCAGATTTTTTCGCAGCTCATACCAGTTCTCCACAAGTCGGGAACGGGTCGAAAGTAGACAGAGTTGACAAACCTTGCGCTTAGTAAGCATGAGCCTATCAGCGATGGATGCCTTGGGCGGGCGGAACCCCATGGCGGCGGGGTCCTTGGCGCGGTTGAGCCCGAGATCCTCGACGACCGCGCGCACCGCCTCCCCTGGGAACAGATCCTTGGGACGCACTGCCCCCTCGGCGACGGCTGCAGCCAGCCTCTCCCGCGCCTCGGCCGCGAGCGCCCGCTCCGCCGCCGTGGGCTCCCTCCCGCCCCGCACCTCCCCGGCCGCGGCCAGCACCATCACGATCTCCGCCACCCGCCTCAGCCCCGCGACTTCATCGCCGCGCCGCCGCTTCCCCGCGGGCGACGCTGCTGGCGTGGCGGCGGCGGCGGCGTCCCCCATCGCCGAGGGGGGACGCGAAACCCTAGGGGGGGAGGGGATAGGGGCCGGGCCCGGCCGGCGGCGCCTCCGGACGGTACGAGGCCGCGCAGGAAGCGGAAGCTGCGGGGAATTCAAATGTCCCCCCGCTTTGGCGCTCAATTAGACGCGGGAAGGTAAAGGATGGCGGTGAGATGCGCGAAGCGGAAGGGGGCGACGAGACGAAGGGGAGAGGGGGGGATTAGTCGCAGGTGGGGAGTACTAGAACGCATCGCAGCAGAGCACGGGGGGGAGTTCTCTTCTTTTCTTTTCCTTTTTTTTTCCTCTCGCCGATTTATGAGCGGTGGGAGTCGGGGTTGGGTTGGTGGGTGGATGGACGGCGGGGATGTGGCGGACGGGACAAAGAGGTCACAGGATGGCGTTGGTAAGTTGGGTTCCTCGGCCTGCGTGATGCAGAAGAGACTGGGCCGGGCAGGTGGATGACGGAAGCAGGCTGGGCTGCTAAAAGGTACAGCTTGGGCTTTGTCGGAATTATCCAGCTTGCGACATCATCCTGGTCCTCTCCAAAAGAGAATTTTGCTTTTACATGGGTCTATGCTATAGTCATATAAGTACTCCCTCCATTTATTATTTACATATCATATTAGATTTATTCTAAATTAAATTCGACTAAATTTGATGGAATCTATAAAAAATATAGCAACAACTATATTATTCAATATATGCACTATGAATTTATACTTCATGGTTGATTCGATAAAAAATGGTATTGTAAATGTTATTATCCTCTTTCTATAAATTTGGTCAAATTTTACCAAGTTTGACTTAGGATAAACCCTTTACGATATGTAAATAAAAACAAAAAATACAAGGTATGGTATTAAAGTTTTTACCTAGGGATGTTCTTATCAATTCACCCAGTACAGTTCTTCTGTCATTGCCAAACGCGGGAGCACAAAATATTTTGCATTCGGAGATAACTGCAACAAATATATAAAACAACATCCACAAAATGCATATATCTTGCACTTCAGAATCGACCATCTAATCACCTCGACCTCATCATACACCGTATAATCTTTACCTAGAAGCCACCCTGTTACCTACTCCCTCCGTCCTGCTTTATGTGTAAGATATATGCATCTAATACGACATCAAATACCTTTTTGTAGGCTGATTATGTGGCGGCTCACACAAAAAAAAAGTGGGAGAGATAAAGTTTATGAATTAAAATGGAGGTGCTCATATATAAGATAGCCATAGGATGCTCCAGGTTTGGGAACAAATAGGCAAGTTTGATTACCCTAGGATTAGAGTAAGGGTGGACGATTAGATGTGTTGTTGAGCTATCCAGTCAAACCGGTTGAGAGGACGGTCAGACCGCTTGTCGTTTGGGTAGGGACGAGAAAAGGTTTTTGTTTGAAATCCATAAATTTCTTTATTTTCCGTTGAACTGAAATTCTCGTATCACTCTAGCTACCATTTTTGGACCCTTTATCCTCGTCGAATCATCAATCAAGTAAATTACATTAAAAATCAAAATCTAGTTCAGAAGTTTCCACTGCTAAAATCGATTTTCTTTCTACGACTGTATGACATTTTTCAACTACATTAAAGTGGTTACAAAATTAACTCGGGATAAGATGGCATTTGGCATTGAAGATATATCGGCTTGGTACATATCCGAGATTGGAGTTTTGGCCATCTACTCTCTCAACTCGGTTACAGTTGTATGCATTCCTTTCACGTTCAGAGATCACTGCAAGTCTGCAACATACGTATACTATACGTCCACAAAATAAGTATATGTACAAATGAGTACGTATCAGTGTATCACACTTGGTATTCTACCATCACTCGACACCGCCTTGTACCGAGTAGCAGCAACCCTGCTCGCTACAGTCCCCCCAGAAACCTCCCCCAGCATATGTCCCGCTCCTCCTCACTTCCTCCTCCACCGCCGCCGGCGCCGGCATCGGCGGCTCTCCGGCGCCCCAGATCCCTTCGAGGACCTGCTCCAGGCTCGCCGGCACCCCGCACGTCTGCGCCTCGGGCGCCGCGACCACGGCGTCGAACACCTCTTGCAGGCCGACGACGCGGCGGCTCACGGCGCGCCGCGCGTCCCGCACGGCCGGGTAGCGCCCCGGCACGGCGTCTAGGCGCAGCAGCGCGGCCATGAGCGCCTCCGCAAACCGGGCCCGCTCGCGCTCGTCGCCGCGGACGGCGTCCACGGTCTCCTGCCGCCGGAGCAGCCGCTCCAGCCGCGTCGCCTCGGCGTCGGCCGCGCGCACGGCCGCGACGTGCCGCCGGACCTGGTGCCCGCGGAAGGCCGCCTGGATCTTGGCGGCCGCCACCGCGTCAGGCGGCGGACCCTCCTCCCGAGCCCTCTCCTCCGGTGGGGACGTGATGGGGATTTGCACGGTGGTCTTGGGCTTGCGGGCCGGCTTGGGGTCGGAATCGGTGGCGGCGAAGACGAATTGGGAGGTGGAGGCGTAGTGGTAGGATCCCATGGGGTGATGGGGACCTAGGAGTGAACGCAGCTTTGGACAAGGCGAGCAAGGAGAGTGCGCTGTGCAGTTTGCTTTGGCCGATATCTGGAATCGTCCAGTGCAAAGTGACGCAGTCGCGGCGCCGCCTGCTCCTTTGCCTCCTGGGTCCCGAGGTCAGGATGTGCTTTTCCGCACCTGCATTTTCCTCTTTCGGTGGCTGCTCTGCTGTGAACGCTCATCGGCTCATCGCTGCTCTGCACACCCCTTCTGGCTACGGATTATTTTTTCAATTTATTCTGGCTACGGATTACGGAACAAGCATTTGAATGGTGGATGCGTTCCGTTCATGGCTGGAACAGAGTTTACCGATAAAGATGACAGGGCTAACGCAATGACCAAAATAGTCCAGCTATAACTGGAATCCGGCAGGTATAATCCTCACTACCTTAGATTTGAAGCTTCGATGAGAGGGCTAGGTGCTGGCGTCCGCGCTTCTCCGGTGTGGCGGCGGCGCTGGTGAAGCAGTGACGCACGGTGCTATCTCCGGCGAGCGATGGTGTGGGCCCTGGTTTCACGCTGCCCAGGCAAAGCTAATGGTGCACGGTGATGGATTCTTGTCTGAGGTAAATCTAATGGAGAGAATTTGACGTAGTAGTTTGAAACCGGTTTGTTTAGGTTGAAACTATTGGTTTGGTTTGCTTTGGAGGAAAAAAACAAGTAGTTTAGGTTGGTTTGGGTGGAATAGCAAGTGGATGGAGTTGATTTGGTTTCTAAAATATATTAATAATGAAATAGTTTGGTATGATTTTAATTTGGTTTTCAAACCATTAGCAGGGTGATAAGGCACCAAGCACTCTCGTGCTCCCTGCGATCTGCAGTGCAAGCTCAGTCGAACTGAGCAGGAACACTGCTAGGTTCACGGGATTCACTTTCATGGCGTGTGAGAACTGAAGCCGGTTCGGCTTGTGCTGTCCATGGAATCCGAACACAAGTTCAATTCGATGGCTGCAATGTTAAGTTCGATGCGTGGGATCTGGACTACAAATAAAACAGGCAAAGATTCTCTCCGTGTGTGGACTGTTTTAGCTATGCAACTCAATTTTTTAATCGGCACGGTTCGAACTGAAAACAGAGTTTGATTTTGGTGTCAGACATCACGGTTCGATGCTCACAGTGAGCTCTGTTCGTTTTGTTTGCGCCACGGTTCGCTTTTTCTGCACACTGGAGCTGGCCCTGATTGGAATGGTTTCATTCTGTCACACCGGTGCTGAAAAAAAGTAGGAATTCTGAACATTGTCAACATTTGGGGTTGCAGAATCATTATATTAGCTTAGACTCACTCCAACAGGGATTGGCATTTCGGGTAGGCAAATTCAGCTTTGGCTATGGGTGCCAAAATGGCTACGGTTGGTATTTTGGGCACCCCTCCAACAGTGTAGCCATTTCAGTCGCAAAATCGTCGGGTCGTTGGTACGCGCCGCCGCCATGATTCCGCCGCTGTCCTCTCCAGATCCGGCGCCGGCGATGCATGAATCTGTGGCCGGCGAGGTCCTGGTTGCTTGTTGATCTGTCGCCGGCAACTCCACCGAACGTCCCTGCTTCCTTGGTGCGAGCCGCCGCCGCGATCCCCGCCAAGGCCCCCGACCTCCACCTCCTGCAGGAGGCCGAGGCCGCCGCGCACGCCGCCGTCGACACCCTCGCCAAGCGCGGGGAGGAGGTCATCGTCCGCGCCCTCGACGCGCACGCCGCCGGCAACGGCACTGGGACGGCGGTCGTCGCGGCCCTCGCCGCAAATGCCAAGGCGACGAGGCGAAGATTCGGGCTGACGAGGAGGCCGCCGAGAAGGCGTCCACTGCGAAGGCCGCCGCGGCGACGGAGGCGCTGCGCGCCGTGGTGAGCGTGCCGGATTTGCAACCTTGGAAGTCTTCTGGTGTCTTGGAACTTCACCGTGATTCTGCAGGTGGGCAAGCACACGCCATGGCTTGGAGGTACATCAAGACGGGGATTTGTGGAACTGCTGCAGCGAATCGGCGTGCAAAGGATGAGATCCAAGCCGCAGCCATTCTAGCACTACTAGGAGGGCAGACGAAAAGGCGTTGGGGAGGATCTGTCATTGGCCATGCCGTGAAGAACAGGGAAAGAGAGGAGATATTTGCTCAAATAATGAGGGATTACTTTGTCGAATCTCCACTGTATGGTGACGACTTATTCCGTCGAAGGTAAGAAAGCACAAGAAATCATTATTGTTGTCTCTGTGGATATTTACTGGATTTCTGAAGTTTGGCTCTAATTGAAAGATTGCAATCATCCTTGTAGGTTTCGGATGAGCAAATCTCTTTTTCTACGCATTGTCAATGACCTCACTGCTAGGAACAAATATTTTAAACAGAAAAGAAATGCAGCATGGAAGCAAGGTTTTCATCCAATTCACAAATGTTTAGTTGCAATGAGGATGCTTGCTTATGGTGGACCTGCAGATGCATTGGACGACACATACAAGATGGCAGAGAGCACAGTTCTTGAGACATTGATGGAGTTTGTCACCACTGTTATAGATGTTTATGGGGGAGAGTACCTCAGGCCACCGAATCCAAGGGAGCTTGAAGTAATCCTAAGGCACAATGAGGCAAGAGGATTCCCAGGTATGATTGGAAGCATTGATTGTATGCACTGGGAATGGGAAAATTGTCCCACTGGCTGGTCCGGAATGTGCAAGGGGCACAAGGGAAAACCCACTCTTATACTAGAGGCCGTAGCTACTCAAGATCTCAGGATTTGGCATGCTTTTTTTGGGCTCCCTGGTTCTCACAATGACATCAATGTCTTGCATCGATCACCTGTGTTTGATGACCTAGCTAATGGGAGGACACCAGAAATTGAGTTTTGGGTGAACGGCAATCCCTACACAATGGGATACTACCTAGCTGATGGAATATATCCAGATTGGGCAACTCTAGTGAAGTCAGTCAGCGCCCCAGCTAGCATGAAGCACAGGGTTTTTGCAGCTGCTCAAGAAGCATGTAGAAAAGATGTGGAGAGAGCATTTGGTGTCCTACAGGCTAAGTTTAAGATCATTCACAACCCTGCTAGACTGTGGAAGCAGAGAGACCTAAATGCCATAATGCTTGCATGTGTCATCCTTCATAACATGGTTATAGAAGATGAGCGCAACATGTACCTTAATCCTTTGAATGCAGCTGATTTCGAAGGCCTAGAAGATCCACCTGTGAGGACCAGCCGAGATGTGCCAGAGATTTCTCAGCTCATTGATGCATACAGATGCATGAAGAACAAAGAAACCAGTAAACAACTGCAGCAAGACCTCATCGACCACATTTGGGGTCATTATGGTGCATCCACTGGGCCTTTCGCTGGGCGGTAGCTGCAATTTGTACACCTGTGGTTGTATTTTGTGTAGCCGGCAGCAGTTCAATAGGCTGCAATTGGATGTATATTTTGTGTAGCAGGCAGCAGTTCAATAGGCTGCAATTGGATGTATATTTTGTGTAGCAGGCAGCAGGGCGGTAGCTGCAATTGGATGTATATTTTGTGTAGCAGGCAACAGTTCAATAGGCTGTAATTGGATGTTAATTCTCTTAGGGCAATTGGATGTTTATTCCATGATTGTTTAACTGCCTTTGATGCTGTTTTGTTCAAATGCTATTATGTTCAAACACACACCGTGCAGGCACAAGGCAAATTAATGATAGTACAATACAAGCTGATAGTACACCAGGTCTTGACCCATGAAATGAGCCTCAGCTTTCAGTAACTCCACCTTGGTTTGCTCTTTGCGCGCTGCAACTTCCTCCCTAGCCAAACTTATTTTCTCCTTCTCAAGTTCCCATCTCTTCTCCATCTCTTCTCGCTGCAATGCGATCATATTCTGTTGAAGTTCAATCTTAGCGTCTTTCCTCTGAAGGATTTGTGCCATCTGGGAGTCTTCCTTGTCGTCCTTGATCTGGCTCCGTTCATTCATACGTAAACAAGCTGGCCACCATATCCATACATATTTCCTTGATTATCCATCCTACAACAAGCTGGCATCGTAAACAAGCACAAATCGTGCAGAATATGCTAACAAGCCAAGAACATATGCACCGTCGTCTGTTCTACATGAAAATTAGTAACTAGCAGGATGGACATAAGTATAAAATCATTTCGGGCGTATCTGAACGCAGTAGTATTTCCTGATTCCTGCAAGAATACAATTGTTTCTAGCAATGGCCTTGATGAACATATGCACCGTCGTCTGTTCTAAATGCTGTTCCTTCAACAGCCTCCGGTATGTTCAACTGAACAGGTTACTGGAGTACCAAATAGCAGATCGACACATACATTTCAGCCTAGGACCAAGATCACAAATCACAACGAGTGAGTACTAGTCAAAGCTCATAGGACCAAGATCCGATAAAGATTGGCTTCGATCTACAAAGAATCGGCCGTTCCCCCTTCGGATACAAGATGAACACTAGATCCACGGCAAGAACTAGCCCCAACGGATGCTCCCCCCGCAGCGGCCAGTAAAAAAGCGAAGCAGCGCCTGAGCGCGGCAGCGTCGGCGCCCACCTCCCTCCGCCTCCTCCTTCCATTACCCCCCTCGACTCCTCCAACCGCCATCCCCAACGCGAGGAGGAGCAGCGGCGGCCCAACGCGAGGAGGACGGGGACCAGCCATGCGAGGCGCGGAAGAAGAGGACGAACCTTGCCTGCAGAGTCGCCGGTCGCCGCTGCGGAGATGCGGGCCGGATGCTGCCGTTCACCGCTCCGCCGCCAAGTCCGTCTCCCTCCAAGCCTTCTCTCTCCTACCGTGAAAGCAAACGACCGTTGCTCCGAGTGAATGCGTCGCGAGTGGAGACGAGGCATTTTACCTTTTCTCTCTCTTCCGACGCAATTTGCGTACTCAGTATGCATCAGCTGTTGGAGGGCGTTTTCCTGCTGCTACAGTGCCCCAGGGTACCTATTTTGGGTTTGTCTACACGAATGCCAACCCTGTTGGAGTGAGCCTTATGGCTGTGTTTAGATGAAGAGAAAAGGGGATGCGAAAAGTCACATCGGACACTGTAGTATTCTGTAGCACTTTTCGTTTATTTGTAGTAATTGTTGTCTTACCATGATCTAACTAGACTCAAAAGATTCGTCTCGTCGTGTACATCAAAACTATGCAATTAGTTTTTTTATTTATCTATATTTAATATTCCATGCATGTGTCATTTGCTATATTTAATATTTCAATGTGATGTCGATGTGATGGAAAGTTTGGAAGGGGGGTTTTTGGAACTAAACACAGCCTATGTTATGTGCGCAAGCGAGGATTGAGCCCGTGGGTTGAGGCAGTGATAGTAGGAGCAGTCAGACTTTCAGTAGACCTTCTTTTCAAAAAGACTTTCAGTAGACGACATGGTTTGCTTTCAGACTTTGAGTGCGTCCGGTGCGAGGCAGCCGGTGGGCTTGAATGCCTGATGTCCTTTGATTATAGTACTCGATGACTGATGATTTCCCTCATTTAATAAAACCAAAAAACAATGATATGCTGTAACCAGAAATTTACTGATGGAGCTTTGACGCTGGCTGCCTCCACCGGCTGGGTTACTCAGCCCGCCCAGCCAGCCGAACATGCCGTATGTTGCGCATTTGTGTTTTGCTGAAGGATTCCTTGGTTTTGTAGAGGGCACAAGGCCGGCGTTGATGGTATATTGTGCAATCCTATTTTTGACCCAAATTAAACCAAATTATATAGAGAGAAGAATCTCTATACTATGATTCGCGCACCAAAAGGTGCGACGTTAGCGTGCCACGTCATCAAAAAAATAGTGACCGTCGATCCGGTGACCAACGGCCGGCGGGTGGCCGAGCCCCTCGTCCCCGCGGCCGCTGGCCGAGGCCAGCCCCCGCCGGCTCCTCGCCGCCGCGGCGCTCACGCCGCGCTCCGCTGCTCCCGAGCCGCAACGCCCGAGCTCCGACTGCAGGGGAAAGGGGGAGGGAAACAGGGGAAGGCCCGCCGCCGCCACGCGCGGAAGGGCGGAGATCAACGCCGCCCGTGCTCAGCGGAGACCCAATCGAGCTGCAGCTCGCCGCCGCGCCGCGGAGGGAGGCCGCCAAGCTCGGAGCCCATCCGCCGCCGTCCGGCCCCGATCGGCTTCAGGGAAGAGCGGATTCGCGCCGGGCTGAAGCCGAGGCGGTGGCGGTGGAGCACCCGAGGCGGCGCAGCATGGAGGAGCTGCGGGGGCGGCGCGGCATGGAGGAGCCGTGGGGTCGGCAGAGGAACAGGGGACGGAGGAGCCGTGGGGCGGCGGAGGAACAGGAGAGGGAGGGAGCAAGAGGGAGGCGCCGCCGAGGTCGAGGAGAGGCCGAGCTCGGCCTACCACGGTGGCGCGCCGGCTCCTTTATCGTCCAGACCGCCGCGCCGCCCGCCCGCCGCCACCCCATGGCCTCCGCCGCAGCGCGCGCGCCGGCACGGATCCGGTCGCCATTGCCATGGACGGAGAAGGGAGGAGGGAGGAGCGAGTAGGGAGGAGAGAGATGGCCCGCAGGCTCGAGGACCTCGCTGGAGCCGCCGTCCCGCCGCGTGCCGCTGCGGTCTGGCCGAGGAGGGAGGAGGGAAGAAGGAGGGGGCGGCGCGGCCCTGCTCGCCCTGGAGGAGGCGGCGGAGGGCACAGGAAGGGGAGGGGGCGGCCGAGGGAGTTGGGGATATGTGTGCTATAAAAATATATTTCATGATAAATTTAATGATATTTATTTGATATCATAAATATTTGGAACTTTTCAATATACTAGTAACGTGTGCGTGCGGCACGCCGCCGCACGTATTTTTTAAAACATAGTAAATAAGGTTATACATAAATAATTGAGCAACCAATAAATTTGTTTTTAATATCACACATTAAAGTTATCTAGACTTCTCTTGTGCTTTCGTGTGCCCACCCGAGAAAAACTGCAACGCCAAAGCAAATGCCTATTAGAGACCATAGTCTAAATTTTCACATGTGACTATATGAGTAAAATGATGACTTGATAACTCAAAATGTCTTTCGCACCATGACAGGTGGTTGTTCTGTAACAACAGTCATTTCTTCAACTCGGTCACCGCTTGTAACTTCTGAATTCTAATATCTCTATAACTTCCGTTCAGCTTGAAAGTTCTTATTCCTGTATCTAACAGACTTCCTCTTGATGTCCTGAACTGAAATTAGCTTTTTCTAATTAAAAAATTGAATTTTCCCAATATCTCCTATCAAATACTCCTGTCAAGAGGTCTGGACGATAAAGGAGCCGGCGCAACATCTCATGTTTCGATCACAAAAGAGGGACCAAAGGACATAAGTGTACTTATGTGCTCTTTTTCCTTAGGGGCTGTTTAGTTTCCGAATCAAAAAATTTTGGGTGTCACATCAACGGTTTGACCAGATGTCGGGAGGGTTTTTCGGACAGTAATTTAAAAACTAATTTCAGAACTCACCTGGAAACCGCGAGACAAATCTTTTGAGGCCTTTGACCGCATCATTAGCACATGTAGGTTACTGTAGCACTTATGGCTAATCATGCGCTAATTAGACTCAAAAGATTTGTCTCGTCGTGTACATCCAAACTGTATAATTAGTTTTGTTGTTTAAATATATTTAATGCTCCATACATTTGTCCAACGGGGAAGTCACAAATTTCTAAGTGAAAATTTAGTGCTCCGTAGCAGCTTGAGTTGTTCCTCTTCAGTTTCATCTTCACGGAGCAAGTAAGCAGCACCTCCATGGAGGGAATGCAACTCAGCATCTCTGTCCGGACGTCCGGTGCCATCAGCTGCGCAAGCAAACTCTTTCATCTCGCTTTCCCCTTTTGTCTCTGTCGAGAAGAAGCAAGCCACACGAACTGGTCCGGCGCCGTGCCGCGAGGGGAAGGAGAAAGGGGAGCGATGATGCAGGTGAAACAGAAGATTTTGTTAGATTTGTTGGCTTAAAATGCTGCACGATCGTCCTCGAATTCGTCGAATTCAGCTGGATCATATCTTCTGCACGGGCCACACAGTTTCAACTCCACTGCAGTTTCGTCAGCAGAGGTGACGATCGGTGGACATGGAGATGAGTAGTAGTGGCGCTGCTGGAGCCGTGCCAAAGCTGGAGCATCCGCCGGCAAGGGAGGCGAGGCGCTGCCGGGTGCTGCTCGTCGCTGGCCTGGTGGCGCTGCCGCTCCTCACGTTCTTCGTCCTCGGCCAGGAGAGCGCGTCGACGGTCTGGGAGATGGCGAGTGCCACGTTCACAGTCGTGCTGGAGCCGGCACGAGACCTGGCGTGGCGGTACTACAAGCACTTCCCCGACGCGCCGTCGCCGGCGGGCTTGGGGATGGCGGTAATAATTTGGATATGTACTGCCCCCCGAGCCAATTCATCTGTTATATATCCCGTCAGTTCTTCCCCTTTGCCCGAGCTCCCTTCCACGCCAAATGAACCACCCTTGCTCAACGAAAGCAAAATTCCTCTTGCACACGACCTCCTCGACGCCCCAGAGACCCATTTGATCCGTTCCCGAGTTGAATCCATCACCGGAGCTCCGAGTTCGCGGTCCTCTTCTTCCTCAGCAGGGGCGGAGCCACCACTAGGGCGAGCCCGGGCGGCCGCCCTAGGTCCCCTCGGCCGAGCAGCAGAGGATATCCTCGTTCGGAACCCCGGAAGGGCGCACGGCGGCGCGCCGCCGCCGTAGGGAGTCCCGCTGTCCCGGACGCGAGGACGAAGGCGAGATTGGATAGGCTAGAGGGGCAGAGGGCAACTGCGTTGTGGCGTCGGGCCGTCACTTGGCGACCTCGTGGGCCGACCGGCCGAGGACAGGGCCGCGGCTTCAGCCCAGCGCGGCCGCCGATAGGGTTGCGTGGGCGCGTGGCCGCTTGGGCGCTAGACCATCCACGCGACTGCCGAACGCGCCCCCGGCTGGCCGTCCCGCCATCCGCCTGCAGCCACCAGCCGCCAGCCCCCGCCAACCGCCTCGGCACCTCCCGTCGGCCGCCCTAGGTGAATTCTCGGGCTGGCTTCGCCACTGTTCCTCAGCCCGCCCCTGCACAGAAACAGGCACGCTGCCAGTGAGCCAGGTCTTTTGGGCGTTTATGGCTTAGAGTCAGTTGGTCGTGGAGGGTCGCATCGGGTGCTGTATGGTGTAGCTGCTGTTGTTCATGCGGATCCAGGCCTAGTTTGGCTAGAACGCGAGCTCGCCGCCATGGCCGAGCCGCGGCCACGGGGTAGCCATCGAGCCTAGCGCTCTGGCACTCCCAGGTCCTGGATGGTGGCGGTGGCAGGTTCTGGAGGAGGTGATGGTTCTCCTCGGCCAAAAGGTTTGGGTCGGAAGGTCCTGGTGCGGCCGGTCACCGTGGGCCGAGCCACAGCTCGCCGCCGGCGGGTGCGAGAAGGAAGGGGTTGCGTTCTTCCGCGTCGCGAGCAGCTCCCCGCCTCCAAGCATCGCTTCTTCATGGCCACAAGGCGCGAGGAGCGGGTACAGCGCGAGACCCTGGCAAGCCACGTTGGACTGGCCAGCCAGCAGGAAGAACACGTTGGGGGCGAAGGGGCGGCAGCGCGGCGACGATCCGAGTGCGGGCGGGTGCGGGCGAGGAGGGGCGGGTGGGTACAACCGCGTCGGGTGAGAAAACAAATTGATTTTGCGCAGAAACATTGTCTCTTGTTACATAATTAATCATGCTCTACCTGCCTAGGTTTTACACTCATAGAGACTCTTGCTCCTGCTCAATCAAGGCTGCTTCTTTAAAGTTGGGCGGCAACTATTATTGTGTATAGTAGCAACTACAGTTGACAGTATGGTAGCAGTAGTGACCAGTAGTAGCAGCAGTAGCTAGTAGTGGTAGAGACTGCATAACACTATAGCACCTTACTTTGTAAATGCTCACCTTGACTACTTGTGCCTATAAAAAGAGAAAGCAGCATCAACTCACAAAAAAAACAGCTCCACTTCGTGTGCTCTTCCTGAGTCCCTCTTCTCCCTCTCATCTTCTTCCTCCACCTGCAAGCAAGAGGGTGTTGTGTGTGTGAGGGAGTGCCAACAAGTGGTATTCAGAGTTTGAATGTTCGAGCTTGGTGGCCATGGCTTCCCTGGATCGTGAGCATGGGCGCGGGCGTTCTCAGGAGCGTGGCTGTGGGCGCCAGACGACGTACGTCGTGAAGAAGACGGTGCGGGACGTCGGCGGCGTGCAGTACCCATGCTCACTCGCACGAACTACGCCGAGTGGGTGGTGCTGATGAAGGTGATGCTCAAGGCGAGGCGCCAGTGTGCGGCGGTCACCGTGGGCACCGCTGACGAAGAAGACGACCAGTCGGCCATGGAGGCCATCCTCGAGTCTGTGCCGACATAGTACGTCGTCCCGCTCGGCACCAAGGACTCCGCCAAGGAGGCGTGGGAGAGCCTAGAGACGATGCGGCTCGGCGGCGACCGCGTGCGCAAGGCGAAGGCGCAGCAGCTCCGGCGGGAGTACGAGGCTATCGCGTTCCGCGATGGCGAGGCCATCGAGGACTTCGCGCTGCGGCTCACATCTATGGTGAGCCAGCTAGCGCAGGTCGGCGTCGACATCGGCGAAGAGGAAGCGGTGGCGAAGTATCTCCGCGTCGTGCCGCCGCGATTCGCGCAGATTGCGCTCTCGATCGAGATGCTGCTCGACATGAGCACGCTCTCGATCGAGGAAGTCTCCGGGCGGCTCAAGGCGGTCGAGGACCGCGCGGAGGCCCCCGCCCGCGCGATTGCCGGCGGCCAGCTACTGCTCACGGAGGAGCAGTGGGCAGCGCGCTTGCGCGAGAGGAAGCAGTGGGAGGGCTCCTCTGTTTCGCGCAACGGCGGCGGAGGCGGCGCGGCAAGCCACGGTGTAAGGCGGAGGGCGCCGGCAAGGACGGCGGAGATCGTGCCGCCGTCAAGGATCGTTGCCGCAATTGCGGCAAGATCGGGCATTGGGCCCGCGACTGCCAGGAGCCGCGGCGCTAGGAGCGGGCGCACCTCGCCCAGGATGACGAGGAAGAGCCTGCGCTGCTCATGACGCAGGTCTGCGCCATCAACACCGAGGCAGAGGACCACGGCGGGCGCGTCGAGCTCGACGAGCCGCGCGCGGGTCCACCTCGGGCGAGCAGAGGAGGAGGCAGAGGAGCAATGGTACCTCGACACCAGCGCGAGCAACCACATGACCGGGAACCGCGCGGCCTTCTCCGAGCTCGACACCGGAGTCGTCAGCACCGCGAAGTTGGGGGCCAACTCCGGCGTCGACATCCAGGGGCGAGGCACGGTCGTGTTCCAGTGCAAGAATGGCGAGCACAAGGCGCTCATGGATGTGTACTACATCCCCAAGCTCCGAAGCAACATCGTCAGCATTGGCCAGCTCGACGAGCGAGGCTGCAAGGAGCTGATCGACGGCGGCATGCTCCGGATCAGGGACCGCGAGCAGAAGCTGCTCGCCAAGCTCGAGCGCGACAGGAATCATCTATACACCTTGGCGCTGCGCATTGCGCACCGGTGTGCTTGGCGGCAAGGTGCGACGATGCGGCGTGGCGCTGGCACGCGCGCTTCGGCCATTTGAGCTTCGATGCTCTGGCCAGGATGGCATGGCAAGGCATGGTGCGAGGGCTGCCACTGATCGAGCATGCCGGCGAGCTGTGCGACGGCTGCCTTGCCGGGAAGCAGAGGAGGCTGTCGTTCCCCAAGAAGGCGAGCTACCGCGCTGGCGACACCCTCGAGCTCGTCCACGGCGACCTCTGCGGGCCAATCACGCCGGCAACGCACGGCGGACGGCGCTATTTCCTGCTCCTGGTGGACGACTGCAGTTGCTACATGTGGCTGCACCTGCTGTCGAGCAAGGACGAGGCACCAGCGGTGATCAAGGAGTTCGAGGCGCAAGTGGAGACGGAGACGTGGAACAAGCTACGCGTGCTGCGGACGGATCGCGGCGGCGAGTTCACCTCGGTCGAGTTCGGCCTCTACTGCGCGGGACAGGGCGTTGAACGCCACCTCACGGTGCCGTACTCACCGCAGCAGAACGGCGTCGTGGAGAGTGAGGCGGCGAACCACCCATCTTGGCCATAGCTCTAGGCGGTGAAGCCTAATGATCCAAATGAGCAACGAGGCTCTGATACCAATTGTAAGGATCGATGGACCAAGAGGGGGGGTGAATTGGACCTTTTTCAATTTCTAAAACAAAGTAAAGCAACCTTAACCTATGCAATGCTAGTAGGGCACCAATTCACCAACTGGATAACTAAGCTACCTACACAACCTAAGAAAGATAAAAACAAAGTAAAGCCTAGCAAGGTAGAGCTAAGTTATGATCTCTAAGTCAAGCACATGAGTAAATTGCATGAAAGAAAATGCTTGAATAAAGAGAGTGGACAAGAGATGACCGGATTTTTTCCCGTGGTATCGATGTGTTGGCACACACCCCTAATCCATGTTGTGACACTCACAAAGAGTATTGTCACCTCCCAAGTCACCGAGACGAGGGCGCTCACTAAGAGTCTCCGTTCACCATCCCGGTGTGGTGGAGATCAAACCACGTACAATCTTCTTCTCCGGGCTCCCACAATCCTTGGCAAGCTCCGCGAGAAACACCTCGATCACCAAGATCGCCTAGGTGATGCCAATCACCAAGAGTAACAAGCTAAGGCCTTCACTTGAGCAAGAACCGATCACCAAGAACGGATGCACACTAGCTTCTCTCTACTCAAGTCCTTAATCTTGCTTCTTGATTGATTGAATGCACAAGTATGTGAAAGATGAAGCTCAAGGTGGCTCTTGACTATAGTATGAGTGTATGGATGTTGCCTGGTGTCAAGAGTAGCAAAATAACCCATTGGAGGGGTATATATAGGCAGCTCACACGAATAGAGTCGTTGGAGAAAAGCTGCCAGAAAACTGCGTAGCGCCGGTTAATCCGACGTCCCTCCAATAGTCATCGTCGGTTTAACCGGTGAATGTAATCTGCCCCTTCTGAAAACTAGCCGTTACAACTTGGGCAGATTAACCGACGTATCATCGGTTTAACCGGTGAGTGTAGTTGTCCACTGAACCACTGAAAAACCAAGTCTCTGGACAACTGCACCAACGTTAACTCAAACCTATCGTCGGTTTAACCGGTGAGTACAACTTCTGAATTCCTTTGAAAAACCATCTCACTGGTCAATTGCACCGACGTCTTGATTCAAACATCATCGGTTTAACCGGTGTATAGAACTTGAAATACCCTAGAAAAACCAACTCTGGACTAATGCACCGACGTTAAATTCAAACACGTCGGTTTAACCGGTGTATTGAGTTTGTCCTGACTCTGCTGACTTCGTTTAACCGACGTACAGAAAATTGAGAGCGTCGGTTAAACCGGTGTATAGACTTTTTCTGATTTTGTCTTTTCTGATTTGAGTCTTGAATGAAATCCAAATATTCTTGAGATATAGTTTGAGAACCACTTATTTGAACTTCTAGAAACCTGAGTGACCATAGTGTGCATCCATTTTCAAATGACCATGTCCATGCTCAAGTTACTTAGGCTTAACCCCTCTTAATAGTGCGATCACTACAAAACTATAAAACCTATACTAACCTAAGTGTCCTTCTCAACCTTGTGACACTTAGGACTAGAAAGATCCTTAGCCTTGACATATATAAGTTGAAAACCGAGATCGCCTTTTTGAATAACCGAAATTGAGGGGTCTCTTTTGACATATGACCAAATGAGCGATAATGATCTATTAAGCTGCACAAACTCATTAGTCACAATAATGGTTGTAATTAATCACCGAAACATACCTTGAGGGCCTAGATGCTTACAATCTCCCCCTTTTTGGTGATTGATGACAACACAAACATAAATAACGAGAGAGCGAGAAAGATAAAACAGGATAAACACAAGCAAAACTCGAAAGCAGGACCAAAGAGCTCAACGGCTCTAACGAAATCCATAGATATGTCTCAAAGAACGGCATACTCAAGCGACAAATGTACATATCCATGAATTAACACCAAATGTGATACAAAGAATCAAAGTCCTGATAACTACGAGCTCTCTCTAGCTCTACCCTCCCCCTAACTCTGAGGCTCCCCCTACCACCTCTCCCCCTTTGGCATCAAAGCACCAAAAGGCGAGCTATGGGTCGTGCTGTCGTGGTACGGCGAGGAAGCGGTCCGGGTCGTCGTCGTCGTCGTCGTCAGACGGAGAACCCTCACCCTCGGTGACAGACGGAAGCTGCTGGTCTGGGTCTGAGCTCACTGGGGGAGTGACTGTCGTGGAGGCTCTCGTGCTAGCACTGCCTGGTAGAGGATTCGTAGAAGTCGTAACCGGGTCAGCAGAAGAAGTATCAATATCTGAAGAAGTGACCGCTGAGGCTGCCGGCTGCGTCGACTGTGGAAGCAGGGACTCCTCTACTGCTCCTCCCTCTGAAGGTGCTGCCTGAAGTGGGGAAGGGAGGGCGACCGACTGAACCGCTGACGGTGAGTCCTGAAAGAGTGTGGTCGCTGGCAGTGGTGAAAAGAGCGGACGACTGGCAGACCCGAAGAGTGCGGACATCGAGAACGTGGTCTCCGGTGTCGCTGTGGTAGCTGGGGCTGCAGTAGGGGCTGGAGGAGGAGGAGCTGGTGTGACTGCAAGCTGAGGTGCTCCTATACCCTGAAGTCCGGGCTGCTGCTGCTGTGGGGCGAGTCCGGTGTGAGAGTAAAGCTGGGAGATCATCCCGAACATCGCCATCATGCCCTGCTGCATCTGCTGGAACTGAGCGTCTGTCCTCTGTGAAACTCTGTCAATGAGGCCGACAAAATGCTCCTCTGTCGTTGCACGCTCTCGGGCTGCCTCTCTCTGAATGGCTGCAATCTGGGCCTCATGGGCTCTCCTGGCCTCCTCCTGAGCAAGTCTGTCCTCCCTCTGCTGAGTCACGAGCTGCTGTAGTAGTGCAGTGAGCTCGGACGGCTGAGTCACCTGGGACTCAGAGACTGTAGCAGCTGCTGAAGTCGGAGGAGCTGGCTCTCCGGAACCTCCTGCCTCGTGGTCGTGACTGGCTGGAGCAGCTGAAGGAAAGTACTCTACGTCGTCGGAGGAGTCTGACTCAAGCTCAGACCAGTGAATCTCATCATCTCCCCCGGGAAGCTGTGCCTCTGCTGCCAGGAGTGCCTCATCCTCCTCTGCCACTCGTGCCTGAACCTCCGGTGACAGTCGAGCCATCGCTGCTCTATCTGCGTGTCTGCCCCTCCTCCTGTCCTGTGGAGCTGTGGGTCGGTAGACAGGGAACCTGGGAGCCTCGTCGTGACGGTAAGGGGCGCTGATGGGTGACTCTGCTGGCACTATCATAGAGCATATGTAACTGATCCAGTGCGCATAAGGAAACTGTCGCACCACACCCATCCCATCAGTGATCACATCCTCGATCTCAGCCAGAATAAAGTCAACTATATCAAATGGCTCGTGAGTGAGGATGTGTAGGAGCAAGAGCTGCTGCAAACCTGTGAACCCCTCTGGGTAGCCACTCCTCAGTAACAGAGTCCTCCGGAGTGCCATGTGAACAGCGTATGCCTCTGGAGTCAGCAAGCTCGGCACTCTGGCGTAAGAGGCTGGGAACGGCTGGCGGAAGCACTGAGTGATCGCCTCGTGGAAAGGAGCAATCCCGCCAACCATCGCCCTGCGGGGTGGATCTGAGTCCCCGTAAACCCTCTCGTGCAGCGAGACGTCGACCAGGTCAGCTCCAAGTATACCAGCAATGGTCGCCCTCGACAAACCAAAGTCCTGCCCTCCAAACATGAAGTGCACGGCTCTGCGCTCGGGAGCTATCCAAGCTGTGGCGTAGAACACTCTGACCCAGTCCTCGATATAACGGTTCTGCTCCATCTCTAGCAGCCTGGGCAGACCTCTGAAGTGAGCGAAGTGTGCTCTCATGTCTGTTCCCCCTGCGGCTGTCCTCAGTGAGACCCAGTCAAGAACCCTGTGCTGGAAGATCCGGTGGCCCCTCCGCTGGAAAGTCTCGTAGAAGCTGGCCTGTAGTAGAGTCCAGAACCTCCTGTCGACTCTGCTGTCTCGGGTCACTGGAAACCAGACCTCCTCCTTAACACTCCACCTGAGCCTCTTGACCTTGGCCGTATTGGCTCGGGTCAAGTTCTGGAGCATCACACCTAGCTCCAGACGCACAACAGTGTCTATACAGAACACTGCGCGCTCGGCCTCTAGGGCCTCGGCTCTGCGAGCTGCTGCTGCTGCGGACCTGCGGGGCTCCTGTGGCTGGTGTCCTCCCCGAGTCCTCGGTCCAGTGCGACGCTCTGTCGCTGGCGGGGAACCTCCCTCAGACGACTGCTGTGGAGAACTCTGTCCCTCTGACTGTGCTGCCTCTGAGTCAGAACCATCTGAATCTGTCGCTGCTGCTGCTGCTGTTGCGGCTCTGGTGGCCCTGGCACCTCTCACTCTACCCATACCCCTGCTTCTGCCTCTGCCTCTGCCTCTGGGGTCCTCCCTGATTTGGAACGGACGAGCACGGCCTGATGCCTGCTCCTCGGCGGCCTTGGCCACCATCTCGGCCCTCTCGGCCTCCTTCTCTGCACGAGTCCGCTTGCGAGCGGGCTTCTTGACCACAACTTCCTTTCCCTTCCTCTTCTCGCGACCCATCTCTTCTGGCGAAGGCAAGAACGTGGCGTGCGAGCGGTGCGAAAAGCGGCGCGGGCAAACCCTTGAACAGTTTGCGTGCGCGAAGCGGTGGTGGCTGCGGCGTGAGAAAGCGAAGGCGGCGCGGCTGCGTGGGCTGCTCAACGTGTGGAAGTTGCGGCTCTGAGCGCGTGGATGGCGTGGAGCACGGCGGCGCTGGGCGAAGAAGGCACGTGCGGGCGGCGCAGGGGCGAAGTGCAAGCGGTGGCGGCGGCTACGCGCGCAGGCGGCGCAGAGTGGTTGCGCGGGCGGCGCGGCGAGCGTGCGAGAACGGCGCACGGAGGTGGCAGCGCGGGCGCACGGCGGCGGTGTGGAGGTACGGCGGTGGCGCGAAGGGAAGGCGGCGGCGCGAAGGGATCGAGTCGGGCGGCGGTGGCGTGAAGAGAGAAAGAAAACAGAGACCGGCAGCCCGGGGCAAGAGACATATATGACAGGTGGGACCCGCGATTTCCTTTAACACCGGTTGATCCGACGCATAGGGTTTGAACGTCGGTTGATTGCGTCGATGTAGTTCACCCGAGACTCTGCAGATCTGAAACTGAACGCCGGTTGAACCGATGATATGTAATTTGTACTCGTCGGTTGATTGATCAAAACGCCGGTTGATTGCTAGGTCTGATCTGCATTTATGATCACCGGTTGATCCGATGCTCTGACTTTTGTATACGTCGGTTAAACGCCTGAAACTGCCTGAGCTGAGATCCAACTTTAGTAATGCCGGTTAAACCGATGGGTATAGATCCTTTGAACGTCGGTTTAACCGGTGAAGCTAAAAACCCCACACTCAGCTCACTCTTCTATGCTAAGTCCGATAAACTTATAAAACTCAAATAAACTCAAGCTAATGGACTTGCATAGGCGTCTTTACCCCTCAAAATAAATAGGATAGCACACTTGCTTAAATAATTTTCTTTTCAAACACAAGGAAAAACCGCAAGAGAGACAAAGCGCCAAATAAAATGTATGAGCCTTGTCATAGGAATATTGAAGATAGAGAGCTTCAAACTCATTATGACATGACTCACTAGGCAATAACGCACCTAACACTTTGCTCTATTCACTTTTCATGAATTAAGATCTTGTATATGAAAACAAGTCTCATTTTCATCAAGTGATCTCTTTTGTGACCCTTACGCATGCAATGATAATGCAAGCTACAACCACATGCGAAAGAAAAGTAAACATGAAGTGCACATCTATATGACAAGAAATGCATAACAAGAAATTAAGATCTACTTGTCAAGTTTGAACCCACGGGAAGCTTCTTCATGATGAGCCTTTCTACAAGCCTAGAGGAAAACAAGCGGACCACCACCTCTAGCTAAACCCTTGCTCATCACTATCTTACCATGGTTAGACAAGTGTCCTATATGTATGCCTTTTTATATATGACATGGCAACTTACATGATGTTTGCCGCATCTAACACATTAAGCTCATTTCTTAGTCAAACAAAGGTACTCTCGTCTAATGGTTTTGTGAAAATATCCGCCAATTGCTCCTCGGATCTCACACCTTGAAGAGATATGTCTCCTTTGGCTTCGTGATCACGCAAGAAGTGATGGCGAATATCAATGTGCTTTGTGCGAGAGTGTTGAACCGGATTCTTGGCAATTTTTACGGCACTTTCATTGTCACAAAGGAGTGGGATCCTATCTAGTTTCACACCAAAGTCCAAAAGGGTTTGCTTCATATATAGGATTTGGGCACAACATGCACCGGCCGCTATATATTCCGCTTCCGCGGTGGACAAAGCCACGGAATTTTGCTTCTTACTTGACCAAGAAACTAGAGAACGCCCAAGCAAGTGGCAACCCCCGGAGGTACTCTTGCGATCCACACGGCTTCCGGCAAAATCCGAATCCGAGTATCCCAAGAGATCTAAACTAGCGCCTTTGGGGTACCACAAGCCTATGCTAGGGGTGTGCTTGAGATACCGAAGGATCCTATTCACAGCCGAAAGGTGTGACTCTTTTGGGTTAGCTTGAAAGCGGGCACACAAGCACACACTAAACATTATATCGGGCCTAGATGCGGTAAGGTAAAGCAAAGACCCTATCATAGAACGATAGAGGGATTGATCAACCGGTTTACCGTCCACATCCAAGTCGAGATGCCCATTGGTTGCCATGGGTGTCTTGATTGGCTTGCACTCATCCATCTTGAACTTCTTCAAGATATCTTTAGTATACTTTTCTTGATGGATGAATGTCCCTTGCTTCATTTGTTTGACTTGAAAACCAAGGAAGAAGGTCAATTCGCCAATCATGGACATCTCGAATTCCCTAGACATCATGGTAGCAAACTCATGGCTTAGTAAATCAATAGTTGAGCCAAAGATAATATCGTCAACATAAATTTGACAAATGAAAAGATCCCCGTTGACATCTTTTGTGAACAAAGTGGTGTCCACCCTCCCGATCTTGAAGCCTTGCATGATTAGGAAGTCACGAAGCCTCTCATACCAAGCCCTTGGAGCTTGTTTGAGCCCATAGAGTGCCTTGTGCAACCTATAAACATGGTTAGGATTCCTCGGATCTTCAAACCCGGGAGGTTGCTCAACATAAACAAGTTCGTTAATAACGCCATTTAAGAATGCACTTTTCACATCCATTTGATACAATTTAATGTTATGATGTGAAGAGTAAGCAAGAAGGATACGGATAGCTTCAAGTCGTGCGACCGGAGCAAAAGTTTCGCCAAAATCCAAACCTTCGACTTGAGAGAACCCTTTTGCCACAAGTCTTGCTTTGTTGCGTATCACCACCCCATGTTCATCTTGCTTGTTTCGAAAGACCCACTTGGTGCCGATGATGTTCTTGTCTTTCGGAGGAGCTTCGAGGACCCAAACTTCATTGCGGGTGAAGTTGTTCAACTCATCTTGCATGGCCATCACCCAATCCGAGTCCTCAAGCGCTTCCTCTATGCTAGTGGGTTCAATACAAGAAACAAACGAGTGATATTCGCAAAATGAAGCATGTTTAGAGCGAGTTCTTACTCCCTTTGATGGACTACCAATGATTTGACCAATTGGATGATCCTTGGAGATGCGACCATGCTTCACTAGCGGTACTTGCGTGGATGCTTGTTGGGGTGGATCATGGGTGACTTGTGCTTGTGGTGGAACACTTTGCTCTTCTTGTTCTTGAACTTGGGGTGTTGGCGTTGGCACATCTTCTTGAGGTTGTGTATCATCTTTTTCTTGATCTTCATCCACTTGGGGCGCCGTGGAGGTGCTTGGTGTAGATGAGGAAGGTCCTCCCCCTTGATCATTGCCTTCATGCACCTCTTCCGGCTTGATATCCCCAATGGACATATTCTTCAAAACTTCATCAATCTCCTCATCACCTACATTTTCATAGCCAACAACCTCCTCTTGGGAGCCATTAGATTCATCAAACTCCACATCACATGTTTCTTCAACTAACCCGGAGGTTTGATTGAATACTCTATATGCTTTGGAGTTTGATGCATAACCAAGAAAGAAACCTTCATCACATCTACTTTCAAACTTACCGAGTCTTTTCTTCTTGTAGATGAAGCATTTGCAACCAAAGACTCGAAAGTATGATATATTTGGTTTCTTCCCGGTGATGAGCTCATATGGAGTTTTCTTGAGGAGTCGGTGAGGATATACTCGGTTGGATGCATGACACGCCGTGTTGATTGCTTCCGCCCAAAACTTCTCGGACGTGCCATAATCATCCAACATTGCTCTAGCTAGGGTGATGAGTGTCTTGTTCTTTCTTTCCACCACTCCATTTTGTTGAGGTGTGTAGGTGGCGGAAAACTCATGCTTGATGCCCTCTTCATCGCACCATTCTTCAATCTTTATATTTTTGAACTCGGTGCCGTTGTCACTCCGGATCTTCACAATTGGGGAGTTGTACTCCCTTTGTGCTCTTTTTGCAAAAGTCTTGAAGATTTCCGGAGTTTCACACTTATCGCCTAGAAACATGACCCAAGTGTAACGTGAAAAATCATCAACAATTACTAGGCAATAGATGTTACCACCAATGCTCTTGTATGTAGTTGGACCAAAGAGATCCATGTGAAGAAGCTTGAGCGGCTTGGAGGTAGACAACATCGTCTTGATGGGATGATGTGTTGCAACTTGCTTCCCGGCTTGGCATGCTTTACATAGCTTGTTCTTGTCAAACGTGACATCCTTCAAGCCGGTGATCATCCCTCTCTTGTGGGCTTTCTTGAGGTTGCTCATGCCAATATGAGCAATTCTTCTATGCCAAAGCCACCCAAGAGAAGACTTGGTGAAGAGGCATGTCATGGTGCTTGTTTGCTTTGAAGAGAGGTCCACTAAATAGATGTTGCCATGCCTAAACCCCGTGAATACCATTGACTTGTCTTCTTCAAGAGTTACTATAACACCATTCTTGTCAAAGGTACACGTTAGTCCAAGATCACACAATTGAGCAATAGAAATGAGATTGAAACTAAGTGCTTCTACAAACAAAACATTTGAAATGGATAAATCTTTAGAGATAGCTATTCTACCCAAACCTAACACTTTTCCCCTTGAGTTATCACCATAGGTGACATGTTCATGATCGCCGGGGTCTTCAAGGGAGGTGAACATGCTATCATTGCCGGTCATGTGTTGAGAGCAACCGCTATCAAGTACCCAATGTTTTCCACCGGCTTTGTAGTTCATCTACACACATGAGAATTCACTTTTGAGTTTTAGGAACCCAAACAAGCTTTGGGCCTTGCACATGTGTGACAAGAGCTTTTGGGACCCAAAGTTGCTTGGGGAGCTTCTTTTTTGACTCCTTAGTGAGTTTGCCAATGAATTTGGCCTTCACCTTGCCCTTCACTTTACTCAAGAGAAAATGGTTATTTTGAAACATTGAAGAGTAATTCTTAGGTAATTTAGGAAGAGGACGTGATGGTAAAGTGCACTCCCTAGTGTGGTGCCCGGTGACTTGGCAATGTTGGCAATATGATCCAACTTCCTTGATGAAGCTAATCTTTATCTCCGGAGAAGGAGTAGCAGCTATGTTTGGCTCCGGAAATGAACCAAGACCTCTCTTGCCATAGTCACGGGCATTGTTGAAGAGAATCTCTTTGTGGATGTATTCTCCTCTTGAGAGCTTCTCCACACTACTCTTGAGGCTAGCAACTTGATCCATCAATTCCTTTTCCCTAGAAGGTGCAAGGTCGGGCAAAGCATTAGTAGCATTTGCATTAATGAGTAGGTCATCACATGAAGTAGAAGCATTGACCTTCTCAATAGTTTCGTGAGCAAAGTTCTCAAGACTTGGGTTAATTGCTTCATAGGCAAATTCAAGTTCTCTATACTTGTGAGCCAACTCCCTATGCTCTTGTTTAAGCTTTTTGTGGCTCTCTTCAACTTGCTTAGCAAGTACAAGTGACTCATTGTGCTTTTTGAGCAAGTCATTGTACTTGCCAAGCAAATCGGAGTGGGCAAGCTCTAACTTGGCACGAGTGCTCTCAAGAACCTTGACTTTGCCCTTTTCCCTCTTGATAACGGATGTATACTCATTAATGAGGTTAGCAAACTCATTAGGGTCAAGCTCATCATCACTATCATCTTCACTCTCACATACCTTAGAGTTACCTTTGGCCATGAGGCACATTGGAGGTGGAGGTAGTGATGGTTCTTCATTTGTGAGGGCGATGGTGACTATGTCTTCTTCATCACTTGACTCTTCGCTTGATGAGACATCGGTCACCCACTCTTGTTTTTCCACCAAGAAGCTTCTCTTGGTGTGCCCTTTCTTCTTTGGGAAGAGCTTGGTCTTCTTGTCATGGCTCTTTTTCTTCCCAAGTCTCTTGTTCTTGTTTTTCCTTTCTTCTTCTTCATCATCGCTTGAATCATGGCGATGCTTGCTCTTGTTGTCCTTGTTTCTTTTGTCCGGCTTGGGGCAATTTGGATGGATGTGACCTTTTTCTCCACAATTGTAGCAAATTTTGTTCTTGACATCCATTGGCCGGAACATTCCCTTTTTTGAGTCAAAGTTGAAACCCTTCTTGTTGATCTTGTCATTCAAGCGGGTAAACTTTCTCATCATGAGAGCAAGCTCTCCATCATCTTCAACATCGGATGAGCTTTCATGATGATCATCTTCTTCATTGCTTGAGCTTGAATCTTGCTTGATCATCTTGAGCTTGCGGGCTTTGTTTGCCTTGGTCTTTAGAGCAATTGATTTGCTTGAAGTTGGCTCTTCGGACATACCAACGATACTCATCTCATGAGCGCGAATTTCGCCCACAAGTTCTCCCACTTCCATTGTGTCAAGATTCTCCTTTTGAAGCATAACATTGATGATGTTATACTTGGGCTTCGGAAGGAGCATGAGAATCTTGCGATTGATGGAGGCACTGTCAATTTTGGATATTTCAAGTGCATTAATGTCCTTGACAATGACATTCAAGCGAGAGTACATATCATTGCAATTTTCATGAGCTAGCATTTTAAAAGAATCATACTTAGCTCTAAACAAGTGATATTTTTGCTCACGAACTTTAGTGGAGCCTTCATGAATTTCAATGAGCTCCTTCCAAATATCACTTGCTAAGTCCATGCCATTAACTCTAGCAAAGACTTCCTCACTAATGGCTTCGAAAATTACATTTCTAGCCTTGGCATTCCATTTTAATTGTTCGGTGGTGGGAGTTCCGGTGAACCCGGTCTTAGTGGCCAACCACACTTCGGGGGCAATCGCATCAAGATATGCGGCCATGCGAACTTTCCAATAAGCAAAGTTCTTGCCCTCGAAGTGAGGCGGCGAACCACCCATATTGGCCATAACTCTAGGCGGTGAAGCCTAATGATCCAAATGAGCAACGAGGCTCTGATACCAATTGTAAGGATCGATGGACCAAGAGGGGGGGTGAATTAGGCTTTTTTCAATTTCTAAAACAAAGTAAAGCAACCTTAACCTATGCAATGCTAGTAGGGCACCAATTCACCAACTGGATAACTAAGCTACCTACACAAGCTAAGAGAGATAAAAACCGAGATCGCCTTTTTGAATAACCGAAATTAAGGGGCCTCTTTTGACATATGACCAAATGAGCGATAATGATCTATTAAGCTGCACAAACTCATTAGTCACAATAATGGTTGTCATTAATCACCGAAACATACCTTGAGGGCCTAGATGCTTACACCTGAGCAGCTCTTTCACCGTCGAGTACATGGTGTACTCCGGTGCGGGGGAGCTGGCTCACGACGAAGGGGAAGCAACACCCTCGAGCGAGTCGCAAGGGACACCCTCGAGTGCGACACAGGGGGCACCCTCGAGCGAGTCGTAGGGGACACCCTCGAGTGCGACACAGGGGGCACCCTCGAGCGAGGCGCTGGGGCACCCTCGAGAGTGGCACAGGTGACACCCTCGAGCGAGGCGCAGGTGACACCCTCGAGAGTGGGGTAGGGGACTCCGATCTCCACCGCAACGAGCACCATTTCGCCGATTCGCTTCGTCATGCCTCAGTCGAGCGCCTCCCCGAACATCGACGCCGATTACTCCGGCGAGCCACTCTGATTCCGTCTGGTGGATGACATCATTGGTATGATGAGTCCGCCCGGGCAAGCGGCCCATGTGCTGGACGACCTCGAGCTGCATCTGGGCAGCGCAGAGGAGCCACCAAACTTCGCCGCTGCAGAACAGGAGGCACGCTGGTGGGCGGCGATGCTGGAGGAGATGGCGGCGGTGGAGGAGAACCGCACGTGGGAGCTGGTGGATCCGCCGGCCGGTTGCCAGCCAATTGGGCTCAAGTGGGTGTTCAAGGTGAGGCAGAACGAGCGCGGCGAGGTGGTGCGGCACAAGGCGCGGCTCGTCGCCAAGGGATTCGTGCAGCGCGAGGGCATCGACTTCGAGGAACTCTTTGCGCCGGTGGCGCGCATGGAGTTCGTGCGTTTGCTGTTGGTGCTGGCGGCGGTGAGGTGCTGGAAGGTCCATCACCTAGACGTGAAATCGGCATTCCTCAACGGAGAGCTCGCCGAGGAGGTGTACGTGCAGCAGCCGCTGGGATTTGTCATCGCTGGCGAGGAGCACAGGGTGCTTTGCCTGCGCAAGAACCTGTACGGGCTACGTCAGGCGCCGCACGCGTGGAACATCAAGCTCGACGCCAGCCTCGCATCGCTCGGCTTCACCAAGTGCACCACCGAGCACGCCCTCTACACATGGCGGTCGAAGGGAGGCCTGGTGATCGTCGGCGTGTACGTCGACGACCTCATCGTCACCGGAGCTGAGCAGCGGGACATCGACGCGTTCAAGGAGAAGATGAAGTCGATGTTTTGCATGTCAGACCTCGGTTTGCTCACCTACTACCTGGGCATTGAGGTGGAGCAGACCGGGAATACCATCACGCTCCGCCAGATTGGGCGAGGAAGCTGCTGGAGCGGAGCAGATTGGGCGAGTGCAGGGCGTGCCAGACGCCCATGGAGGAGAAGGTGAAGCTGTCAAAGGACAGCACTGCCCCCTTGGTGGACGCCGCGAGCTACTGGAGTATCGTCGGCGCACTGCGTTACCTCACGCACACGCGGCCGGACATTGGGTTCGCCGTGGGGTACGTGAGCCGGTTCAGGGCGGAGCCGCGGGAGGATCACCTCACCGCGATCAAGCATCTGCTCCGCTATGTGGCAGGGACGCGCGACTACGGGCTCATCTACCCAAGGAGGAGCAGAGGAGAGCTGGAGCTGATTGGATTCAGCGACAGCGACATGGCGGACGACGTTGATGGACGAAGGAGCACGACTGGTGTGCTCTTCTTCCTTGGAGTGTGCCCGATCTCCTGGCAATCGATGAAACAGAAGGTCGTCGCGCTTAGCACTTGCGAGGCAGAGTACATTGCGGCGGCGATGGCATGTTGCCAGGGAGTTTGGCTGGGGCGGCTGCTGGCAGAGCTCACCGGAGAAGAAGCTCGGGCACCCGTCCTGATGGTGGACAACCAGTCCACCATCGCCTTAGCGATGAACCCCGTCCACCACGACCGGAGCAAGCACATCGACACCAAGTATCACTTCATCCGTGATTGCGTCGACGGTGGATAGATCAAGCTCAAGTATGTCGAGACAGCTCGACAGCTCGGGGACATCCTTACCAAGCCACTTGGGCGCATTCGACTCACAGAGTTGAGGACCAAGATTGGAGTTGAGGAGATCAAACAAGAGCAGTGCAATTAGGGGAAGAATTGTTAGATAATTACCCATGCTCTAGCTTGTTTAGGTTCTACACTGGTAGGGGCTCTTGCTCCTGCTCAGTCAAGGCTGCCTCTTCAAAAATGGGCGGCAAACACTATTGTGTATAGTAGCAGCTGCAGTTGATAGCGTGGTAGCAGTAGTGACTAGTAGAAGCAGCAGTAGCTAGTAGTGGTAGAGACTGCATAATACTATAGCGTCTTACCTTGTAAATGCTCACCTTGACTACTTGTTGTAACGAACAAGGCACCATTTATGTCATTTCGAGTGATTTTGGTGATCGTATGACAACGCAATCAATGAGACTAACAAGTTTGTTAACTGAATCTTTCTAGGTCTCAAAAATGTATTAAAAAGGGTTAGCAAGGCAAAATATGAAGAAAGAACTCAAAGAAATACTGAATTGGACGAGTTCTGCAAAAATCAGTACCACCGGTTCTTCCTATGACCCTGCACCGGAACTTCCGACAAACATCGGTTTAACCGACACTCAAAACTTATTCAAATGAGATGGACTTTAGCAGAATCTTGTAGAGAATTTCACAAGCTTTCCAAAGAGTACAAGATCATCGAAATCGGAGTTCGGAGTAAAATGTTATGGTCAAAACACGGAGAAGCTGATTTCTGTGTGGCACCGGTTGAACCGATGCCTATCACAGGTTATTCTGATGCTCAAAATTTGATCAAATGATATGGAATTTAGCATAATCTTGTAGATAATTTCACAAGCTTTCCAAAGAGTACAAGATCATCCAAATCGGAGTTTGGAGTAAAAAGTTATGGCCAAAATACGAAGCACCTTGAAACTGATTTCTATAAGCACCGGAAATTCCGATGCTAAAAAAAGGGCATCGGTGCAATGCCCGTACTATTGTCCAGAGAGCATGTTTTTTACCCCAGAAAGTTCCTTTAGCACTGGAAATTCCGATGCTACCACCGGATATTCTGATGGTACCATTTTTCAGCTGCAGAACTCGTCAGAAAGGCCCAACGGCTAGTTCAAACTATTAGTGACCGGAAGAACCGATGCCCAAGCACCGGAAGTTCCGATGCCTATGCAGAAATATACCCAACGGCTCTAAACGGCTAGTTCAAGTTGGAGGCCTATATATATATATGTGTGTTCCCCCAACGATTTGAAGCTTGCTGGAGTCCCAAGACATCTCATACACACCCAAGAACACCTCCAAGCCATACAAGAGCTCATTGATCATATCCTTAGGTTTTAACACTAGCTTTGTAAAGTGTGAGTGCTAGAATACCTCTTGAGTGAGTGAACAAGCAAGGTTGAATTCCTTGTGGCTGGTTCTAGAGTGAACCACACTTGTATTACGGTGTGCCGGCCCCTTGGAGCAATTGGTGGCTCGCCGGCAAGTCAACAACCCTCCGGCTTGGTGTGGAGCGGCGTCGACGATATTGTGCGAGGGACGGAGACCCCTCCTTCGTGGGCAATCTCCCTTAGTGAAGATCGGGATCAAGGTGACCGTGATTGTGTTCACGGAAGAGACTTGATTGCCGGGAAGCGATACTCTTCGTGAGTGCTTCAACAACGTGGACGTAGGGGCGCCTTTGTGGCAATCCGAACCACGGGATAAATCCTCGTGTCGAGAGTTCGCTTCCTCCCATCCCTCTCTTTAAGCTTCCGCATTTCATATTGCAACTTGTGTGCCTTTGTCTTCTTAGTGTAGTATCTTGCTAGTATTGGCTATAGGTTGCAAAAATCTTTTGGGATGAGGGTTACACACTAAGGTGAACCATAGTTGCACATCTAGATAGCCTGATTTAGTTTAAGTTTTGTGCAAACTAATTGGAGCTATAGATTAAGGTTTTTAGAGTGCCTAATTCACCCCCTCCTCCTCTTAGGCTAGAGCACCTGATCGCTTTCACTTGTGTCTATAAAAGGAGAGAGCAGCTGCAGCTCAAAAAAAAAGCAGCTCCACTTCGTGTGTTCTTCCTGAGTCCTTCTTCTTCCTCTCATCTTCTTCCTCCACCTGCAAGTAAGAGGGTGTTGTATATGTGTGAGGGAGTGCCAACATGTAACACCTCCGGTGTTTAGCACTGTTTAAACATGCAATTAATATGAAATGACAAGTTAAACCCCCAAATTTTCAATTACTTAAAAGCCAGAAATCCGTTAATTAGACCGAAAAATCAACTCTCACACCTTAGCTCAAATGAACTTTTGCCCAAAACAAAAGTTGTATAGTTTTACAATACAAACAATTTTCGTATTCAAAGTTTTTCAAGTTACAACATGAAATTTGGAGAACACCCCAAAAAACAGTGGGTTTAGGGGGTTTTCATTTAAACTTGAATTCAAATTTTTAACTTTCAAATCATTGCTCAAATGAATTTTGGCCTGAAAGGAAAGTTGTAGGAATTTAAATTTTGAACAACTTTCGTGTTCAAACTTTTTCGAGTTTCAGTTGAAAAATTTGAGAAAATTTCGGTCAAACCTCACTCTCTCTCTCTCTTTCTCTCCCTACTCTCTTTCTCTCCCCTTCCTCCTCTCTGCGTTGACGCCGCGCGCGCAGGGCGCTCGAGTGCGCCCGCACGCCCTCGCTGCGCCGCTGCTGCCCGCTTGCGGCTGCCCAGCCGAGCACTGACCTTGGCCGCGCACGCGCTCAGTCCCGACGGCCGCTCGGCGACAACCACGCGACGTCGCCCGCCGTTGACCCGAGGGGAGCAGAGTGGAACGACGGCCGCCATCTCCGCTCGCTGTGCTCCACTCATGGCCGTCCATGATGAGCACGCAGCTCGCCCCATCCCGTCGCCGATGCGACGCTCCCAACCCTCCTCGCTGCTGCCCTTGACCCGTCCATTACTCCCGTGCGGCGAGCACGCCACCGCGACGCGCACACGCCGAGTTCGCTCTATTGCTACGCCCCCTCCTGCCGAGCTCTCCCCTCCCCATTTGCTTCGCCAAGAGGTGTTCCACCCTCCCTCTCCACTCTCCTTCATCACCAGGCCGAGCCGAGCCGTCCCTAGGCCAGAACGGCGTCGCCGCCACGCCATTGCCGCCCGCCGCTCGAGCTCCCCGCGGAACCCCCTGCTCCGCCCTTCCTCGGTCCCAACTGAACCCCAGAATGGGTCCTCCTCGCCGCCCCGAAGCTCCTCAGCCCGTCCCTACTACCTCCGCCTCGCCGCAAGTTCACCACCGCCGCCACCATTGCCGCCGCCAAGCCAAGCCGCCGCGGAGCCCCTACCTCTGGTACTCCTCGGTCCCAATAGACCCCACAGAGACCTTCCTCATGGCATCGTGAAGCTCCCAGACCTGCTCGCCTCTGCCCCGGACCGCCGGAGCGCCGCCGCCGCAGCTCGCCACCGCCGCCGGCCTTGCTGCTCCGCCGCCGACTGTTGATGTTCACTAACGCCCCCGATTTGTATACCGCAAGCACACGGTTCGTGGTAGCTTTTCCCTTAGAGTATTCCCCCAAGGTTTATCAATCCGTGGATCGACAATGAACTTACTAGGGTTTTCCATCTAATCTAACGGATCTATCCTAACATGAAGCATTAATTGCATAAAAGGTGAACCTTTGATAGATATGAGTGATGTACGAAGGTTGATCTCATCCATGAACATCGGTAAGGATAAAGCATGACCGAAGGCATGACTAAGCCTATCACACGCATTCTAGTTGTAGTTCTAGCTAAACGAGTAAGATCAACATGCATCTCATCCAAAGCCTCTTTAAATCAAAACCTCCAATCCGATCCCTCGATACCCAACCTACTTAGTGGCAACGGCCTGTCACGACGCCACCCCTTTCAACGGGATACCCTGAAGCAAGTCGAACCCCCTTTTGGGTAGATCCGGTATGAACTCCTAGCCACCATAGCTACAAGAACACCCCATGCAATCTATCTCGAGAATAGATCTAGGAATAAGCGCACCCAAAGCAAGAACGAAATCGAAAGAGGAGAGACATGATCGCTAAATAGATCGGATGACATGAAGACATTACTCACATAATAGATTCGTTTGGATCGCCACCACCGCGTATACACCATTGACGACTCCAACTAGCTCATGAACTCCACCATGACACAACCACGCAGGGAGGCCATGGCGGCTAGGGATGGCCTAAGCCATCTCCTAAACAAGTTCAAAGACTTGCGGCGGCCGTCGTCTCCCTCCGGTCTTGGCCCTAGGTTTTCGTCGTGTTCTGGTTGGATGGATGCTTCGAGTTGAATAAGGTGTGAGCTATTTATAAGCCGAGGAAGCCACCGGTCGAAGGGGAAGGCAAACCGCCTCAGAAAAGGGCTGGGCCGGCCGGCCCCATGGGCCTAGGCCGGCCGGCCTACCCCTTTTCGGGCTCGCCTCGGTCTCATCTTTGGCGTGTAGACTCCTCGCATCTTCTAGAGTTTCTGTCCTTCATGATTGCACCCCTTTGGACGTTGTTATCTTGGAGATATCTTCGAGGAAAGGATAGGATAGGGAATCCTTCCTTAAATCTTCATTTGTTTTGCTTAATCCCGAAGTATCTTGATCTCATCTTCGTGGGCTTGGTCCTTTGGGCTCTCTTGGAGGATGGATGTGCATGAATGTGCTTCGAATCAACATGGGCTTTGGTCCTTCCTTTGGGCTTTGGCCTTCGTCTTTCTCCGTGTTAGCGCTCGATCACGGGCCTCGTCATTTCATGCTCCAAAATAGGCCAAAAACCTGCAAAAACGAAGTTCCTCCAAAATATATGTGCATATGTGAAAATGACCAATAATTAGGCCGGGGTTAGGACGGTTAGTGATTTTGATATTGAATTCATGCCATTATCAAGGATAAACAAGGGATAAAACGGGTACTTAAGGAGCGCCAACACCGACCCCTCTCCCGGTCGCCCCCTACCTCAAGAAGACCACCTCCGAGTAGCTCTCGCCTCCCTCTTGGCTTTCCCCCACTTCCCCTCGCTGCCGGTGAGCTCCCTCAACGGGAAACGCCGCCGCCGCCTCCTCTATTCCTGGCTCCGGCCAGGGGCTTATCTGCGAGCCCCCAAATCATTCCAGGGGCCTAGATGCAAGATCTCATTTTCTTTTCTTTTTGTTTTCAAAAACAGCAAACTTGTAAATTCGTTTAAAAATCTTACAAAAATCATAAAAATGCAAACCCAACTGTTATGGAATCCTTGCGAAGAGATATACAACTTTTGTTACATTCACTTTTTCATTTGCTCAATAGTTTTTGCTTTATTTAAAATACAAAGAAAATATAGCTTTTATTAGATCTCAAGTTACATGCATGATCTGTTAGCCATTTTTGGCCAGTGTGTTAAATGTTAGATGCATAGCTTTGTGTAAAAGTTTCATCATCAGTTATCATGCCTAGCTATAGGTTTATTTAGGTCTTGCTTTATGACTAGGTTAAGTAGATTTATTTATTTAAGTTGTTATACTATGTTTATTCATCTGAAAACTCTACAGTAGATCTGTGCCATGATATAGTTATGGTAAAAAAAATTTGGAACTTTTTAGTTAAGTGTAACTGGCCCCACCAATTAATAGCATGAGTAAATGTGCTAATTCAAGAAAAATAGTTCCTGCATATTTAAAATTCTAATAATTTTTCTATGGGTTAAATTTGAGTATAGAACCATGCTGGTAAAATATGAGACTCTGGAACTTGATATAACTGTCTGTAGGATTTAAATTTGATTAATGTAGCTTTATATTGTCCTATTTTATCATGCTCTGTTACTTACTTCTTTAAATCTGAAAAATTTACAGTAGACTTACCATAAGTTTAGGAGAACTCAGTAAAAATTGTAGCATCTTTACTTGTAGGGTTTGTTCTATATAAATGAATCTTAATCCTAGTAGTAGTTGTTTAATGTATTTTTTAGTAATTAATATGCTCAATGCAAATAGCTGAAAATTTTATGGCAGGTTTGTACTTAAGTAATTGACTCTCCATAAAAATTTCATCTTCGGAAACTATACCTATCAGCTGTTTTAAATATTCCATGCTTGCATTTGAAAATAATCTTTCTAAAAATAACAAAACCCTCACTTACTTAATGAGAAATAGTTAATTTAGATAATACTCTATAAACGATTGCCCAAGGAGATGTAGAGAAAATATTTTACAACTCTATAGTGAATTAAATTAAGTTTGTTACCATCGCCACAACTCATGCATGTGCATTTCATATAGATTTAACTACTCTCGCCGACGGTACGTACGAGCTGGTGCCGGAGTCCGAGAGTGAGCAGCGTGAAGCTCAAGTTAATCTAACTGAAATTACTGAAGACCTAAACCAAAGTTCAGAAGAGCCCAAGACTAGCTCCGCTCAGGAAGGCAAGCCCCGGAGCATGTCCCGTCTATTTTAAATTTATGCAACTTATTGTTATTCCTATTGATTTATGCATTTAAGTTTACAGGGGTTGATTGGAACCTTAGTTGCATGATCCTAGGTACCTATGCTTGAACACTAGTATGTCTAGGTCGCTAGTTGGCTATGCTAATGGTCCGGTAGAAGTCGAGTGATTTCCTGTCGCTCGCGAAAATTATAGGAGTCGGATGTTTACTACATGCTGCAACTATAAGGTCTACGGGCGGGGCTGTGGTACTTGTGATGCCCCTTCTGTTTAGTGAAATTTGATAAGGCCGCAGTGTGTGGTAGTGGTGATTAAGCGTTTGAACGTACTAACCACATTCTGAGAAATATGGTAATCGGTAAGCATAAGTGCCTGATTGGCCCGGCAAGTGGACTTTACTTTCACCTTCTTTGAACGTCGTTTCACATGCGCGCACATGCGGGTGCAGAGTCGTCGTACTCTGTAGTCGAGGACGGTGACCCTGATCCACAACACGGAAAGAAAGGGGAAATGTTGCACTTGTGACTCTGGGAGTAACCACGTGACGTGTGTTTAGGTCTGCCTTGCAAGGTTAACAAATTTGATTCGAATCGTCCGCCTCTCACGGATATTGGGACTGCTTAACCCTTTTGCCACATAGAGTAATAAGTGTAACAATGATGATGAGGAATATGGTTGAATGATGAAAAATAATTATTTTTCACCATGTATGCTATTGGATAGATGCTAATGTAGAATGGTTAATCGAACTAGAACTTGAAGGCTAAAATCTGAAAATAAGGACTTACTCTTTGTTGCTTTTCGGCAAAAACAACCCCTCAAGCCAAAAGCCTCGCATGTCTAGTTAGAGGGCTAAGTATATTCTAGTCGGGTAAGCCTTGCTGAGTATTAGTATACTCAGCCTTGCTTGTGGCTCAACTTTGTTTTCAGGTGATACGTTTGAAGATCAGATAGCTAGCTTGACTTGGACGTGTACTTTACCTCCTGGTTGGTCGGTAGAGTGGGATTCGACTCCGGCCAACGATGACAATGCCGAGTGATGTCATGTACGGGCTTCATCATGGCATCTTGTATCGTCGTTTAGAACTCGCTTTATTTCCGCTGCAGTTGAACTCTGAACTACTTTCAAGTTGAACTTCAAGTATCTTTCTGAGATTTCGAACTTGGTTTGTAATAATTAAGTTAAGACTCTGTAATGTAATGTATTTGTGAAATGTTGTACTCTCTGGACTCACCTTCGTGTGAGTTGCATGTAAGCTTTTGGTTCGATCGACGCTCAGGTGGATTCATTGGGACTTTACTCGACAGCACTGCTGGATTACTCCGTTTGAAGTGCGTGTTAGCCGGGAATACCTTTAGGGTGATGGTTAGCGCACTTGAGCCGGATTAATTTGGGCGGGACTGCCACACAACATGTCTAACATTCAATTTTGATGGGTTTTCCCTCTGTCCCACCTCCCTCGGTCCTGATAGGTGGGTCCAGCGTGAGGGGTACATTGGACCCAATATGGGTGAGAAAAAATTTCATTTGTTTTCGATCTTTATAGTATAGATAAACTCAAGATTGCAGTACATGCAAGGCATTACCTAGGTGTGCAAGCTTAGAACCAAATAATCGAAAAGTATTTGCTTCGATTCCGCTTAAGATTATGGTACCTATTTAACCCGATAGATTGACATTTTGGAAATGCGGGTGGAGGAATTATTCTCTGGCACTAAACAATCCCTGAACTATATATATTCAATAGCTGCATTTTATATACTCCTCCCATCCTAATTATTAATTATTTTGACATTTTTAGATATATAAACATGCTAAAAATTATGTATCTAGAAATATTAAAGTGACTTATAATTTGGGACCGAAGGAGTAATTAGCATAACACCATTGTCTACATAAACTGGCCTCGTGTGAAAAGCGAAGAGCAATCGCCATTAATGGCTTGTTGGTACTTGGGCGCGCGCCTCGCCGCCAAGGACAGTACAATGACAGGGTACTTGGTCTTCACTTTCCGGAGGTGCCCCGCGATGTTCCGCGCGTAAATCTCGAAGAGATTGTCGAGTATGTGCTCGCCAAAAGGGCGCGCGACCAGGGGCTCGATCACAGCCCTAATGCACTGGGCGACGTTGGCGCCGCTCGAGTTTTTTTTTTATTTTTAACCTTCTTTTTAATAATATTTTAATTTTAACCCGGCTGCCGTTTTATTTGCACGGCATAGCCCATTTGGTCGCGCCATCCGTACTAGCGCGACAATTAGCCTCTGTCGCGCCAGTACGGGTGGCGCGACAGGCGTGCCACGTTGGCAGGGGTTGCGGCGAGCCACGCGGGCAGGTGACATGGGCACGCCTGTCGCGCCACATGCAATGGCACGACAAGATTGTCGCGCCGCCCCGCCTGGCGCGACAGGCGCTATGTCCTGGGCCCGCGCAGGCCCCTTCCTCCCCCACCCTTCCTTTCTTCTCCCTCCTGCCCGAGCCGAGAGGCTTGCTCAAGCCGCCACCGGCCATTCGCCCCCCCCCCCCCCCAGATCCCTCTAAAATCCGGCGTTTTGTGGAGAGAAAAGTGGGGAAAATCGATCCCCATCCTTCCCCGAAGGTATTGCCCCTATTTTTTTCTTCGTTTGACCATTTACATTAGTGGTTCAGGGTGATTAGGGTTTGGATATTGATTTGAAAAATGATGTGGTAGTTGATATTGTAGTCATGATTAAGGTTTTGGATGACATGTAGATGGTACTCTGCTCGCGATTTGGACGTGAGGTAGTACGTGCATGCACCGATTAATATCTATTCTAGGATTGAGTAGATTTATTTGAATTGAGGACCTATTAATATGATTTTCATTCATGGATAATAGGCAACATGGAATTGTTTTTGTAGTTGCTTTCTTTGTAGATAGATGATTTCGCTTAGTTGTTGCACGGAGTATGTATAAAGAAAATGGAGAGTTGGAGAAAATGAATGTGGATGTCTAACATTTAGATACTTCTCCATCGTGGTACTATGTATTGTTTTTAGGTTGATGGCGGAACGCAAGCGTAAGGTTGAGATACAGTATCCTACAGTAAGATGCGAGGATGACCCGGTTCCTCCAGCACTACCTGTCCCAAATTGTGAATGTGGTATTCCGGCAGAGGTGAAGCAATCTAGGTGGCCGACCACAGCTGCTAGAGCGTACTACATGTGTTCTGTTAAGTCGGAAATGCACACTGTGAGTGCCGGAAGAGATACATATTACTGGACAGAGCCGTGTATGTTCTTTCAATGGATTGATGGACCAGACAAATTTGACCCTAGGATCCGGCTTTTCCCATATGATAAGGATGAGACAAAGCCACTCAATGAGTTCAAGAGGTGGGTGCCTCCTCCACCTAATCCTCCTCCAATGACAAATGAAGAAAAGCAAGCGGCAGCGTGCATCCGCGTGGAGAACCCTCCCCTTTTCTACTGTGGGCATCCTTCCAAGCTGCAACATCCCAACCTTGAGCTCCCTAAAAAATTCACTCCATTCTTTCGTTGCAAGCTAACCACTCATGTAAGATTTTTTTAGCAATGGTTTTGAATTGGTTTCGCATGACCTAATATCTAACCGAGTATCTTTGTATTGCATATCCTTTTTTCATGCAGGATGGATGGCCTTTATGTGACTTCCAGGAGTACATCTACGGCCCCAAGATTAATTGGTACTACACTGAAGAGCAAATTAAAGAATTTGAGAGTGGTAAGGCGAAATGGCTGTGTGAGCGGGCTCCAAGACCTCGTTGCAAATGTGGCATTTTGGCTCGAAGGGGTGTCGTTCCAATGGAGTTGGGCTACGGTTGGTATTGTGGCAACTCTTTTGGTCTCTTTTGGGTAATTGACATTTTTCCCTTCTATGCTTGTTTAAATTTTTTGTTTGTCATCCAGTTGGCCAATACATTTCATGTTGTGTAGGAGGGAAGAACCTGTGATTGGGAGACCTTTCCTTGAAGGGAGGATCTTATGATTAAGTTGGGTCGTAGTGCCGAACCGTATAAGACAAGAAAGACCCTTGAAACAAAGGACAAGATAAGGCGTGAGTACAAAGTTCCTCTTACTGACGAAAGGATACTTTTTGGTCCAATTGCCGTTGAATTAGTTGCCAAACATTGAAATTCGGGCAAGCTTGGTCTTGAGTGTCTAGAGGAACTCATCAATTTTTGGAGGAAGAACAGAAGCAGGTACTCGGTAGAAAAGATAAGTGCGGCTAAACATCGTGCATGTGATTTTACGAAGGTTTTTCCTAAAGGAACGTCGGAACACCACTTTCAGTGGAAAGAGGCTTCAAGAAGGGGTGTGGACGTTGATGCGGTAAGGTTTAAAGCAAAGGAAGCCAAAATTGCAAAAGAGGCACAATTTGAGGCAATGAAAGCACTCATTGCTGACTTGGCCGGAGCGGAAGTACGCGTGAGGCCTTCTCAGATTGAGGTAATGAAGACAGTGGTCCAAGACTTGTCCATCGACACACATGTAGTCAATAACCAAGGGAATAGTGCAGTGCAAGACAAAGGGAAGAATGCTTCTGACCATGACCATGTTTCTGATGATGGAGATGATGACGAGTGGTGAGCAATGAATGCAGCGGAAGTAGAGGTCATAGTGTCCCAAATTGAGGGAAGAAAGGGGAAAGCTGTAGTCCAAGATGATGGAGATGATGATGATGATGATGATGATGATGATGATGATGATGATGATGATGATGATGATGATGGTTGGGGAGAGCTTTTGATTGAAGGTGACTCTGATTAGGTAGTTTTATTTGTGGATGTATGGACTCTATGTATGGCTCGACTATGTGTGTGATGGACTATTTTTATTGCTGGACTATTTAGGTGTTTTATCTATTCATGTGGTTATCGTATGTGTAGGAGACTTTATATCTACTTTCGAACATTGTATGTTTATGAAATTTAGAATTTACTTAGTTTGTATCTTGTGCAATGTAATGATGGGTCATCTCCATTGTTTAACAACTATTTTAGGGTACAACATGACATGTTAGATGGATCACTACATATCAAGTGACAGAACAAACACATGTTACATTCCCAACTAGAGTGCATAAGTTGATAGGGCCACATAAATCCATGTCCACTAACATTCTAGCATTATCATCTAGCATTATCATCTACCAGTTCTGATTCATTCTAGCATTATCATCTACCAGTTCATATTAGCTCATTCAAGAAGAGGGTGTCAAGGTAATTAGAGGATGTTGCTGGCTCTATAGTAATTTGATCGGTCATGGTGCATTTTGGAGATTTTTATGATGATCTAGCTATGTCAGTTGGTTCGGGTAATTTACATGGCCTTTCATAAAAGCTCATAGGGCTCCGGTGTATAGAGAGGGCCAAAGGACTCGTTGGTTTGGACATAGTTTCTTTGTTCCTGTGTTTCTGTTTTGCTCTCCCCCTTTTTTTGCTTCTTTTCTTTTTAAAAAAAAAAGAAAAAAAAAGCAATTCTATGCGCGTGGATTACCCAAATTGGGACGACGATAGGACATTTCACTTTCTTTCGCAATATTTCTTTACTTAAGATGAAGGAACCGAGTGCCGAATTGAAATCTCAACAAAGAAATGAAAGCATAACTCTTTCCTCTTGTTTAGTGATTGTGCAGACGGAGGAGAGGAAATGAAAGCAGAAGAAGTTATCGAAAACCTCTCTGGCTTATCAATCTAGCAAGCATAGGAAATCCAATTTCGATAATCTTACACTGTGGCGCCACTACCATTGGCGCGACAGCAACGTACTGCCGCGCCAACCTGTCGGTCAGCCCAGAATCGACTGCATTTGTGGGACGTTGGCATGGCAGGCAGGTTTTGTCGCGCCATTCCTTGTGGCGCGACGGTCCCTTATTGTCGCGCCACTATCAATGGCGCGTCAAGGGCGTTCTGCCGCGCCAGCTTGTGTCGATGCCCAGAAAGGCCTGCATTTGTGTCCCGGTGGCGTGACTGCACAGATTTGTCGCGCCATCCAGGGTGGCGCGACAAAGGCCATCCAGAAACGAGAGAAATTTTTGGAGAAGTCTGTGTTCTCAGGCCGCGGTGTTCTCAGTGAACATTAAAAATCGGGTTATTTGGACATAGATCTTGGCTAGCTTGTTCATTTCCTAACATGTATCTGAACTACTATTCAAGCCTGGCGGCCCTTAAACTCATCAATGACAGCTAGGCAAACATGGCTGCCCTCAAAACTGCGTCCATGAACAAACCGGAAAGTTGGGTTAAGCTTGAAATTCCGGCTCCTACGATTGGAGATGTAGAAGTAGTAACAACTCTGAAGGACAGTGTCATGAGATCAAGGATGGATGCCTAAGATCATGTAACAAGAACAACTCGATACTAGCAAGCAACTAAGTGAACACAATATTATCATGGTTCGATTAGACCAAAATAAACTAAACAAAACAATGCAATCAATTTCTCTGTTTCAACCTACACATGACTCCCAACTCTTTTCTGGTTGCACTCCTATGCCCCCTTGATTCCTCATGCACCTGTTCCAGTCAGCCTAGTCCTCAATAATTTTTTTGCCAAGCAAAACCAGCTGGGTTAAAGAGAAAAGGAGTGCCTTACAAGCACCAGTAGTCCATCACAAGGTCAATAGTCCATTACAAGCACAAGTATTCCTTACAAACTTAAATAATCCATTACAAGCACTAATAGTTCATCACAAGTTCTAGTTGACATGTTTAGAATAACTCGAGGCACATAGTGCAGCTATTGCTTCATCTCCGGCGGCGGCGCTGGTCGGGAGGGCTGAAAGGATCATTGCGGCGCCGTTGCCGTCCAGGGGCTGTTGGGAGCACGTTCCCGCTACCAACGTCGGTGTGGTCACGAGAGCGGCGTTGTCGGCGAGGCAGAGGAGCATCTTGTGGTGCCTACAACAATAATTTAAAGTTCCGAGGAATCTTTAAGAGCAATGTTATGTACATCATGGAGTCTAAGTTATATGATTTGAATTAATCATGCTGGCCTGGCTCGATTCACCCTGAGTCTGCGTTGCTGGGGGACCGTCAAACATCTGTGACATCCTGAGCACCTGGTAGCTTGGGTCATCATCTTCTGAGTTCTCTTCCTGGTCAGACTCTTCACTGGATTGCGGTGATTGGATAGCTTTTTCCCTTGATCCTGCACGTGACACCGTCCGCAAAGTGGACCGCGACTGACTTCTGGAAGCAGAAGGCAAAGGAGTAGTAGTGGTCGCGTTACCGTAGTGAATCGGTGTCCGTGTGCTAGAACTAGGGCCATGTGCACTCGAAGCTCCTGCACCAGGTGCTTGTGGACTGAACTCCTCATCAGGGCGAGCCATGCAATTAAGCTTCGCGGCCATCCGCCTACAACTCCGGCGGACCCTCTGTGTTCAGCCGATAAATGTAAGACAATACACATACGAAAGTATTACAAAGATGGTGACAATATGAGTAAACAAAAAGATGGTTACCTCGACAAATGCCCTAAAGTGGCCCCCTCCATTGTCTCCTTCACTTGCATGAGCCATTACCACGCCTGCCTCATTAGCGAGACGCCCGAGTTGTTGTGCTTGATACGATTGAGTTAGTCCTAACATAATTGAAACTGTGAATATATTTGTAAGAACCCAAAACATTGAAATAGCATTATGTACCATGTAGTTCTGCAAAAGGCCCCTTTCGGGCTGCACTCCACCGCGAGTGATGTCATCATACTCGTCGATGATGTCATCATCATCGTCGGTGTCCGCATGGTCTTCTATAGGCTCAGTTGATCGTGGCGGCTTGATTAAAACTCTGGTGACTGAATGGAACCAACGAAGGTATTCCTTGTAATGGTTGTGCCTATGTGCTGGCCCACTTTCCGGATCCATCCTTTGCCTCTATTCCCACTGCCCCAGAGGCACTGCGTGTTTGACACGCCAATCATTCTCTGTGTACCGTTTCTTCCTGTCAATTCTGACATAGGAGCGGTATATTAGTGACATCATATTTGGTAGGACAAATATAATTCGAATTAAATACAACATACCGATGCAATGCCTGGGATGTTGAAATAGCCTCCGGAGGGAAGTCTTGCAATCTTGAGAACTGCCTCTTAACACGGTGTGGTAAGTGGAGCTCGACTACAAAGTAGAAAATCAAAGGCACACAAGTCCTCCACAGTTCTGCATCTCTTCTGCAAATGTCACTAAGTCCCAAATCCTCCAGCTCGTCTCGACTGTACGGTGTCCAGAATATCTATGTAACATGCAAGCATTAGATATTGTGAGGACTAAAGTATTTATTTGAAAACCCAGGATGCAGATTAGTACCTCATTTTGTGTGAGGCAGTCTAGGTCGTCCATGTAACGCATGTAGCAGCGCAAAGGATCCCCTCTGACAGCTCCAATGTTCTTCCAACAGTAAGCAACGGTGGGCCTTGACCCAGGATCATGGTGCGGCCACGGCTACAAACGGAGAAAAGTTAGGGTTCAGAACAACAAATAATGTGCACTAAACTCAAAATTAAATTGTAAGCCAAGAATTGCCTCTAGTTCACGGTATGGCCGGCCGACTGGAAACAGCTCCCAAATCCATATTTGCAGGAGGTATGCACAACCTCCTAGGTTTGAGTCATTGCCAACACGCCGACATGTGTCACAAAGCTGCCGGTAAAGCCAAGCTAGTCCTGCCGACCCCCAGTTGTACTGAGCGATGTTCTCCCGCTGCTGTCCTAGAATTGGAAGGACCATCCATGAGATCGTGTTCCCGGAACCATCAGGAATCAGGAAACCCCCTAACAGGTGCCACAACCACACGCGAGCATACCGCTCTACAGCCTCCTGAGGTGCTCCCTGAGGACAATGGTTGAAATTCTGCTTCAACCAAGCCGAGCTAACCCCTGAAGTTTTCCTATCCTTGACTCCCTCAGGTGGTTCTGGAGGTCGAATCCCAATGTGTGCCTCCACCATATCCCTCCAACCATCAGTCTGAATCATGATGATCACTGCATTGCCCTCTAAAGGTAGCCCGAGAATCATCGCCACATCTTGCAAAGTGATGCTGACCTCCCCGCAAGGTAAATGGAATGAATGTGTCTCTGGCCTCCATCGGTCCACAAAAGCAGTCAGAAGAGGGGCATCCATAACTGGGAGCCCCGCACAGACAACACGCGAAAAAGGAAGCATCCCGGCCCGGCGAAGGTACGGCACGTACCGCTCATCCCACCAAAGTGGGGAGTGGGTACGTGCGCGGAGGGGCTGCAGCGCCTGATAGCATAGCAAACGAGTTGTTAGAGGGCAGGAAAAAATTATATAAATTGAAGTACTTGATAAAACAAATACTAACCTCCCCACGGTCAACTAGGACGTGTGCTCGGTGCTTGGAGTCGTAGAACGTCTCCAGTAGGGGGAACCTGGGGTGCGCCATCCTGCAGTGACAAATCAAAACTTGATCAGTTAGAACCAACAGAAAAATGAACTCTATTTTAAACAATAAATATAGACGATCAATAAATATTATTGCAACAACGATTGTAGAGTAACAATAAACTCAAATTAAACTTGTATTGCTAATTATTATTCATACTAAGCACAAACCTGTATTCTATGCCTTCTTCTCTTACTCGGGTTAGGTTGGGCCATTCTTTTTCTTTTTGATTTCTTTTTCTTCTTACACTTGCACTGAGAACAAAATCTATGGCACTTGGAGCAACGGTTCTGGCTCCTGTCCTCATCGAAATCACCGGTGCCATAGTCCGCACTAGCCCGACCTTGCGACTCGTCCATGTCACATTTGAGCCTTTTCTTCCACCTCCTTCCTTTTTTAGGTTTCAATAGCGACGCATCCAGCACGTACTCTAATCCCTTGTACTCGGGCCATTGGGACGGATCGAGGTAAGGCTCAAAACTGGACTCCCATATGTTGATTGTGTTCGACCGAGCGTAGTACGGACTCAAATAAGTGGGGCTTTTGAAACAAAGTCCTCGAGCTTTACATGCCGTTATTAGGTGGGAGCATGGAAGGTGTAACAGCTGTGGTGTCATGCAAGTGCACTCGCCAGATTTGAGGTCCACTTTGTAATGGTGTCCTCCATGACTCTCTCCTCCTATATTTGTACCACCTGCACCTCTAACACCATAAATCATTCTTTCAGGGCCGTAAGGTGCTGCAAGTTGGTTCACTGATCTATCCTCAGCATCCTTCAGGTGTTCCTCCGCTATTAGTCCCCATTGTTCACCCTTATCCAACAAACTCCGGGCTTTACCCCATCTATCGACGAAGTACTCATTCAACTTCTCGAAGGAGTACTCTACAATGCCTGCAACAGGTCTTGACCGAATACCCCTAAATATATTGTTTAATGACTCAGCGTTGTTCGTGGTCATGATACCGTATCGCTTCCCACCTTCATCATAAGCAAGAGCCCATTTATCCTTGTCAACCATCTCGCCTTTCAGCCACTCCTTGGCCGTGTCATTCATTTCCTTCTCCAAATCTGCAAGTTTTTCTTCAAAAACTTTCTCCATGCGCACTGAACAAAGCAACTTTAGTTTCCCAATTAGTTCCTTCTTTTTCTGACGCCTCCACATGTTTGCTGCAAAGTGTCGCATGCACCACTTATGCACAAGAGGGGGAAATCCATCCATGTGCTCTTTAGCGCAGTTTAGGAGGCCATGGTGCCGGTCAGAAATCATACAAACTTGCCTGGAGGGACCCAAGACATACCGCCACACCAGCTTCATGTACCAAGACCAGCTGTCGTTGTTTTCTCCTTCGGCCAAATCAAATGCTAACGGAACTAGTTGTCTCTCTGGATCCACCGCAACTGCCGTCATTAGTGTCCCCTTGTATTTACCCGTCAAGAATGTGGCATCCACGAGGATCACAGGTCGGCAATGCTGGAATGATTCAGCACACTGGGGAAAGCACCAGAACACCCTTTGTAAAACATGCTTGTACACTCCGTTGTGAGGAAGCATCATGTTTCCCGTGTGTATGAACCATCTAATACCTGTATTGTATAGGGACATGCCCGTCAAGACTCTGGGCACCCTTGCATATGACTCTAGCCAATCTCCCCAGCAAAGAGCTATAGCATGCTGTTTTGCACGCCATGCTTTCGAGTACTTCACCCGGTAAGAACACATGCCGAAAATTGACTCCATAAGCGAAGGAACTGATGTGTCGCTGTCCTTCCGAACAATACCAAGAATGTGATGTGCTAGGTAACGTGCCGTGCACTGCGCGTGAACTTGCTTCGGTCTCGAGGATGCACATGTGTGAGGCTGTATTACTCTGGTGATTTTCCACTGACCTGTGCCCCTAACAATCCGTGACCATACACCCCATAGGCACCCCTACTTGCATAGCACATCGTACCGTAAGCTCTTGTCCGAATGAACCACATTAAATGGACGATGATGATGCACTGCATAATCAGCTAAGAAAAACTGCAACTCCGGAAGTGAATTGAACTTCATGCCCTTGCGAATCTCTGGATTGTCACTATCAATTACACACTCGCTTTCAAAGATATATGAGTCACAAATGGCTCTATGGATCCTACTAAGATCCTTAGCATTTGAAACCGCCGGGACTTCAACGTGGGCTAGCTTCATCATGCGCAACTCTTCAGCGATATAACTAAATCGTGCCTCAGCATTATTAACAGCCTGACCCATTGCCCCATCCCTACACTCCTCATCACCCCTTATTTTCTCATCACTAGGGCTGGATCCGTTGCCATCATTATTTTCCTGCTCTGCTTGGGGCGCCCTAGCATTACCCTCCGGTTCTTCTTCCCCAGTGGCTTCATCATCGTTCTCATCATCACTACTATCGTATTCATTGTCCTCTGAACCTAAAGAAACATCATCATCCTCTCCAGCACCTCTGTCATCCTCCTCCTCGAAGGTACCATTGTCGAAATGATCGCAAGCGACGGCCATATCATAATCCGCAACAAATTCACTAGCACAAGTGAGATTTGGGACATCTTCTACAACAGTAGACTCTTGAGTTATATTCTCAATACGAAATGGAACTTCATCTACTATCCCAACTGGTTCTTGTGATCTAGATGTACGAGTTATTTCAACAACAATCTCCCAACAAACCACATTTGCACGCGCAACTATATCCTTGTACTTCCTCCAATGCATCTCCGATTCCAATGTCAGCATAACATAATGTGTTCTAGCTTTACCGCAGTCAAATCTGCCCCGCAGAGTTATTTCATCAATGCCACAAGAATGCTTTGAAACAACTCGGTCTACCAAATCCTTGAACGATGGAGAACTGTCACAAAACAGTCCAAATAATACTAATCAAGTGCAATAATTAACACTTAAACTTAAACCAGAATTACTGCACTCAACCAGTACACTCAGACCGCCTGCTGTAACCAGGATCGATTACACAGGAACTCTCGCCAAAAGACGAGCACAGATGATTACCGGCAACAAAAACATTTAAAGTCATTTACAACCCGAGTTAACAGAAATACTAACTTAAACTACAACAAGCGTTTACAAGCCAGCTTTACAATTCAAACCTCAGAGTTCAAACGCAGCGGAAAGTAAATTAGAGTTTAAAACAAGCTTCAAAACAATACGATAGATAACGTCGCAGACAAAGACGAGCTTCACACCTTGCCCACTGATGTGAGGCTCACCTGCCCGAACTTCACGGAGAAGACGGGACCCACTCGACCGACCAACCCGGAGGAAGTGGTTGACCGATCCACGAGGCGCAGATCTCTTCGGAGTCTTCCGGAACGCAACCTGCTAAAAATATATGGCAGCAACAAGCCTGAGTATTCTAATACTCAGCAAGACTTACCCGACTATGGGTATACTTAGCCCATTATCTAGACATGCAAAGCTGTTTGGCTCTGGAGTTATTTTGCTGAAAAGCTACTAACAGTGAATTCTTACTTTCAGTATTTTAGCTCAATTTAAATTTATCAGGTACCAACTTGGTTTGCACCAACATCTAGAGCACGCATGGTTGATCACATTATCTTTTCAGATTACCACAGCCAAACATTCTCAGTTCAAACTTATTCCACTTCTTTACTACGATGTGACAGAGAGATCAAGGTTCTCATATCCGCGAGTCACGGTGAATCGATTCGATTTAACCTTGCAAGGTGGACCTAACCAACACGGCACGTATATGCCCCGTCGGGCTATACACACCAACCCTTCACATATGCACACCGAATAGGCGAACTGCCCTGCGACCCGGGACTGCTAGCCCCACCGATACCAACGAAGGGTCAGCCATGAGTTTAATTACTAGCTCCACTGGTGAAGACAGTATCAAGTCCACCTACCGGTGCACATATGTTACTGAGCTTACCGGTTTCGACTACCTCCTACTCCCGGCATGCGGTTAGTACTGTTCAATCCTCGATCAATAGTGCCAACAACGGTACGGTCCTCAATCGACACAGGGGGAGGCTCACTTTCCATAACTTCCATATCCATAACTAATCCATCTCCGCCCGGTCTCCATTTTTCCTTTCTTTTTCTCAAAGATTCAAACTCCAGTAACTTTTTCATAAGTAACAAGACCTATATCTCGCGAGTGACAGGAATCACTCATCTTCTACCGAATCCTAATTAAGCATTGCAGTACTAACGACCTGTATACTAGTAGAGTGACTGAGGAAACCTAGGGATCATGCATCTAAGGTTCCAATCAACTCCTAGAAACTTAAATGCACAATAAATATATAACAAATATTGAATACTGAAATTAAGGGTTATGCACCGGGGCTTGCCTTGCAGGTCAGCAGGGTTAGTGGTTTCTCCGGAAGCTTGATTAACAACTTCTCCTGGCTGCGGTTCTCCTGCGAAAGGCTCCTAGACCGGCTCGGCAATCAGCTCATAGACGACGTCGGTTTCAGCGTCTACACGAGTAAAATATGCCATGCATGAAACTCATGAAATGATGCAACGCAATACAATGCAGTACAATGCAAAACTCACAAAAGGCTGCACGGACAAAACTTTACCAACAGCCGCTTCAACTAGGGTTTAACGGGATGGTGGAAAGCGGCGACAGGGTTTGGTTCTAAGTTTCTTTTTAGCCTGAAGTGTCTCCATCAAAGAAGACGAGAGGGTGCATTGATCAGATCCAGTTCAACTTTAAGTCCGAAAGGAGGTGCTCTCGGTCTCAATTACCATTAAAAAAGTGCAAACAAAACCATCTATCATAAGTGATGAAACCATCCATTTCATGGTTCTATCAAATAGAGCATGAAATTACGAAGCTAATGCAACTGGTTTTGACTTTCTAGGATTTTTCTAGGAATTTCTATGAATATTGGAAGATTTCAACCAAAATCAACAAAAAGAAATAAAACTACCCTAAAATCCTGACTCGCGGGTCCCACTTGACAGGGAGAGAGAGGGGGGCGGTTCCCCTGCTCTGCCCCTACCCTGGCCGCTCACCGGCGGCGCGCCGAGCGCGCGCGGCGGTGGCTTGGGCCGGCCGGCCAGCGGGGCGGCGCGGGCGGGCCCACGCGCAGGAGCTAGCGCGGGCGCGACCCACGCAGGGCGGCGGCTCGAGGAAGAGCACGGCGACGCAAGGACCAGGGGCGGCGGCTGCTCGCGGGCAGGGGCGGTGGCGCGGCGTTCCTCGCCGGCGGCGAGGCCGGCCGGCGGCGGGAGGAGCAGCGCCACGGCCAGGGGAGCTTAGCGGCCTAGGGGCGCGCAGCAGCGGCTTGCAGCCCCACACAGGGCGGCCCCGCGGCGGCGCGCGCGGCGGCGCAGAGCGCCCGCGGCGCGGCGGTGAGCCGGCCGCGGTGGCGGCGGTTTCCGCGGGGGGAAAAGGTCAGTGAGGAGGAGGAGTTCGCGAGGATTCTCACCGCGCGCTCGATTCGAGCTGAGGAGGGCCGGGAGAGGGAGTTCGACGGGAGGGGCGAAGCTCCGGCGACGGCAATGGCGGCCAGCGGTGGCGCAGGCGCTGATTCTGCCTAGGGTTGGCTCAAACGAGCTCTGAAACGGGCGGAGGAGATGGTGGGCGAGGTGGAGCGGCTTGGGGCGCGGAGAATCGAGCGGGGTGGCGAGGATGGCGGCGGAGGACGGCCGGAGGACACCGGTGACGGCCTGCTCGTGCTCGGCTGCGTGCTCCACAGGGGTGAGGAATGGGGAACGGGGAGGCGAAAACGGACACGACTCCGTGCGGATAAGGACGGTGCAGGAGCACGACGGGCGAGGTTCGTCGGCACGACGCGTGGCGACGCCAACGTCGATGGCCGGCGGTGCACTGACTAACCGGGGATGCACAGTACCAATGTTGAACTCGTTTGAATGATTTTGATCAAAGTTTGACTGCCCAAAACTCCAAATTTCATATGGGAACATAAAATTTGGTCAAAATAAAAGTTGTAGAGGGATAGAAGGTCTACAACTTTGCTTTTGGGCGAAAATTGATTCGAAGCTCGGATTAGGGAGAAAAACGAGAGCGAACGCGGCTAAACAATGTTTTACCACGCGAACTCGATTAACGCTAATGATCGTGATTAACCCTGATTAGCGATTAAGCATGATATTAACACCAAAACTAACACCGGTGTGTTACAAGAACTATCGAAAAGTTCTACATCCTCTATCATATTCTCAAACTCTCCATTTTTCTTAACCATACCCCCGTGAAAGAACCAAACTAATTCGTCCATGTCTAGGTATATTCAGAGATCTAAAAATATGAGACAAAGCCACTATTAATTACAGCAGCAACAAGTACTCTATAATACTATGTGCCTAAATATATCGACAGAAATGTGCTCATTAATCTTATATATGAAAATTTTAAGCTCAACAAATATTTACAGCCTACATCTGCTAATGCTTAAGTTGCTAAAGAAAAATCTTAGCTCAACTCATTTCATTTGTGCCCAAATCTATACAAGCACCACAAAATTTCCAAGCTACTTAGTGCTTACTACAAGTTTTACGAGCATTCACATGATTAAAGAGGTTGCAGTGTGCAAACAAAATGAAGAACTACTACAATGTGCACATGTAAAAATTCATGAACAAGTAGTTAATATTGGCATCACAAAGATATTATTTTTCCCTCTACTCAATCCTACAATACTTATTAATCGGTGCATGCACGTGCTACCTCACGTCCAAATCGCAAGTAGATAAACATCTACATGTCATCCAAACATCTAATCATGACTAACCTATCAACTACAACACTTTTCCTTAAATCAAAAACCTAACCCTAATCACCATGAACCACAAATATCTACTAATGTGCATGGTTAAACGACGAAATAATTAAGGGAATACCTTCAGGGGAGGTAGGGGAACGATTCCCCCCACTTTACCCCCTTCAAAACGCCGGATTTGGAGGGGATCTGGGGGGCGACGCCGGCGGCGGCCTCTCTGGAGGCGGAGTTGTCGGGAGGAAGAGAGGGAAGAAAGGGGGGTGGGGGAGAAGGGGCTGGCGCGGGCCCATGATATTAGCCTTGTCGCGCCAGCCCGCACGGCGTGACAAGACTTGTCGCGCCACCGCATGTGGCGCGACAGACCCGAACACGTCAGCACCCACGTGGCGCAGGATCAGGTCGCAGCGCCAGCGTGGCACGCCTGTCGCCCCACCCGTACTAGCGCGACAGAGGCTAATTGTCGCGCCAGTATGGATGGCGCGACCAAACGAGCTATGTCGTGCAAATAAAACGGCAGCCGGGTTAAAATTAAAATATTATTTAAAAAAGTTAAAAATAAAAAAATTAGCGCCGCTCCGGGCGCTGTCGAGCACGAGTTCGCCGTCGTCCAGGTCGTCGTCATGGGGATCCCAGTTGTACTCGAAGAGTTGGATGTGGTTGATGTCGAAAGCCTCGCTCTGCCTGATCACGTCCCGCACCTCGTCCACCGAAGGCGCGTAGAACGGGAGGTTGAAGGAGTCCAGCGTCTCCTTCTCCACACGGCCCTGCCATGCATCAAGAAGATCCAGCTTCATCAGGTCTCTAATTAAACTTTCTTGGAGATAGCTAGCAGGGTTCAGCTCTTGAATTAGACTGAGCGATCGACACAGGTGATGTTGCACGAACGACAAATAAACCTCTTTGACAAGGGACTGAAGAGCCTGCGCAAGCAGCCCCCACATGTAGCTGACTTCGCCACGCAGCACGTCTTGGCTCTTCCTGCCCAGGAACGACAGCACCATCTGGCCGTTGGACGCGAGCTCCTTGTGACGCAGCTTGAGGAACAGCGAGAAGTCCTCCTGGCAGCTTGAGGAACAGCGAGAAGTCCTCCTGGAACTGCTTCCTGTACAGCTTCACCACCGACGGCGGCGTGGCCTCCCAGATGTAGATGTTGCCCTCGTTCAGAACCGTGCCTCTCGCGAGCTCCTCAGGTACCTAGAGACACACGACGACACGCATATGCAGCTGTATCGATCAGAACTGCTCATCAGGCCGGTGGCAAAGCAGTTTAATAACCTAATTAACAGTTTAATAACCTAATTAACACAAGTAAATTGCATGCACACTTCATCACTTGTTGATTGGTTAATTAATTAAATCTGTTCGTGCGTGCCTTGGATCGCCACATGAGGCAGTAGGAGGAGTGGAAGAGGTGGACGGAGCGGTCGGGGAAGAGCCTGGTGTAGAAGGACCCCGGCAGCCCGGCGACGTAGTACGGCGGCAGGGAGTCCCCCTTGTCCCTGGCGGCCAGCTTCCTGAACAGCTCCAGGGACTGGAAGACGAGGTTGAAGTCGTTCCCGGGGAGGTCGTTCAGGAAGAACTGCACGTGCTGCACCGGCGGCGGCGGTTGCTGGCCGCCCGCCACCAGCCGCAGCTCCGCCTCCCGGCGGCCGGCGGCGACCGCGCCGAGCACCTCGGAGACGACGAGGAGCGTATTGGGCCCCGACGAGCAGCCGAGGTCCGCGATGACCATCGCGCCGGCGGAGGAGAGCGACGCCGACGCGCGCGCGGCCGCCACGGCCTCGTGGAGCGCGGGCCTCGTCTTCAGTATCGACCTCTCCTGAAAAAAAAAACACACAATTTTCTTAACATGCATATGCAGCCATCCTGCAGGTAGTCAGATGATGGATGGGGAAGCACGGACCTGGAGCCTGGAGTTGGAGGCGTAGCTGGTCTCGCCGTCGCCACGGCTCATGTGGAGGTCGCGCTCTACCTTCATGGCTGCACACTACCGGCGAGGTACTGGACAATGGCAAGCTTTGCTTTTGCCACTTCGGTTTGTATGCAGACTGTGGTTTCGCGCTGCCACGTCGTAGTTGCGGAACACGAGTGGAGCTTAGCTTCTCAATTTATAGGCCCATCAAGCAGGGTCAATAATAGCGCCTGAGAGGCGAGCGAGTCCAAACTCACGTAGCTTTTAGCGTACGCCTTTGGTGCTCCAGTGGAGCCTCGTGATGTTTTCCGTATCCAGCCGGGCCCTTTCTTGCAGGTCTTCTGTTCGAACTTCGAAGCATTCAGCCGATGCTAGCCACCAACTTAGCCTTTTAGTTCGTGAATTTTTTTTGAGTTTTTGTATTATAACATTTTCGTTGTTATTTGATAATTAATGTCAAATTATAAACTAATTAGGCTTAAAAGATTCATCTTGTTGTTTACAGTTTAACCGTGTAATGAGTTATTTTTTTAACTGCATTTAATACTCCATGTATATGTTCGAAAATTCGATGTGATAGGTACTATATAAATTTTTTTGGGACTAAATAGGGCCAAATATCTCTATAAAAATTTATGCGGTCGTCTCTTATGATACACCATCGAAACACTTGGGTTGAAGTTAAGGGCATCATGAATGTGTAAGGCCGGTTGGTTCTTAAAGGTGGGATCCATGGGAGGTAAAGATCGGCTATGCTCTGTCAACCCGCAAATCCAATACAGCAATCGCTCGCCAGAGCTACTGCTGGCGCGCGATGTGCCTGACATGCACCGCAAGGTCCATCTTATATTAATGACTTCCTTCAACGTACTCAAGGTTCATTTCCCTCTTCCTTCGCTTCATTTTCTATTTTATTTTTACTTCTCAACACGCGGTAGCTACAATCATTAGCGTGGGTAAATAATTAGTACACAAAATATCTTCTTATTTAACATGTGGGTAGCTACAATCATTAGCTAGATGGCTAATAAATTCATGTATGTGTTTGAAATTATTTTCTAGAAAGAGTTATGCACAAAGTTGCGCAGAATAAATTGTGTATAGATTTTACGATGATGTTGATTACTTGTATAAGTTATTTATAAGAGTTAGGTTAGAAAGATTATACAGAGAAATTATCATTATAATTTTACCTGTGAACTTTGTTGGCACTAGTCTCATATGAACTTGTAATGAAATATTATCATTAAAATGTTATTCTAAAAAAATTATAAGGATAAGTTATGCTTAAAAGTTTGTTCAAAACTTCTCTAACAACAATTTTACTAAAAATATATTCTAAAAAAATTAGACATAAAAGTTATACACGAATTTTATGCACATAAATTTTATAACTTTTCAAAAATAAAAAAATTGCGGAAAATAAAACTTTTCAAAAAAGGAAAGTTGCCTGGTTGGAGATCTCTCGCTCGCAAGCCTGCTAGCGCCCGCTCGCAAATTAGAATCTCCCCAACCCGCAAGCCCCCGCCATTGTCCTTCCTCAGACTTTTTATTGGCTAAGACCAGTGATCCCATCATACTGAGTCAGCCGGTGACCAGTCTAATGATGCATTTTTATTTTGCTCCGAGTAAGCAGCTGGCATCGAGTGTTTGTTCTCCCTTTGGCACTCGTCACTCGATATTTTGTATGTAGCCACAAGATTTGTGTCATGATTTGTAGGTGCTTGAGATTTGGCTGGGGAATCACTGGTGTCTGGTTAGATAATGAAAAAAGTTCGGGCTTCAAATTAGACCCCTCTAGAGAGAGGCATCAGTATAACTAAAATTAATGACCAATACGCAAAATAAAGAGTCATTCGTAGGACACGAAGAACTGTATAACTAAAGGCTCTATAAGCTGGCATGCTTCCGCGAGCCGCTTCCTTCGGTCAGTCAATATGCTGCAAAGTACACAGCCTAAAATTGGAGCCAATGTGTCCCTGAAAAGCATCTGAAAAAAAGGAATGGTAGGGCGAGCATGAGAGGTAAGGTAAGTTGATTTGGCTCCGGTGGTCAGCGCGGGGTCAAGGCATGGCGAGGCGGCAAGCGGAGGACAGATTATTGCTGAATGGGGGCCAGGGCATCACGGCGACAGGCTTGGCGTTGCCGTTGTGTGGCGTGAGTGTGACGGGGCATGGGTGGCCAAATCGGGCGTTCGCGTTTTCCTTGTCGCTAGACTAGAGATGGGGCAGACTAACAACAGCCGTTGCATCAGCTGATGATCGATCCGGACCAGCCCAGGTTAGACTCTACTAGTGGCAACCACAAAAAAATATAGATACGTTCCTTTCGCGCTGCACGTTTTGAAGATTTCTTCTAGATAATGAGTAAGTTGTGACCTCGGATACCCCCCCCCCCCCTCCCCTCTAAACGTACGTGTGGCTATCAAAAAACATGCCATACATGTGGCCTGTGGGGATGCGAGATGCGTGTGGTTGTGTTCCTTTTTTTTCTTTTTGAAAATACACTTGTTTTTCTCGTTGCAGGCGCTCACCGCTCGCAAGGACGAGCATGACGTGCGACGGGAACCTCCGGCCAAGCTAGGTTTGGCATTTATCTCAAAAAAAAAACTAGGTTTGGCACGGACAGCGTCGGCCTCCTGCTGTGTTTCGACTTTCGACAGACAGGCGGGGCGGGTACGAGTAGCACCTCTCACCAACCGCGCCGCGCCGTTTCGAAGCGATGCGGCACCGACCTGCACGCACGCACCTCGCTGACACTGTAGCATCACGCCGCCGTTGGTCTCGTACAAACATCGGGTTTCTTTAAAGACCGGTGCCCCTCCGGGCTCCGGCCATCTCCACCTTTCACGGCTACGCGCAGCCCTCCGCATCACGCCACGTCAAGGTAATCTCGTGCCTTCCGGCGCTGAAAAGGGTAGAGACGCTCATATGTCTTGATTTTCATGCATTCCAAACTAAAAAATATTTTATTTACGAACCGATTATCCGAATTAAATTTCGGCTGCACCGTTGTGTTTTACGAACCGATTATCCGAATTAAATTTTGGCTGCACCGTTGTGTTTCTTACGATAAAATCTTCAAAATTAGACCACACTTGATTATATTTAGATGATATTTTTTTCTAAAATATTTTTATTTGTTCTGAAATATTTTCTATATTGGAGATATTTTTATCTTGTTTTAGAATATTTTATTTGGTTCTAGAGCAATTTGTATTTCTGGAAAATTTTTAACTTTGATGGACTTGTGCGATGATATGACGATAGTCGCATGTGCTATGAGTAGACGTCCCCCAGACGGGGGCCTAGGCAAACTTCAAGGCTCCGTGCATTAGGACCATGACGTGCTAGACACGGGAGGATGGACCACACGATCGCTCTGGCATCGCAGTCAGCGTGGAACGGATTCAGCTTGGCACACGACGACGGACATGGAGGAAAAAAATACCACAACATTCATCTGTGTCGTATGCCCAACTTCCACCCACACAGATTGATGGGTCCTGAACTGTGACTACCCCACCTGCAGCGATGGGAAAAAGCAACAAATGAGGCTCAGGGTGTGGTTATATATCACTTCAGACGATATTTCCACCTATCATCACCCGGAGGATATATTAGATGGGCAATCACCAGCCCAACTGCTGAACTGTTTCCAAGCGTACCGCAGGATGATAGTTTTAACTGGCGTGACCCACATGCATGCAAATTTAAAATAAAAAAAACTATAACTATTAAATCAGATTTCTAAATTAAATTTAGATTGCACCATTGTTTTTCTTATGACAAGATCAAACAAGATCCCAATTACCTATATTTCCACGACATTTTGAAAAAATATTTTTACACTAAATAATTAATTTTAACTATTGGGAATAAATATCTTTTATGAAAAAGTAAAACATATCGAACAAATAATAATATACTATGAACAAAATATTAAACATCGAACTTTATGTGAAGAACAAATACATCTATGTTGGCAAATATATTTTTATAAGTATACATACACGTGATGAACAGCTTAGCTCATAAAAGAAAATAAATTATTTCAGACCCCAACTTATGACCACAACACAAATAAATTAATGTAAATTAAGCATGGCTCACTCTTAATTGTGATAAAATAGTTTCATACTATAGTAAAATGTTTTTTTAGATCATAGTAAAAGGTAAGTAAGTACATATCTACTATAAAGAAACAAACATGGTTGATAAAAATCATAATAATGATAAATTATATACTCAAACAAAGATTATGTACATGAAATTTATAATGAGAAAAGAAAGAAAAAATAGATAAATAAATAGATACAAAGGATTGGGAAAAAATAAGGAAAATAGAAATAGAAGGAAAGAAATAGGAAAGAGAAGAAAAAAGAACAAGAGAAATAAACAAAAGAAGAAAATAAATAGAAAAGAACAAGATTTGTTACATTCTTATCACTAATCACTAATATAGTGTAGATGTTAATTGGGAATATGGAACTTTATTTTGTAGAATTAATAGCTGATCGTCTGAGCTTCTATTCATCATTATAACTCCGTCAGAGATTTTATCAGATGCTTTTTAAAATATTTGTAATAAATTGACTATTGAGAATAAGAAAAGAGAAGCATACGCTTAGCAAAGCACCCTATATTAGGGATACCTGATATAATTTTTTACATACTTTTTGAAAAAAAATTAAATAGATGCTCTTTAACTCATTTATATTATTAAAATTTATGGTAGTCATGCTAGAGCGCGCAAAGCGCGCTTAATGTTCTAGTACTATAGATGGTGTCCCCTTTCGCTTCGTTTACGCGATCGTGTCCCGCGTCACCGCGCGGCGGGGACGTCTCCATCGTGCGGAGACTCAAAAGTTTCATGCGTGGGGCGTCCCAACCTGCTAATGGTTTGGTGGCAAACCAGTTTTTTTGGTTTGGGTTTCAGCTGGTTCAGCATTGGTTTGGTGTAAATAGGCTGGCTCTAGAAAATGGTTTGGTTCAGTTTGGTTTTCCCGTGAGAATGGTTTAATCAGGTTTGGATTGGATTGAAATATTTATAATCGAACCAAGACACTACGATTGTCATTACCAGGAAAATCTCTATCTGTTCAGCTCTCACTGCTGCCCTGACTGGCCGGCTGGCAGGCATATTCACCAAGCATGCAGTTTTCATTAGGAACCGTTTGAGGTTATGGGGTTAATAGACATGTGGTTTGGTTTGGTTTGGTTTGGTTCTTGTAGATGGCAAACTGGTTTGGGGTGGACTAGCAGGATATGTAATCAATGTTATGGGGTGGGGTGGTTTTGGTTCAGGTCCTGAACCACTAGCAGCTTGACGTCCCAGCGTGTGCTTTTTTTTAACGGAAACGGTTGTTGGAGCTCTCTCCATCCCAACCCACAGTCTATCTGTCCCTTTTCACCGCGCTACGCCCGGCGTGCGTGCGAGCGAGCGACTCGTGCAGGCATGCCCTGGTGCCGTAAGCGCTGTTACGCCAGCGGATGACGCGCGGAGAGCCGTGGCGACCGGCGAGGCTGGCATTTCTCCGGCTGGTCAGGAGCTAGTCCTTTTTATAAGATAGAGTAATAAGAAAAATAAAATAAATAAAACGGCGGCGCCCAGCTCTGCCGATGATTCCACGTTGGAAAGGGGCAGTCGAGACGGATTACGAGCGGAGTTTAGAACTACCAATAGGAGGTGAGGCACCTGTAAAACCATGACCGGCAACTCCCTTTCGGCGGCGCCAGCGCTCCCCCTCGCTGTGATCATAACTTTGACAAATTTTCCATTTTGTCATTTGCGGGCTTGCTTTAGGTCTTGTTTAGTTTTTTAGTAGCTGTTACATCGAATGTTCGGATGCCAATTTAATATAAAACTAATTGCATAAGTTAAATTAGGGCTCTAGACGAATCTACTAAATATAATTAGTGCACGATTACTGGATGATTACTGTAGCAATTAGTGGTCGAATTATGGACTAATTAGGCACAATAGATTCGTCTCATGATTAAGTCAAGATTCATGAAATTAATTTTGTAATAAATTTGGATTTAGTACTACTAATTGATGTCTAAACATGATGGGACTTATGACTTAAATTGAAAAAATTAAACCTGAGCTTAAGCATCTACCGGGCCTCTCATGGGTAGTCACGGCATGCAGCCAGTTCTTTTTCTGGTTTGTTGTTTTAGCCGACCAGGCCTGCTCGAACAGTGGAACATCTCCATCAAATTAGCCAGCACGTGGGTTTGTGAGCGGCCCAGCACTCCTGATTTTGAAAGAGAACGATCTGACCATTGCGGGCCGTCCGATCCCATGATTCCCATCTCGAGACCCCTGCCGCTCAAAGACAACAAGGTCAACCCTGGCCGTCCATCTCGCGTTGGCATCTAGGGAGTAGCGACGAGCTCCAGCAGCGCGCGATGACTTGAGGCCGAACTTGCCAAATGCTCCCAGCGCCACGCCCGAAAACCAGGTGCTGGCGGCTGGCCCGGCCGGCGGGCCCACACGCTCGCAGCGCAGCGCAGCGCGCCAGCGCAGGCCAAGGCTCGACCGGCGCCGTGTCCTGTCCCTGGCCGCGCGCGGAGGGCAGAGGGGCACCGTCGGGTGGGGAGCGGACAGACCGGGCCGGTCCTGCGCTGCCTGCACGCGCGGCGCCAGCGGGCCGACCGCGACTTGTGGGGGAGCCAGACAGCGACGGCTGCATGCGCGGCCGGGCGCGCCGCGAGGAGTTTTTGGTGGGACGCGGCCGGCAAGAGCTGCGACGCTGCCCCGGCGCCAGCCGTTCCAGTGCTCCCCAGGCGTGGCGTGCAGTGACCAGCGAACGGGCGAAAAGGCGCGAGGGCGACGCCGCATTTGTCTCGCGCGAATGCGAGGAAGCCATCCCGAGCGACGGAAGGTTGCGGGCTGCTGCGACGTCGCTTGCCAAAGCAGTCGGGTGCTCGGGTGAAGTTTTTCGACACTGGTTTGGCAATGTCTGCAATGTGAGCCAAGTGCAGCAGCTCCAATGCCGATTTTTTACAATAGGCAGAGGTCAAGCATGGTCTGCAAATATAATTTCCTCCATCTCTAGCTAATGGCTACCAGGAACAAGTTGATTGTGTCGCAGTGGTGAAGAAAGGTGTGCGCCGTATACCAGACATGCAAGAATGGAGAAGGCACGGGAGTTCAGCAACTGCTGCATGCCCCTGTGCTTTGGATGTCAGTTGCAAGGCGGAAGCAAGAGCTAACACACATCCAGAAAAATCGTCACAGCTCAGAACGAGACGCTCATTCCAATTCAGAGCAAGTGTGTTTCTCCAAGGAAACGATACAGGGATGAACCAAGGCAAAACTGCGAGATTATTCACAGCCCTCTGCAGAAATAATACAATGTCGTTGTTTCGGAAGCCAAAACTAAACAAAATCGGGAGCAAGAGAATGGTCAATTGCTAGCTACAGCAGGGAGTAACGCACGAAGGGAATCGAATGCCTGGCCTGCCCTTGTATGCCGCGACGCCGATACCTGTAGGCCGGCAGAACTCCTTGACCACCGCCGGGTTGCCATGCCCGGCTACTCCCCTCCGCTATTCCGCGTTGATGGATAGGCGGCGGAGACGACGGGGGTAGCCACGGCTTCCGGTTTGCCTTGCATCGTGCCCGGACCTTGAGAGAGAGGAGAGAGTTGAGCGGTTGAAGAAGGAAGGGGGAGAGAGGGAATGGTCTAATTTGAGTGGCAGTAGGGGAGCAGGCAGCTATGTACTGAGTGATGGCAGGGAGCTATCTCTAAGCCGGCCTGTTCAAGGGCAGGTTTAACCCTCTAAGTACTTGCTTAGTTACTTATCAGTTATCTAAATTAGCAAGTACGTGATGTAAGATGCGATCACTGCTTAACAACTGAAGTCATCTTCCTTCCTTTTTTTTAAAAAAAAAAACTGAAGTCATCTTTATCGTGTTTCACCGGCGAAAGAGCACAAAACTAAGACTTGGTGCTGCTTGCATGAGGAAACCGTCATCACAGGCGAAAGAAGCGTGATCGATGCAGTTAGTCATTTTGGCTCCTGCATATGATATGATATTAAAACGGGTATTGAATTGTATTCCAAAAATGCCCAGAAGGCAAACAGTCTAACCAAATCGAACTCTCAGATTGAACTGCGCAAATCGCATGCAAAGAATGAAAAAAGAAGAGTATTTACAAAAGCTCCTGGGCAAGGCAAAACCTTTTTAAAGTATGTTATGTACAGGCATGGTTCAGAATAGCAAGACATTACAAGAGATGATGGCCACCAGGTAGTACATAATGACGGAGTCCATGGAACAGATGAACGAATTGGCCGCCCAGATGCAGGAGAGCACTTGAGATTTTCATAGGTCTATACCAACAACACAAAAAAAAATACCCATCCAGCATCATATACTTATATTTCCCCCCTATAGTATCATATATGAAGTGAGTTCAATGAACCAACAGCATCTATATCTATCTGCATTTGTTGTATCTATCAAGCTACCATACACATGAAGCAGAAGTAGTAAAAAAATTCACTTCTGGTAGCGACGACTTTGGAAACCGCGAAAGCACTGTTCCCTGTATTAAAAAACAGCACTATGTGGAAAAAGAACTGCAGATGCATAATCATCAGGATTCTGCCACGACGTTTCCATTTTCGGTAGATGGGGCGTTTGAAGTAGCATCATCCATTGTCAAATTGGATATGCCATCAGACAACGAGTTCACCTCTTCAGACTCGGATGGTGCGATTGTTGAAGCACCATCCTCTGAGCCAACATCAGAGGCTGCATCTGAAGCCATGCTAGATGGGTCTGATTGTTCTGGCATTTCAGATAGTGACTGAGGCTGTTTCTGTAGACTCCAATACATAATGCTAGCAGTAAGTGTAAGGATCATCTTCTGATTCACCTGTTCAGCAAGAGCGTATGAATGATAAAGTAGTGGCATGCAAAGTAACAATTTGCAAGTGTCAATCAGCATCATTGTTTGAAGAAGAGAGATAAAATATGCAGATACCGTAACATTTCGGTAAATAGTTCTGTTTACTAGGCATTTATTTTATCTTTGGTGGCAACACTACTGGAAGTTTCATATTTACTAGCAATAGCGATTTACCTCTATAATGTCCTCTGGCAACAGAAACACAGAGCATCCAAGCTTCCTTGCAACACTAATGATGTAGGTAGCATTCAGCTTCTTGTCCTCATCTGACAAATCGAAAAACGAAGTGTAGATTAGTTATGATTCAGTTTTGACGTCAGTCATGAAGAATGCAAAAGATTAGTCAGAAATAAGGTGGTCCAATGGTCAACTGAATGCATATGGGCTGAGAACAGACCCGCTTCCCCCTTTGTAACAACTTTCCAGTTCACAACCCTTGGCTGTACTGCACTAAGAAGCTCAAGGAAGAACAATCCATTTGATAAGCTCTTGTCCTGAAGAGATAAATAGGAAACTAAGCATCCAGGGTTTTCTGACAAGAAAATAGGACTCAATTGATGGACATTTAAGCACCTTGAAACTTTCCATTCGAGAAGTTCTTCCTGATGCTTTCACTTTGCTGTTGGCCCAATTTAGAATATCAGCATCAGTAATTTCTTTTCCTTGGGACCCTTGAGAGTGGAATCTCAGTTTGTTTAACAGCTGAAGGATATTGAACCTCATCAATTGCCACAAAAGTGCTGAAAGACAACACCCAAAACTTAAGTTACATGACGCTACAAGAGTGTGTTCCATTAGTTCCACAAGAAAAATTAGACGCGGAGAAACTCACCAACAATCAATTTCTTGTTTCCCTGAACAATATCATTCCCAGCTAGATTTACTAAAGAAAACTTTAACTGCTTCCCAATTTTTATAACTTGATTGCAATTTTCAAGTTTTCTAAATGGCATTTTGATTGGAGGTTTTGTTGCCAGCTTCCAATTGACAGATCCAGGAGAAACCTTGTCAAGTACTTCAAGAAGTACCCATCTGCATCAGGATGGACATTAATAACCAACTCATTTAGAAGAAAACACAAAATATACCAAATATCTTATTACCCATTGCGAACATCTTCAAATACATTGTTCACATATGATTCAACCCCAAGGCTGTTGATCCACATCCGAAAGGCTCTTTCTTCTCTAGACAATAGAACATCATCACGTGTTGCTGTCTGTGTGAGCGTAACTTGTTTGGTGTCACTGGTTAGACCATTCCTGCGAGGCATAGGACAATAGCATCCATGTGAGGATCAGATGACAATGCCAAATCCTTAGTGGTTATCTGTTAAAATTTTAGTGTAAATGTGGAAGAACGAGGGAAATTAGCTCATGATTTGGTGAGATGAGTCAGATATTGAATGTTTTATGAAACCAAAGTTAGTCATATTTACCTATGTTGGAATATTTGTGCTACAAATGCAAGATTTAAATTGGCGGATCCCTCAGTGATATCCGTTGGGGTCAGGTATCTTTTACAGTCCAACTTCTCAGCTTGTTCGAGTATCAGTTTTGCCCTCTCATCCGGATCTTTGGTATCCAATGTAGTTTCAGGGGAATGCTCTGGGGCAAGAGCTTTCAGAAGGTAAGCATAGGCTTCACCATCCTGTACAGAACAAACTTGTGTGACCATGGTGGTTCAACAAAGTAAGCACACGAGCATGAAAAAAATAAACCAATTTTGATGGATCGAGCACATTCTGACACACTTCTCCTAACTCCTATATTGCCTAAGGCGGTAACCACATCAAGTTAAGGGTAAATAGAATAAAATAACAACTGTTGCATAACCTATTAACCTTAGTTTGCCAACGTAACTCAAATGCGGTGACAATATAATCAAGTGGCATGTATCAACAAATAAACAGTGACTGATATTTTGGCGGTATTTTTGTTAATCATACGCACCTTCACATCTGAAGAGAAATTGTTAACGGTTTTCTTGTATCCAGCTTTTTTCAGATGATGGTTCATCCACCGAAGTAGCATTTTTTCTGGTGACAAGCTCAAAACCTCATCTATATCCTGCACAGTAAGGGTTAAATGAAATTTGTTTCAAGAAAACATCCCGAAATAAAAATAAACGATTAAAACATGCCTGCCTTTATTTACCTTGCTGTCATCAAACAATTCCACCAGCTGCGGTGTCTTCTTGAGGTTCAGATCAGCCAAAAGTTGAATCTGATGATAAGTACAAACAAATCTTCATTCAATGAACCAGACGTCTGACGATAGTCTGTCTGCTGAATTGCCCAAAATGCAAAGCTTGATTCAATGCTTACCTTTATGATTTGTGATATCAATCCAAGAACTAAATGAGGCTGCATGCAAAACAATATAAGTGTAAGCCATGGCGTTTCCAATAGCTTGGATAAAAAACATGAACTGAGAGTAATATTGAGCCCATGCAAGAAGGTGACTAAATGTCTGCAACATCTAGAGAAGCAGATAGGAAAAGAGCACTGCAGCAATCAGTAGAAGAAAAGAAAGTGTAGGGAGCACGTACTAATAGGTGATATAAAGAATAGAGATTGGTACAACGTAGTAAACATTGCAAGGTTGGTAACCAAGTTAACAAGCACGGTACAAAACATTGAGGAATTGGAGGACAGATAGTTCCATGAACATCGTCACCTAACTTTTTAAAGTAAATTAAACTGCAGCATTCAAGGAGGGAACAGATAAACATACCCTTCCCTCCACCAAATCCTGTGTACCAATGTTGACAACAGTGCATCCAATGGCCTTGGCAGAATTGAGGCAGAGTGTATGATTTTCATTTCTCTGCCATGGATTAAGAACTCTTTTCTTATTTATTGCTCTCTCATCGATGGTCCCAGGTACAGCTACATTGATCAATTTGCTGAGAAAATGAGCCATAAATGAATAACCATCAGAAAGGTCTAGCTTTGGATAAATTTTTGTTTAGCAAGTTAAACGAATGCCCTCTGCTACAAGACAGAAACAAGAAAGCCATCTCACCAGAGCAGAACACCGTCCCTGATGAGATCAAACAACTGGTTTCCAGCCGGGTCAATTGGCAAGTACTTCTTCAGAAATGGGTCGTAGCGGAGATAAGTGTTGATGTGCGCCACGTAGGACGATTTCTCTGCCTGATTGATATTGTGCAGCAGGGTAGTGATGCTGGACTTGAGGAACGACGTCTTGCCGCCCCCGCCACCAGCACTACCACCACCACCTTCCTTGGCACTCACCCTTGCCTGCAGATTCAGATACTCCTGCGGAAAGAGAGCCAGATTCCAGAGTCCCATTAGAATAGTCTGAGAATAGCGCACCATTCCTGTCCTGCTGTCCACATTCCAATTCAGTAGCTCAGAGAAACGCCGAGATGCATGTACCCGGAGGAAGGACTCGAACTCAATCTCCTGATCGCTGTCGGGGTAGGACTCCGACAGGAAGGCGGCGATCTCCTCCTCCGATACCACCTCATTGAGCCCCCTCAGCTTCTTCATCAGCCCCGGCAGATTCTTCGTAGTGACATGGCCGGAATCCCTCTTCAGAGACACGAACTGCAACACCGGCAAAACAAAATAACCAACCGGAACGAAACTGACCAACCACGCGCGACACAACTGCGGTTTCCAGCGCAGCAGAGGGGAGGGCGCAGAGAATCCACGGATTCGGACATCACCTTGGCCTTAAGCGATCGGAGCTCGACCTGCGTGAACTGCCCCTGCAGCGAGGGGTCGGACACGACGACCCCGACGAATCCGGCGGACATCTCCCCACCGCCGCGGCCGGATTCCGCCCTCGCCCCGCAGCGGCTGCGAGAGGAATCCAGATCAGAGAGGTTCACGGCCCGGACGGAATGGAAACCCCCCCTGAAAAAAGCAAACGAGGAGACGGCCCGGCCCCGCCGACGGCGCGGCGCGGCGAGGAGATACCTTTCGAATTGGTCACGGCAATCCCTCCCCTGGCGCGCGCGGGTTTCCTTGCGCTCGACGGAAAAGGCGAGCAATGGCGTCCAGGCCTCCAGATTTCGTGGGGGCCGGGGCGCAGAGGGGGAAGTGGTGGAGACGAGGAGGGGAGGTAAGGGCAGGGGTGGGCCCGGTTTTCTTCTGTTTGTTTTTTCCGTTTCCTGTCGCGGAATTAGGTTTCCCCCGGGGTTAAGACATCGGAAAAGGTAAACAAATCCAGGAAACTGCTTCTTTCCTCCCCCTTCCTACTCCTTTCTTTCTTCATTCAGGGCTGAACTTTTATTTCTTCAAGTACTGCAGTTTTTTCTACACCAAGCAGGTTTCATTAACCATCAAACCCGTTGCAAACTCAGGGGCTTGTACAATTCACAAAGCACATACGAATCAGCGGTAAATAATCTGCCACGTTCTGTTTTTTTGCGGGTAAAATAATCTGTCACTTTGTTACAACTATTCGAACTGCAAGCAGAAAAACCGTTCGGAACCGGTGGCGCACGAGTTTTTAAGACAGCAAAAGAAAAAACCAGACGCCAAGAACGCACCGGCCAGCGCCGATCCCAGCAGCAGCACGAGCGGGCGAGATACCAGATCGGTGAACCGGATCCGCTGCAGTTACCTCTCCTGCAGTTGGGTCACTGTCACATGGGCCCCACGCGTGCAGGCCCCACGTGATAGTGACCCAACTGTAGGGGAGGTAACTGCAGCGGAGCCTCGTCCCCAGATCGGACCGACAATTCGGCACGGCCCACCGCGGCCGCGCGTCCCTTGTCCCCTTGCGATTCGTGCTGCCGAAAGCGTCACCGGCCTGACCCTTGGCTTGGCGCGTTCCGACATCGACACTGTTCGGCGTTCGAGTCGGGCCTGCTGCGTACATGCACGCAGCAGCACACATGCCTCCGTGCCTCTCTGCCAGCGCCGCCCCCTGGCCCACGTCGGGGCCCGTCACAGCGACTCGCGTGGCTCCGTTGGTGGTCATGGGCGGACACGTACGGAAAAGCTATTTATTGCGTGCAAAAAATAATGGCGCTATCACAGAAGGGGGGAGAAGCCATGTTCTTCTTCTTCCCCAAGCTCGGCGGCGGTGGGGGGTAGGGGTTGGACGGAGAGCGGTGGTTGGTAGGTGGAGCGGCCGCCGGCGAGTGGTGGAGGGCGGCGGCGGCCTTATGAATCCAGGTTGCTGGGTGGGGTGGCTCCAAGGTCGCCAAACCTAAAGGAGGGCTCGGCGGCGGAGGCGGTTCGGCCGGCGGAGGGCGCGGCGGCGTGGGAGCGCCGCTGGCTGGGCGGGGCCGGACCCCCGGTGGACGGTGCCGGCGGCGGGGGCGAGAAGAGGCGGCGCAACGACGAGCTCGGTTGGCGGCGGCGGCGGTGGAGGATGGCGGCGGAGGCGCCGGGGCGGCGCCGGAGCTCGGGAGGCGGAGGAGCAAGGGCGGGGCGGCGGCCGGCTCTGCCTTCTGCGATGTGCCGCGCCCCCACGCATATGCGGGGAATAGATCCTCCGACACGTATCGTACTCCGTACACGTACAGCTCCTTCGCAGCAGCAGAAATGGAGAATTGGAGATGCACAAATATTCAGAATTGCAGAGAAGAAACTTGTGACTGGCTGCCCGTGACTGCTTTACGATTTCCATCTAGAAAACAATTCAAGAGAAATCATACACACGCATAAAAAGAAAGCAGTAGCATTTCTGTGCTCGCGGTACGAGCTGCATGAGCGATCGATCGATTCACCACTCCTGTGACTGTCACGCATCGAGCATGAAAGCTAAACACCATTGGGGAGATCGCCGCGAAGCGGACGGCGACCGAGCAGTTTTCGCACGGCCCTGGGCCAGCGTCCACGCCGCCGAGCCGACGATCCCCCCGCTCCTCCTGTCAAAATTTGTCGCGCGCTGCCGTTCCGGCGCCCGGCTAAAGCATCCTCCGAAAGCTCCAGGTCGCCAGGCTTGCACGCCACACGCTGGGTCACCGGCCGAACCGCAGCGGTGTGGCTGTGCGCGGGGGCCCAGACCAGCTTCCTTGGCTTCAAGGCTTTTGTATATTCGGTGGACCTCGGGCGGCTGCCGCCGGGTGTTTCCGCGCGCGATCCGACGGCAAGAACAAGGGAAGGAGGAGAGGAATGGCAAGCAAGCAGGTGACAATTGCCGAGTTCGGATGGGAAAGGGGACGGAGTTCTTCCGATTTCGAATAAAGTATGTGTATGGTGATCACATGGCACATGCGACTAAGGATGGATTCGGATCGAATACGGATGAAATCGGATCCAGATGTCACCTTTTACCATATTTTAATCCGGATACGAATACGAATGCGCGTAAATATTCTATGCGTTCAGGAGACTAAATGGAAGGGCCAGAAGGCGAAGGAGGTTGAGGATACTGGCTTCAAGCTTTGGTACACGGGAGCAAATCCGGGTAGAAATAGTGTAGGCATCTTGATTGATAGGAGCCTTAAGGATGGAGTCGTAGAGGTTAGAAGGCAAGGCGACCGGATTATCCTAATCCGGTTGGTAGTTGGAGATTCGGTTTTGAATGTGATCAGTGCCTATGCCCCTCAGGTAGGCCTTAGTGAGAGCATCAAGATACAGTTCTGGGAAGATCTAGATAGCATGGTTAGTACCGTGCCTACCAGCGAGAAACTCTTCATAGGAGGAGATCTCAACGGCCATGTGGGTGCGACTAATGTAGGGTTCGAGCGAGTGCACGGGGGTTTTGGGTATGGTAGCAGGAGTCAAGAGGGGGGGATGTGTTGAACTTCGCGTTAGCCTACGACTTGTTGATAGCGAATACAGTGTTTAAGAAGAGAGAATCCCATCTTGTGACGTTTCGTAGTGGACAACACTCGAGTCAGATCGACTTTATCCTTACTAGGAGGGAGGATAGACGTGATTACTTAGATTGTAAGGTGATACCTGGAGAGTGTGTTGTCCCTCAACACAAGCTTGTGGTGGCGGACTTTCGTCTTCGGGTACGTGTCCACCGGGATAAATGTGCCAAGATTGCGAGAACAAAGTGGTGGAAGCTTAGAGGGGAAGCGGCACAACCGTTTAAGTAAAGGATGCTAGGTGAGGGGCCTTGGGAAGAAGGAGAAGACGCAGATGACATGTGGCTAAAGATGGCAACATGTGTTCGGAAGGTGGCTTCAGAGGTGTTTGGCGTGAGTAGGGGAGGCAAACAGGAGGGGAAAGACACCTGGTGGTGGAACGACGAGGTGCAAAGGGCTATTAAGGAGAAGAAGGAGTGTTTCAAGCGCCTCTACCTTGACAAGAGTGCAGCCAACATCGAGGGCTATAAATTAGCGAAGAGGGTTGCAAAGCGAGCTGTGAGTGTAGCAAAGGGTAAGGCGTATGATGACCTGTATCAGCGGCTAGGCACGAAAGAAGGGGAGAAGGACATTTATTGGATGGCTAGGATCCGCGAGCGGAAGACAAGGGACATCAACAAAATCAAATGCATTAAGGATGGGACAGATCGACTGCTAGTGAAGGATGATGAGATCATGAATATATGGAGAGAGTACTTCGACAAGTTATTTAATGGGGAGAGTGAGAGCCCTACCCTTGACTTAGATGACTCTTTTGACGATACAAACAGATGTTTTGTGAGGAGAATTCAGGAGGTAGAGATCGGGGAGGCTTTGAAGAGAATGAAGAGAGGTAAAGCGATGGGCCCTGATGGTATTCCCATTGAGGTGTGGAGATGCCTAGGAGATAGAGCAATAGTATGGTTAACTAAGCTTTTTAATCTCATTTTTCGGTCAAACAAGATGCCGGAAGAATGGAGGAGAAGTATATTAGTACCTATCTTCAAAAACAAGGGCGATGTTCAAAGTTGTACTAACTACCGTGGGATTAAGCTGATGAGCCATACGATGAAGCTTTGGGAGAGGGTTTTCGAGCATCGCCTAAGAAGAGTGACAAATGTGACCCAAAACCAATTTGGGTTCATGCCTGGGAGGTCAACCATGAAGGCGATTTTCTTAATACGACAATTGATGGAGAGATATAGGGAGCAGAAGAAGGACTTGCACATGGTCTTCATTGACCTTGAGAAGGCATATGACAAAGTACCGAGAAATGTCATGTGGTGGGCTTTGGAGAAACACAAAGTCCCAACTAAGTACATTACCCTCATTAAGGATATGTATAAGGATGCGACGACGTTTGTCCGGACATGTGATGGCAACACCACTGACTTTTCTATTAACATAGGCCTACACCAGGGGTCAGCATTGAGCCCTTATTTATTTGTTTTAGTGATGGATGAGGTCACAAGGGATATACAAGGTGAGATCCCTTGGTGTATGCTCTTTGCTGATGATGTGATGCTAGTTGACGAGAGTAGGGCAGGGGTTAATAGGAAGTTAGAGCTGTGGAGACGCACGTTAGAGTCGAAAGAGTTCAGACTTAGTAGGACCAAGACCGAGTAAATGATGTGCGATTTCAGCGCGACTAGGCATGAGGGGGGAGACGTTAGTCTATATGGGCAAGTGGTGGTCCAGAATGATACTTTTCTGTATTTAGGATCGGTGCTACAAAAGAATGACGACATTGATGAAGATGTTAGACATAGAATTTCAGCTGGCTGGTTGAAATGGCGGCAAGCTTCTGGTATCCTTTGTGACAAGTGGGTGCCACAAAAGCTAAAAGACAAATTCTATAGGACAGCAATTCGTCCGGCGATGTTATACGGTGTTGAATGTTGGCCTACAAAAAGGCGACATGTGCAGCAACTGAGTGTAGCAGAGATGCGGATGTTGCGGTGGTTTTGCGGGCACACAAGGAGGGATAGAGTCCGGAACGAAGTTATTCGGGATAGGGTCGGGGTGGCACCAATTGAGGAGAAACTTACTCAGCATCGGCTGAGATGGTTTGGACATGTCCAACGAAGACCTCCTGAGGCGCCGGTGCGTATTGGAGTTCTTGAGCGGGTCGATAATGTAAAGAGGGGTAGAGGTAGACCTAAACTGACGTGGGATGAGTTGGTTAAGAGAGACCTTAAGGATTGGAATATCTCTAAAGAGATAGTTTTGGATAGGAGCGCTTGGAGACTAGCTATCAATGTGCCTGAACCTTGAACTTTTTTCTTTCGGGTTTCATCTCTAGCCTACCCCAACTTGCTTGGGAAAAAAGGCTATGTTGTTGTTGTTGTTGTTGATACGAATACGAATGCGGATCTCATCGGATACGAATACAAAACGGATAGTTCGAATCCGGATACGAATCCGGATACCTTCTCGATTTGAAACATAAAGCTATCATAAGTATGTTTATTTTGTCAATAATTTTATAGCAGATCAAAATCATTATACAAGTAGGGAGTAAAGGATTAGGAGATAGCTAATAAAAAAAGAATATAATTATCTATGCATAGCTTTTATATTAAATATATAATACTAATTATAAATGTAAAATAAATAAATACTTGAATACTTAATAATTAAAATATATAAAAAAGATTTTATCATTAAATAAATAATTAATTTGACTTGTATTAAAAAATTTTAATCATGAAATAAATATATTAAATAGTTAAAGTTAATTTTTATATCATTATTAATTTTAATAAATATATTATTAGTTATCTAGCTTTCTAAATAATTTAAATAGTGTACATCATTAAGTAATAGATATAAAGATAAGTTTAAGATTATCTCACTAGTTATTTTTTCTTTGCGGATACGGACGAATACGGATGTGATCGGATATTCTTCGAATACGAATATGGAATCGGATAGAGAAAAGTTCTTAAAATCGAATTCGGATGCATCCATATGACATCCATATTAAATTCGAATACGGATACGAATATCCATATTTACGTTTTAAGTGGATACGAATACGAATAATTCGGATGTTAAGACTTCCGCATCCATCCTTACATGCGACCGACGAGGTGGATCGCTGCGGGCGTGAACGTGCCCACACGCCTTTTGTGGCGTGACGGGTTTTACTGCGCTCACGTGAAGCGGCGTCCTTTTCTTTTAGCTCGAGGTGGCTGTGGCGCGAATGAACGGAGGTCAGCAGTATCACAGAGACACAGACGGGTTCACAGTGACCGTCCCTATCGGTGGTGGACTGGATGATGGACCGTTGCCCCACCCCACCCGAATTCCGGGCTGTGATGGGCCAACCACACTAGACCGGTTTGGTCGGCTTGGGCCCCCGTGTGTGATCAGAGACCATTCCCTTTTTCGTCATCCTGCCTGACCCCGTGCTTGGAGCGCTTTTTTCATTTTTATATTAAAAAAATTCAAAAATATATGTTGAATAGGGAAATTTTAAAAAATGGGTGCCCTGTCGCCCCCGTAATGGCGACAGTTACCCTGCCGCCCATCCAGTGGGCGACAGGACCTAAATATAAAAAAAAAATATATTTAGGTCCTGGCGCCCAGAGGCGCATTAAACAGTGAACTTGTAAAAATGATATAAAATCGTAGAAAAATAAAAAAAAAATACAAACTCAACTGTTCTTGATTCTATGAAACAAGATCTACAACTTTTGTTACATAAAATTTTTCATTTGATCAATGTATATTTTTCTATTTTAAATACCAGTTTAATGCACTTTTATTTAAATCTCAAGATTCATTCTTTGGATGCATGTTATCTTTGGCCAGAGTGTTTTATATGGTGAGCATAGGCTTGTACAAAATTGGTAGGCCCATAAAACATTTCTAGGATAAGTTTTTAAATTAGATCTTGCAATATGTCTAGTTTAAATAGGTTATTTATCCATACTGCTATACTGAGTATTAGAATCCATAACTTTTAAAGTACAATTATTTTATTACCTAAGAGCTATAAAAAAAGTTTGGTAAATTTTAGATAAGTACAACTAGACCAAATGAATTATTTCAGATTTTTCTAGGTACAAGAACTATTTTTCTTGATTTAGATACATTGATCAAATGAAAAACTTTATGTAACAAAAGTTGTAGATCTTGTTTCATAGAATCCAGAACAGTTGAGTTTGTATTTTTCCGATTTTTCTACGATTTTATATCGATTTTACAAGTTAACTGTTTAATGCGCCCTGGGCGCCAGGACTTAAATGTAAATTTTTTTACATTTAGATCCTGTCGCCCACTGGATGGGCGACAGACACCCTGTCAGACAGGTACCCATTTTTGAAAATTTCTCTATTCGACGTATATTTTTGATTTTTTTTTAAAATATAAAAATGAAAAAGGCGCGTGCTTGGACCTATCCAGTTTGTAGTCGGCCCTCTGGGCCCTGCCATGGGGCCGATTTGTGCCTCTAGGATCCGCCAAGAGACCGTACCGCTTGTCGCGGCCATGCCGAGCTCAGCCAGGCAGGCGCGTGTCCGTGTCGCTGGAAACGCGGTGCGCGGCGCGGACCTGGACACGAGGTGTGCCTTCCGTGATCCCGTCCTGGTCTGTGGTCTCTCTGGTCCTAGCGTCATAAACTGACGGCTTCATCGAACCCTCCCAGGCTAGCGACCGATTTCAGGTTTAATGGCCTGAAGAATGATCCTTCGCGGTGCGGAGACGAGGCTGAGCTTTCTTGGCATGCATGGCTTGATGGAAGCAGATAGAACGGCTGAAACAAGTGCGCTCAAGAGCGGCACGTGTTCAACTGCTAAACTGTACCGCCATAGCCAGCCGAACAAAGTGACCTCCAGAATAACGCTGCCGAAAGGGTAATCTCCACGAGCTACACTTACAAAACAGAACCATGTCAAGAGTGCATTACGTAGATCGCAGCTCCATTTCATTGCTCCGAACTCAACAGGCAGTTTGGAAACGAGACGCTGACACAAGTTCAACACAACAGCCAACTGACGAAACAGAAGGAAACGATATTCACACACGCGCAGTCACATGAGGAATAAAAAAAACCTAGGGACGACGGCACGAACCCACCAGAAGAGCCAGAAAGAAAAAAGGAACACACAAACGAAACGAGTGAGATCTGCTCAGGTTCAGCGACAGCAAAACAGCGGCTCCAGCAGGTAGGCCGATCTCGTCGCCGCCGGTGAAGGCTGGTCAGCTCAGCTCGTCGACGGCCACTCCCTGCGGATGTCGAAGGTGTAGTTGATCTCCAGGTAACACTTCCGGTCGTCGTCGAGGAACTGCCGAAACCAGAGATGTCAGATAAACAAACCTTCTGAAACTCTGAAGACTGAATTTACCGCCTGCAATTTATTACCACCCCCCTGAATTAACTGAATGACCTCGTTCTCGACATTGCAATTTACCTTGGTCCTGGCAGAGTAGGAGCCCCGGGCGAACATTCCCGACGGGGTGGTGTCCTCCGGCGTCACGTAGGTGTAGGGCTCCAGCTGGGGGCTGAACGTGCCGAGCATCTCCTTGGCCCTGTCAACTGCGCCGCCGCGTGACAACCAGCAGAGAGCAGGCCGTGAGCTGTGTGATCATTGAGCAGGCGACGACCGGAACGTGGTCGTGCGCACAGAAAATGGGAGCATGGGGAGTGCTCGGCGGTCGAGATCACGACGGTTTGGTTTTAGATTTTCAGTGTCGCCTCTCACCTTTGATGCCGGTCTTCCAGACGGTGTTGGTGTAGCGGAGGCCGGAGACGATGTTGTTGCTGACGGAGAAGGTGAACTTGAGCCGGTAGGGAGAGCCTTCCTTGAGGGTGAACCACACGCCCTTGGCGTTGGGCTCCACCGGCAGCGGGAGGAAGATGTCGGGGCGGCCGGGGGACAGGATCGACAGGCTCATTATCTTCACGTCCGGCTCCAGCGTCTCTGCAAGCATACAGGAGGATGTTCAAAATTCAGATCTGCTGTTTTCATCAAATTTCAGATGCTATCAATTTTCTCTTCGCTTGAAATCGATATACTTGCATCTGCGGCTCAAATGGCCGAAAAAGTTCTGACCGTGCTACTTGAATTTAGAACATGGATTGCTCTGAATTCTGTATTCTGACCGAGAGCATGTTGAATGGCTGGTTCTTCTGAATATGCAATGAATGAAAATGTGCCCAACACTCGTACTGAAACCAGGAAGGAGCTTAACACTAAACAAAAATACGAAATGCATAAAAAATACGTGTAACATTAGTCTAACAATTGTAAACCAAAAGCAAGGGCTCCTGAACAAGGTCCTCCTCCATTTTTTTTTAAAAAAAGAACAAGGCCCTCCAAAAATATGTTCATCATAAAAGCACCAAATTTTTTGAATGTGCTACTTGATCAGATCGCGATAATATTAGTTTTCTCTTTGCTTTGAGGTTGAGATACTTGCATCTCCCACTTAAATGGCCAAAAAGTTTCGAATGTGCTACTTGGATTTAGGATATGGACTGTTCAGAATTCTGTACTCTAATGCAGGCCAAGCTGATTCTGAACATGAATGCACGAAAATGTGTCTAGCAACCCTGAAGCCAGGAAGGTGCTTCGCGTGTTAAACAAAATACGCAATGCATGAAAATGCGCATGGCATTCGTCTAAAAAGTCTAAACCAAAAGCAAGGGCTCCTTGAACTATGCCCTGCACAATGCACTAATCTTAAAAGCAGCAAAAGTGCCGTTCAGCTATATCAGCCCAACGACAACAACCAGCATGCCACTTTTCAGGATTGGAAGGTGCTGATCTTAATCAGGCGTTCAAGAAAAACTGGTGCCCCGTCAGCCCCCTTCCTCCGAAACGGTCGGCATGAAAAGACAAGCAAGCGGGCGACCGGCCGACCGGCCTATCCAACTGAGCCCACCACTGGCCACCGCCTCTCTCTCCTTTTACCTAGGGGCAGTAAATAGAGATCGGGCTTTAATTTTATATAATTTTAATTAAAAATATAAAAGGGTTAAGTTTGACTGTGAAGAGACCATGATCCGTTACCACCCCTGCCTTTACCCCAGCGCGTCTTCATTTTGTACTGCAGAACGCAACACAGGAGCCCCAGGTACGGTACGGGGAGTGGCCGGCGGTGCATTAGCGAGGACACGGGCTAAGCAAGGGAAACAAACGAACGAAGGGCTCACGGTCACGGGACCATCTCGCGCGAGCATGGCGGTGCTCTCACATGCGGAGCCGCGGCATGTGCCGGTGCGCCCCCACCATGCATTAAACTAGGAGGCAAAGGACGGGCGCGCGAGCCAATCGAACGCACGCAGCCAGCAAATTGGCAGGAAATTTAGTAGCTCGTTTAAATGTTCGCTGCGAGTTTACCTCCGACGGAGTTCAAATCCAGGCTGCCGAGGAGCTGCTCCTTCCACCGCCGCAGGCTCTCGTCGTCCTGCAAATAAACACGGCCAAGAAATGAATGAAGAGACGCACTGAAAACTAGCTAGCCGTAACCGAAAGAACGGCAAGATCACCGGCATGAAGATCGACGGGAACGTTATCTATCCCGGCGGCAATGGCGGCGAGCAGCGGGGGGATGTAGAGTGATTAAGTACCTTGTCCTTCTCGAGCTGGTCCTTGATGCTGACGCGGGGGCCGAGGTCGATGACCTTGGGGGCCTCCTCCTCGTCCTCCTCGTCCTCGTGGCAATGCGGCTGCGGCGGCGCCGCCTCGCCGCTCGCCGCGTCGCCGCCGTGCTCCGCCGCCGCGTTCTTGGCCTTGGTCTCCTCCGGCTCCGGCGCCGCGGGGACGTCGACCTTGGAGCAGGAGATGGCCGCCTCCACCGCCGACGACATCGTCACGACGTCACGATCCCGCACGCAATGCCGCCAGCCAAGAGAAGCGTAGTGGGCGGGCGAAGGAGCACGCAGGACAAGAGGAAGGAAGCGTGGCAGAGCCGGAGAGACGAGGAGGAAGAAGGAGGCGGGGCACGGGAGGCGAGCACAGATACCAAGAGCGCACCAAAAGGCGAGCGCACGGGGAGGGAGGAGATGGAGGAGGCGGACACGTCGAGGCGGATTCGGACAGGGGGAAAGGACCGCGGCGCAAGGCTCCAAAAAGAGGGCGCGGCCGGGCGGGCGGCGAGGGGAGATGGTTGGATCCGACGATCGGTGGCGGGCGGCAGAGGATAAGGGGCTTTAATTCTCGAGCTCTCCACCCCGCGGGAGAGGGGACGGAGTGGAGACGTCGTGACGGGCACGACGACCTGCGCGCCGTGATGCAATGCGATTGCGATGCGATGCAACCCCTCTACAGGTTGTACAGCCGAGGTGGCGTTGGTTAGGAGTTTTAATTCTCCTGTCGATGCGATGCGATCAGATCATTGGTGGCTTTGAAGTTTCTGTAACAGTGTGTGGTAACAGCGGCTCAGTAAATCGTAGGTTTGACAGTGCGGTGACGGTAGGAAGTAGGATAATCTGCCTAAAGTTTTATTTTCCTGCCGGGACATTCATCGGCAGGTAAAGATCTGGCCGGGTGCCCTTCCCCGTCCGCGCGGGCAGCTTTGTCGGGGGCCTTGTCGGATAGCAGGGGCCCGTGCCGTCCATCACGCCCCAATCATGGATCTGCGCCACAGGCAGCGTCAGGCCGCCAGAAGCGGCGTAAGGCTGTTCGCACTGGATCCCTTAAAGGGTCCTAGAGGACGCCTATAGGGAAAAATCTCTCTACAACGGTGTCCTCTAAAAGCTTTCCAATCATCCAACATCCTCCACGTAGGGAAATAGAGGAGGTTCCCTATCGGCGGGCCCCACTCCACCTGGAATCTGGGCTCCCACGCCGGAGCAAAGAGAGGGAGGGAGAGGCGGAGGTCGACGCGGCCCGCCATGGCCGCGCGCGAGCAGGGGCCGACTGCTCGCCGCCGCCCGCACCTGCTTCGTGCCCCGCCACGGAGCAGGGGCCGCCTGGGCGGAACCCTGCCATGGCCGCCGCCGCCGTGGCCCCGCAGAGGCCTTCTCCAGCGCCGCAACCATGGGAGAGGGAGGGAGGAGGGGGCGGTCGTTGTCGTCGCAGATCCGGCGAGAGAAGGGCGCGGCCTCCACTCGCAAACCCGGGCGCGGCGGAGCTCGAGCAGCAGCTCGAGGCCGCGCTCGAGCTACACCCTTGCCGTGCTCGCGCCGCGCCCGCGCTCTACCCTCGTCGCGCTCCGCCCTCGCCGCGCCCGCGCTCCCGCCGGCGCCGCCGTGGCTGCCATGGCCACCGAGCGGCTCCGCAGCGGGGCCGAGCGGCTCGGTGGCCCGCAGCGCGCCGTGGCCACCGAGGCGGGCCCATGCCCCCCCGAATCCTCCGCTGTGGCCGCCGGTCCCAGGTGCGGATCCGGCCGCCATGGCCACGGGGGCCACGCGGGGCTCCGCTGCCGCGCCGCCACGCCCATGGGGAGCATGGGCGGGCGCCGGCGCGCGCGCGCCAACCCGGCGGCGAGGAGGCAGCAGCCGGTGTGGATCCGGCCGGCATGGCCATGGATCCGCCAAGGGAGGGGGAGGTAGGGGGACGAGTGGAGGGAGACGGGCGCCGGCCGGCGAGAGAGAAACAGAGAGGGGAGAGATGGAGGGCGCGGAGGAGAATGGGAGGGAGGAGAGAGAGAAGGGGGAGGGAGAGTAAAAAAAATCTGACATATGGGTCCCTCCGTGGTAGTTGATATAGGGAAGAATATAGAGGATGAATGAGTGCAGAAGAATATGATATAGAGGAGAGAATCTCAATGACCAGGATAGATATATTCTCTTAGAGGATGGATATAGAGAAACATGAGTATGAACAGCCTAATGCTCGAATCAATGGGGCCACCTGACCGCCAACTCATCTCGGTGGCTCGTACTACGGCCCGTAGCGTTGTTAACACAGGCGGAGAGGCAACTGCTGCGCGAATTTTCAGCTCCATTCAGCCAGGTCGGGGGTCCAAAATGCACGCAAACTTTCTGCCATCTCAAGAATCCTGCCGTGCCAATTGGTACCGGTGTAACTATGCTATGCAAGGACCACCGAACTAGATCTTCCCCCAAAGAAATGCATAGCACAGTGTAACATGTCGAGATGAAAATCTTAGACGTGTAAATTGGTATTATTTAGGTGCACCTCCAATTCTCTTTAGTTTAAAGTTTTGTAGTACCTTTGCAAGATAGGATATTATATTAAAGAAGTAGTACAAAATTTTGAACTAAAAAGAGTTGGAGTCGCACCTAAAGATCACCTCTTTGCACCCCAAGAAAATCTTCATCGATAAGCAGCTTCTTTTTCTCCTGACCGTGCTGGATCACATATTTTCATTGAGAGGGAGATCAATAAATAGCTTCACAGCCAAATGGATGAAGGTTGGCAGTGGCTTGCATTTGTGCTCATTGCAGTAACCATGGCATTGTTGATATAGCCCTTTTTCCAGCAAAGTTGTGCACAATGGTAACTCTGGGATAAATTTCTTGAATCTCATGGTGCAGCCTATGGATTGGTAATTTTCTTTCAGGGGATCGAAGGATGTACTGCAAGATTTTGCGCAACAGCAAGTTATATATCTTGCTGATGAATGAATTCTGCAACGAATTTGCTGCCTACTTGCGCTCTACCCGTCGGGAATGAATGTCAGGATCAATTCGTAAAGTTGGGCCTATAGTCTCGGAACTAACGGGCCCCCGAACTCAACCCGGCCCACTAAGAAACCGCAACCGCGCAAGACTTTGACCACACTCGGTTGCCAGCGTCGGCTGCACACGCTCACCGCCGGCGCCGGAGCCGCGATGAGCCACCACCACCTCTCCGCGTCCGCGAGGCCTAGCCCCTTCCTCCGGCAAGCAAAAAAGGTACGATGCGATTTACTGTACTGAGTGCTAAAAATTTATATTTTGTTTGTTCTACAAGAACTTTCATTGTTTAAGGCTAAAAAGTTAGTTTTCTGCTTAAAAGTTTCACTGGCTCGACAGAGCATCTTCAAACGCAGTTCCAAATATACCATTCCAGAACATGGGAAGAGAAATGCAGCATTCGTATGTAATCGAAAAAAAGGCAAATGATATCACGAACAAAATCACTGGCATCATTAGGCATTGCAACAAGAAAAATTAACCGCATCAACTTGACTCTCATCCGATACTTAAATCGAAGGCAATGTATGTAAGGAAAATTGCCCGACTGATAAAGTTGGGCAGACTCGACTGAACCTATGACGACAAATGTTTTTGGGGACTGATGCCACCATATCTAGGATAGTTACGATTGTGTTTGGAGATCGAAGCCTCCACCCAAAACGAATGTTGGAAGAATCCTCCCTCTACATGAATTATTACTTTTTTGATATGAAAGGCAAAAACTTCACCAAATCCTGATTGGGCAGGACCGGGAACAAACTGCTCTTGTTCGTCATCATTTTTTCTTCATTTAAGCACCGCCGGAGCCGTACTTCTTCCCGAAGAAGAGGATCTGGAGCTGGTCATAACCAGAGAGCACACCAGCACCAGCAATGGCACGGAGGATGTTGGCACCAGCACCCTTGAACAGTGACTTGGGGCCTTCCTTCTTCAGGATCTGCTGGAACGCATCCAAGGAGCTCTTGTACTTCACAGCCTCACCAGACGTCATCATCATGCGTCTGCGGACAGTGTCAATGGGGTAAGATGCAAGACCAGCACCGTTGGTGATCAACCAACCCAGGGCGAAGCTCGCAAAGAAGTTGTCCTACAAAGAACAAATCACAATCTTAATCTCATATCACAGAAACAGCTGAATACACTCATATTGCAAAGCAGCAGAGCACTGATGAAGAGACTGAAGTTCAAACAAACCTGGAGGCTGCCGGTGAGGACAACTGGCTTGATAGAATCGTACAGCCCAAAGTACAGACCACGGTATACGATGATTCCAACACAAGAGATGTTAAATCCCCGGTAAAGCCCAGCAATACCATCAGACTTGAGAGTCTTGCGGTAGACATCAACAAGACCATTGAATTGCCTTTCACCTCCTCCCTTGGCTGCCTTGGCATCATTGGCCAGCCTTGTCCTTGCATAGTCCAGGGAGTAAACAAAAAACAGGGAAGAAGCACCAGCAGCACCACCAGAGGCAAGGTTGCCAGCGAACCACTTCCAGTAACCATCCCTGTCCTTCTTGAAGTTGAAGAGCCTCTTGAAGTAGTCCTTGAACGCAAAGTTCAAAGCCTAGAAGAAAGATAAGTGTTAAGACATTCAGTATGAAAATATTGTGTGCCGACTAAAACAGGACACATTTGAACTGAATTAAGGACAACTCAAAATTAAACTTAAAACACAGCAAGATAACTGTCAGTAACACATCATATACAATAAAGGCTCAGGTATCTAAAACATCACTAAATAACCATCAAGCATTGCTAAAATACAAATGGCTGCTATACAAAAAGACAACTCATCATTGAAGAACTGAACGACTATGAAGATTCATTATATTTCCAATAGTTTCTGATAGAAAATAATTTGGAAATTCTGTCACCAGGCATAAGGAATTTCAATAATGTGAGGTTTACCTGAGTAGGGAAGTAGCGAATAACATTAGCTGTGTTACCCCTCCACAGGGAGGAGAAACCCTCATCCTTGATGGTGCGCTTGAAGCAGTCACCAATACCCTTGTATGGCTCAGAAAGCCTACCAGCCTTAATCATCTCATCCTGGTTCTGAATAAGCAGCTTCACACGCTCAATGGGAGCAGCAGCAGTCTTTGAGACAGCAGCTGAAACACCACCCATGAGGAAATCAACCATGAAGTTCTTGCCTCCTTTCTCAGCTGGAGCATTAGCAAAAAGTGGGGAGGATGAAACCACCGGGACATTGATGCCACCACTGACGGACATTGAAGGCCCCCAAAGAGTCTGGGTCATGTAATTCCTTGTGGCAAAACTCCTTTCATAGGATGAGACAGAAGGGCAGATGTTACGGGCCCGTACACCTTCAGAGAAGCTGGAGCTCAGGTGGAACTGGCCACCGAGCTTGTGAAGGACAGTTGGTTGGTTGACCTGGTCCGCCATCACCACCTCAAAACTATTTCCTGCCACATAAACATCAAGAAATGATTTGTTAGGACAGTACAAACAGAAACAGAATAAAACCTCCAAAGTTTTACCCCAGGCTTTCTACCAAAGCTACAGCAGTAGCTACATTTCAACAGAGCACAGCAGTTATATTATATCAGCATATACATTGGCAAGGACAAATTCATAACTAGATGCAGTTCTCTGAAGCATAGCACCTCCAAAGAAATTAACTACAGAGAATTCTGAATCCATCACACGAATACTTCTTTAAGAATTAAATATCAATGCGCCAGCATCATGTGAAGATACAGATCTGTGGATAATGATGATGTAACTCTACATTTTCCCGAGTCTTGAAAACAATTATCAGACAGCATGATGGATGCAAATAAATAAACTAAGCAACTAAAAATTACAGTAAAATTATCACATGAAGCATGCTAGAACAGTTCTGGAACAATAAAAAACTCATCCAAGTTGTATATCAAATGCCAACTATCCTGATCTCCAAGTCCAACTACACCGCACATTGAAAAACATCATAGCAACTCAACAGTAAAGAGCACTCTAGTTGTATTTCATAAAAATAATAAACTATAAGCAGGTATTATTGTTTGCAGTGCACATAAAGAGAAAATCAAGCTTTCATTGAGGCTGGGCGTTTAAATGTAACTGGTCGACGTAAAGAGTTTATCTCAACCTAGCAATACTAAATCAGCTGTGCACACAAAGGTGTTCACAGATTGTGACAGCCATTACGTACTTAAGGCACAACTGATAACAGATCTACGGCCGAGAGCATGCTAACCAATATCTTTTTCTCATGATTGGTGGATCAAGTCTAAAGAATTCAACATTTCAACCGATATTTTTGGGACGGGCGCCTGCCGTCAGATCGCCATCGGCTGCACACAGCAGAGCCGGATCTAACGCGCCACCGTCACTATCACGAAACAGCGGTCAAAAAATACGCCATGTTTTTCTTCGCCCTGTCCCACTTCCCCGCCAGACCAACGAATAACCCGGCGATATAAAGATTCCGCTCAGATCTCAAGATTTCGAGCCAGCTAGTACATGAGAACGCCGCGATGCACACATCTAGGAAGAAACGAAGTAGATCTCAAGCACAGATGAACTAACCGCAAGGTGAGCCTCCTCAGTCTTTACCAGACGCAGGAAGAACCGATCTGGACTAACCCCAAAAGGGGAGACCACCACAGACCACACGGACAATCCAAGCGAACACAAACGAAAAGAATGGATCTACGGGACGAACAGACCGGCGGATCTATATATAACACCACGCTGGCGCACGGATCGCCACAAATAGGAGCGGGAGGAGCACGAGGCTAAATCTGGAGCAGAGGACGGGAGGGAAGCTAGGCGGGACGCGAGCGAGGGACTCACCCTTGGGCGCCGGAGGCGGGGGGGGGGGAGGCAGGACCGGGCGGCGGCTCCGATCTTTCAGAGGCGCGTCGAGAGGGAGGCAGGACCTGAGTGCCCTTTTATCTCCGCCGCGCCGCCACCGAGCTCGCGTACTCACGCCGCGCGGGGGCCTCCCTCGACGCCCCCCGCGGCCCCTGGCCGTCCGATCGGGCGGGGACGGTGGATCCGCGCGCGGTGGCCCACATGAGGGCCGTCCCATTTCATGCCGGGTTTTTTTGATTCGCTCGACCGCGCGGATCCGCTGCGGCGAGGTCGAACACCGAGCGGCGGGCTCGGCCAGTGGAGGCGCGCGAGGGGTGGGGACGTGGTTGGTGGGGAATGGCGGAGCGCTAGGGTTTGTTTATGGCCGAACGGACGGTGGATGCGAGCCGCCACGTGGGGTTGGTTGGTCAGATCGGGTCCGGCGCGAGGGAAGTTTGGGGGAAGGCGGGGGCGCGGAGTGTGAAAGGGCAGCACGGAACATGGGTTGGGGCCTTGGGGGTGTGCGAAACGTGCAAGGCTGGTTGCGGCCTTTTGGGGGATGGGACGGATGGTCAGCACACACCATTTCCTTTCTTTGCGATTTTTTTACGGACTCTTCGTTGTGATAGGGACTTGGATCAATTTTGATTGCTCAATTATGCGGTTGTTTATTGGTGTATTGTTTTCGATTTTTCAGACTGGAGTCTCGACCGTCCGTTCTCGATCGCAAAGGGGCAAGAGCACCGAGAAATCGTAGCGTTTCCAAGTTGGATGGCTGGTGTGGAAGAATGGGTGATTTGGATTTTGTGGAGGGGGGTGGCTGATGAGGAATAAAGGAGGCTTCTTTTTATCTTGCGGAAAGTTCAAATATGAAAGTGACGGCATAGGAAGTAGGAAATATCGAATTGAAGTGGTCCACGATTTGTACATTTTCTCGAGGTCAACGAGGGTTTCATGTTTTGTTCATGATGATATGGTGAGGGGCGGGCCTCTACGAATATCCCAGTGACAATAATAATTTTAAGATAGCATTGGTATAAAGCACGATTACCTTTTTAAAAACATAGAAATAGCATAGAAATAGCTGTTAGCAAAGGCTTTAAATATCACATGCAACTCGCTTTCATACGGCCTAACACCTATGAAAACTGTTGCTTGGCCCCTAGCCCGACTTGACTTTATGTATCATCAGAACATGTTGGAGATAGCATGTACATTAATAATTGTGTCACAAGCTCAATCGAGTAGCACAGTAACACAGGTGTTGATGAATCTAAACTCGACAGACAAAAAGAGTCTATCTCGACCAGGAAGGTGCCAAACTCTAGAAAACTATCTGGCAAACTTATATGGGATAAGTAAGATGTACGGTGGTTCTCTTTTGTGGACACACCTTTGCCTAATTTTGAACTGGAACGGGTAATTTTTTGTTTTACCAGTAGGTTTGATAGTAAAGAAGAAAAAAACCGTGATACAAAACATTGCACGGAACTGGAGTACAACTAATGAAAAGATATGATCTATCCTACCTGATTGGATCAAGATGGGATAATGGGGTGCCCTTTCTTAACTAGCTCGGAAGTGTACACTCATAATGAAGGTAAGTGGCGGGCCTAGGATTTGAATGTCAGGCATTCAAAAATTCAAAACGCAAAAGCAAAATAGCTATTTTATACTTCTTATTAGCATGTATACATTTGATTATACCTTGAAATATTATAAATTAGCAAAAAATAATAGATATTAAAAGAAGGGAAAAGTCTGTTTTTCAACATTGAACTATCACGATAGTCCGTTTTTTGCCCTTGAACTACGAAACCGGACATCCTACACCTCCAACTAACGAAACCGTTTGAAAAACAACCCTGGCTTAGCCAAAGGCGGTTTTGCTACAGTAAAATTTCAGAATTTCTGGAATTTCACACCTCTCTCAATTAAATAATAAAGAAAGCATAGTTAATATTGTCTAAAAATCATGATATTTTTTTGGGAGGTAGATCAAAATACAAGGAATCTATTTTGGCTAGATGTGCTACAATAGACATAAAGGAATTTGAATTATAAAATTTTAAAAATAGGTAGAATTCAAAATTCCTTGAATTTTTAGGTCAGCTAAACCTATGATAAAAATGCATTAAAAATATGATAATTCATAATTTTTTTATTTAGTTTAGTTAGGTACTTTTTATTGGCACAAGTTCTATAGAAAATTCATAAATTAAAATTTGAGGAATCAAATTTGATTCAAATTTGAGCATTGCGAAGGAATTCAAAAACTTTCATAAAAACTTGGGCCAATAAAAAATACCTTATTAAACTAAATAAAAAATTATGAATTATCATATTTTTATTTCATTTTTATCAAAGGTTTAGCTAACCCAAAAATTCAAGAAATTTTGAATTCTACCCATTTTTAAAATTTTATAATTCAAATTTCATTATGTTTAATGTATCACATCTAGCCAAAATAAATTCCTTGTCTTTTTATCTACCTCCCAAAAAAATATCATGATTTTTAGACAATATTAACTATGCTTTCTTTCTTATTTAATTGAGAGAGGTGTGAAATTCCAGAAATTCGAAAATGTTACTGTAGCAAACCGCCCTCAAAACAGCTTGCTACAGTGCTCGAGGGGGTGATTCGGGCGGTTTTGTCAGTTCGAGGGCCTAGGTTACCCGGTTTCGTAGTAGGAGGTTGAAAAACGGACTTCTCGGCTAGTTCGAGGCTGTAAAATAGACTTATCTCTTAAAAGAATACCTATAAGAATACCTATGCATACCAAGTGGACCCACCCCCGACCACTAACTATGCAGGCCGCCTAGTTAATGCAAATCCAAAGACATTGCACGAGCAAAGTTATTGTTCTACTGATATAGTGACTTTTTTGCATCCACAGCTGAAGACTCTAACCCAACTTAAAATTCACATTTTGTCTATATAAGCAGGGCGTTTCCGACAACCACAACACCCCTTACCGCGAGAGCTGTAAAATCTTCATTCATAGAGGTACAACCGTACAAGTGGAGTTATACGTGTCAATATGAAAATAAACCATTTTAACTTTTAAGCTGTTCGTCGGTAAACGACTTGCATCCCCGTACGTCGATGCGACGATGCCCATTTCCACGTGTTTTGCCAGCCTTGCCTGTTGCGCCACACAGAGATGACAGACCCTCCCCACCGCCAGCGAATTCGTGTTGGCCGTTTACCTCCTCCGCGACGCGCGAGCAAAGGCGGTTGGCCACACAATCCGGCGGGAACATAGCTCCAGGGTCGAGGCTCCCCCTCCCCTCCCGCGCCGAATTCCCGCTTCTGCCCGAGGCCCCACCACCCGCCCCGCCACGTCGCGGGGGGCGGAACCGTCATTCCGCGTACCTCCCATTTTTAGGAGGCGATTCCCCGCTCTCCGGTGCCCACCACAAAGCTGACCTGCGGAGGCGCGAGGACGACGAAAGGGACCGAGCGGGAGCCGAGCGCTGCACCGACCAAACCCTAGGCGTTCGGCGGGCGCCACCGCGGCGGCGAAGACGGGGGCCTCTCGTCGCCTTGGTGTCCCCGGAGTCGTCGACGGTGCAGCTCGATCCCGGCTCGGCAGGCATGTCGAAGAGGTAATGCTTCGGTTGCCCCCATCGCGCGGCTGCATATTTAGCGAATTCGAGCTGGGTGCGACGCTGTTAAGCTTAGAAGCGGATCGCGTTCGTGCTGGTGTGGAAATTTTGGTCCGGATTTAGCTTGGATTTCGGTATTTGCAGTGGCGGAACCAGGATTGAGTTGAACCCCGGGCCGAGTTTTAAATATAGTTGTGACAAAAACTAGACGTCGACAAACTCATAGTTCAAAAGATAGACGAGAACATAATGGAAGTTCAAAAGATACACGAGAACATAATGGAAAGATAGAAAACATACAACAAGTGTCATCGCGAAGTAGTATATTTATTCTTCTTCAGTAATTTTTTGGGCTTCTTCAGCAATTTTTTGGGCCGAACCCCGGGCCATGGCCCGGGTGGCCCGGGGTGTACATCCGCCACTAGGTATTTGTATAGCATCGCAGCGCGGTCATCCTGCGAATGGAGCTGCGTGTTAGCGTCTTAGATTTGGGCGAGATGCTGCTTGTCCTTGTCTATTTATGGTAATTTGGTAATTGATATAGTATTTGGCTTTAGTAAGGTTGCAGTTTCGGGTTCAGGAAGTTTGTCATCATTGTGGCGACTAAATTAATCTCCGAGGGATTGCCATTCTAATTCGTTTGGTTGTGGTCGTAGAAAAACTGGTCTAGTGGAGCGTCTTTAAGAAGAATTTCTTCAACTCTTCTAGGTCGTAGAAAAACCTGAGTCACGGAATTAGTTAGACTGGCACAGAAATGCTCTATAGAATTGCTGAATGCAATATATCTAGGTGGAATTAGAGGGGCAGTGATTGTACCTTTTGTTTTTGGTTTCCTTGCCATTTCCCCCAAAGGCCCCAAGCCTATTCTAAAGTGAAGGTGGAGGTGTAATTTTTAGGATAATAACAGGACAGAAGTCAGGGCTGTAGAGGTAAACTCTGAATAAAATAGGATGCTTGGAAATGTTTGACAGTGCATCTCCATTCGTGCATGGTTTGGACTTCGGATGATGGCGAGACGAGCAAAGAACACTTCAAAGTTCAGTAGAAAATTAGGAAAAGAGAACGGAATTAGACATGCCATGTTGTCAATTCGCCGATACATGAGAAACACTCAGCTGGGGATGTTTATTTGAAACCCTGAAAAACTGCGCCATCCAATCTTGCACTTTTGTATGATTTTAAATTTTAATGATGTTAGCTGTCTCTTGTGAGGATTATATCTGTTGACATAGCATACCGAAAATTTATGGTGGTAAGGGCGGACCTAGCCTAAAAAATGAGGGGTGGCCTGGTAGTATACGGGCCTTCAAAACTTCACTAAACAGGGCCTGTGTCCATTGAAAAACAGGAAACCAAATGGCGTCCTGGGCCCTAGCTGGTTCAACGTAGGTCCGCCCGTGGTGTCCATGTAGAACATACAAAAATTTAGAATTATGAAGATCTCTTATGTTATCTCTTTCTTTTATTGGTCAGGGTCCCTTGCAAATTCTTCTTGCATGGAGCTTGCTACAAAGGAGATTACTGTGAATTCTCCCATGACTGCAATGATCGACCAGATAATGTAACCTACTTACTTCTAACTTTGTACTAGTTTCCTTACACTACCCGATTTACTTTTGCATGATCCAGAATTTTTTTTGTAATGCTCTCACCTACAGGTTTGCACATTTTACCAGAAAGGTGCATGCTCCTTTGGTAGCCGTTGCAGAAATGAACATGTTGAAATTCATCGGAACCGCCCCCAACCAGCAACCACTGCAGCACATGTATCCTCCAATTCTTCTCAGCTAGTCGCTTCTTCTGGAGGTCCTCATTGCAGTGAATGCCAAACGGATCAGTGTGACCAAACACAACAGATATGCAAGTCTACGACAACACATTCTGCACAACAACCTGCATGGGCAGATGATTATCATGAACATGACACTCCAGGGGATGCCAACAGCTGGCCATCCGACCAAGCTGTGGAAAACCAAACATCGCAACATCCTGCTCATATGCCACTTTGCTCTTCTGCTGCTGCTGGCACTTGCCCTTATGGGAAAGACTGTTCTCAGATGCATGGAGATCTATGCACATTCTGTGAAAAACAATGCTTGCATCCTCATCGTCCCGACGAAAGTGGTTTGCATGTCGAGCTATGCAAGAAAAACAACAGACTTCTTGAGGCCTTGAGAAAAAGTGAAGACATTGAGTGTGGTGTGTGCTTGGACCGTGTGCTCTCAAAACCTATGGCAGCGGAAAGGAGGTTTGGGCTGCTGTCTGACTGTGACCATTCCTTCTGTATCTCATGCATTAGAAATTGGCGTAGTACCTCTCCTACATCTGGCATGGATGTCAACTCTACACTCAGGGCTTGTCCAATATGCCGCAAACTGTCATACTATGTAGTTCCTAGCACTACGTGGTACTCCTCAAAGGAAGAAAAACAGGAAATCATTGAAGGCTACAAGGCTAAGCTCAGGTAAGATACTTGATTTGGAAATCTGTTTTATCCTCATGCACATTGTGTTTGTGATATGTTTCAAACTGCTCAGATTAATAACAGCAACACATCTGTACTGTTTAGTTTGCATTAAGTAATACTTATGCTGTATTGTAAGCAAGGTTTTAATATTGTATTGTAAGATGGATTTGCTGATTCGCTTGGATTAAGCTTTCTTTGTAGTTCTTTTTTTGCCAAAGCACAAGGTGATTCACTAGCTGCGTATACGTTGTTGCAGGTCTATTGATTGTAAGCACTTTGACTTCGGAAAGGGCACTTGTCCCTTTGGGAGCAGCTGTTTTTACAAGGTACAGTTGTACTTCCTTTTCTTGGTTGTCTAAATGTCTCATATTGTGCATGTCTGCTAGGGGTGCAAATGGATGACCCTTAGGTGCACCTCCAACCCTCTTTAGTTCAAATATTTGTACTACTTCTCCAAAAGAGAATCCCATTTCGGAGAAATAGTACAAATATTTGAACTAAGGAGGGTTGGAGGTGCACCTAAGGGTCACCCATTTGCACCCCATTGTCTGCTGTAATGTTAGAATTACAACTAAATTGATCTAGCTGCCTACTTCCTGCGTATTTGTTCGATTACATCACATGCTTCGGTTACTTCCTGCGACTTATAAATGGGATATTTTCCAGTTAACGATGCCAGTTTTATTGCCAATACATCTTTGTAATTTGAAACTGGAATCCTCTATAGCAATTTGCAGTTTTAAGCTGCTTGCTGTCCGTACTTGAATTCGATTGTAGGTTTAAGCCGAATTGTGTTCCTTCAAAAGCGTATGCCTGCAGCAAACTGCTACCATTTCAGAGTACAATAGGGTATCTGTTTGTCTGGAAAACATTTGCCGGATTATTATGATATCTGAAGATTTTGATTTTGTGGAAAATGATATTGAAGTGACTGTCATATCTGTTCAGAACTTGGAAGAGAAAATTTACAGTGTGTAAATAATGAACTGCTTAATGGTCTGCTAGTTTTCCTCCACAAGGGCTCACTTCTGGAATATTTACCCATAATCCATGGAGTCCCATATGGGTTTCCTTTTGTAGTAACTGTATATTGTGCCTCTTCCCTTGGCGTTACACACTACTGTTCTCACACCTGTACATGCACCTTTTTCAGCATGCCTACAGAGATGGCCGTTTGGAAGAGGCTTTACTGAATCACAATGATGCTGACGGTGCAAGGGCAGCGATTGCCAGACTTATGAGGTGGGTATTTTATATCCTACCAAGCGTCTTATACAATGCTGCCTTGCTTTTACGCTAGCCGGTAACAGACTTCTGCTTGTTTCCCAGGTTGTCGTACCTACTGACTCGGCTGCATGTCTAGGGAAACCCCGATCGTTATACCTCGCGTACACGCCTCGCGTAGTATCTTTCACCAAACAGGCTGACTTGATTGGAGTTGAGTAATTTGGCCAGGCTGGCATTCCTGGATTTGGCTTTGTACTGAATATTTCAAACATCCAGAAAAGAGGGCGGTCATTTCTGAATTTTATCTTCTGCTGAATGTTTATGGCTTCCAGAAGGTTGCAGTCCAAATCGAGCCAATTGGAAGCTTTGCTAGCAGCTGTCCAGTTGGTAGTTGATCAGTGGTTGTGACCAGACTAGATTACACTCGTACGCTGCAGCACATCTATATCGTTTTTCAAACCCAGTATTAATTGTGAGCGTGGTTCTGGAATTCTGAATTCTGAAACGACCTTACGGTGGTCGCTCTGTAACTGGAGACGAGAGATGGGTATCTCGTTCTGCAGACAGCTCTGGCGCTGGGAAGTAAAGTTCAGTTAACCCATGGGTGCTCCCTTCGCCACGGTAAATGTTTCGCCGCCACGTCTTTTTGTTGCCAGGGTATCAGTATAGCGTTTACTCCTAAATAAATTATTAGTCATTTTAACTTTTCTTCCATGTAGCTAGACATATAATACATTTAGGACGCATATAGACATATAATATATATACACATTAGAATAGACAAAGCTAAAATGAAAAGCCAAAATGGATACACCTCTCTAACTTCGTTGATTTTGTTTAAAAGAAACTTCGATCATAAAATGGTTGATGTTCGGACGAGACGGTTCAGGGTAAATCTTTTGTTTGTGTAACTCCAGAATGAGATCTTGCTGCCTATTCTCAGTAACTGTATGAGAATCATAGAACACAGAGTACAGAGTGTTGGTCTGCAAGTGTTAGGAAGATTTGGAACGCAACTGAACCGTGGTAGAGAACACACCAAGCCAATAAACTCAATTGACGAACGGGCGAGATCCATCGTCTTTATTCATAGAAGAGCACACGCCTCAACAGGAGATCGATATACATCCAACAATGCGGTATGGTACAAAAGAATAAGCAATAACACAGATCAGATCACAAACGGCGACTCAGGCACAATCACACAGCCCATCACTGCGACTGCTACTACTATAGCTACTACTAAGACAAACAAACAGGGTCCAACCTGACCCCCCCAATCAGCCGGGAATTGAACCACCGCCACCGCGGCCGCTGCGCCTACTGCATGAGCCCGCCCGCGACGAGGACGGAGAACACGGCAGAGCACGCCACGGCGAGGGCCGACGCCGCGGCACCCGCTGCCGCGCCCGTGACGGGGGCCGGCGCGGGCGGCACGCCCGCGTCCGTCTCCTGCGCCGACGCCGCGGCGAACAGCACGGCCGCCACGGCCACGAGCAGCAACGCAGCACGGGACGCCATCGCGAGCGGCGACCGGGAGGTGCACGAAGCGGAAGGTTGGCTAGCCGAGGCAAAGCTAAGCGAGGCAGAGGCAGGGAGAGGTCGGAGGTCAGGCGGTGGTGAGGACTGAGGACCGGATGGCATGGGCGGGCGGTGTATTTAACGAGGTGGCGCCGGTTCGCGGGTCGCGGTCGCGCGCCCGGGGCGCTCCCGTGGCGACGCGTGGGGCTCCCGGCGCGACACGTCGGGCGCGCGCGCCGCGGAGGTGGCGCGGCGCGCGCACGCGAGCCCGATTCCATGCCATCCGACGCCACACCGCACCTCGGGTCTGGTGACGCCCACGGCCCAACCGGCGTTGATTGGCGCGGGCGCAACCGCGACGCGTCCCGCGCACGCCGCCGCCGCCTCTCGCGGCCCTGCGTCGGACCCGGGCCACGCCGGCCGGCCGACCGACACGGGGTTACGGGTTACCCGGCCCACCGCCACGCTCAGCGACGTCACGGACGGTACGCCCTCGCGTCACCGGTACGCCCGTGCTCGCCGTGAGGCCCGTGAAAAAAGCTCGCGCTGATTGGCCCATGGCTGCTGCGCCGACTAGTATGCCGGCCGGGCCGATCATCACGTAGCGTATCGCCTACGTCGCTGGGGTTGGTCAATGATAGCTGCCGTACGCGTACACGCAGTACGCCGCGCACGTACACCTGCCCTGGGCCGGGCGGACGCAGTAAAACTCGCGCACATGCCATGCCATGCCATGCCGGTGCCGGGTCAGGTGGCGTACGAGGCCGGCTACGGGCCGGCTTCGGGGCCACGTACCGTAGGTTTCGCGCCCCAAAAGTCTTCACGGTTACTTCAGCATGAGTGCGCGCCGCTCGGCGCCGTAGACACGCCGCGTGCCGGGGGCGCCGAGCAGTGTCCGAGCGTGGCGCGGAGGATGGCACGTCGACAGGGACCGAGCGATCGGAGATCAAATCAGCGCACAGTTCCGTATCATTTCCTTGCAGTCTCAAGCAAGCCTGGACTGGAGACCGGGGAGCCTTGTAAAAGGTGCACCTGAAAGAGGAGTTCTTGACAGGTCTGGCAGAGCTCCATGGGAAATGGATGGCATCTTCTGTGCCTCTGTCGGCTCTCAGGTAGTGTGCGTGCGTGCTCCAGCTCTCGACCCCTGGACCACGCACGGTATTTCGGCCGCTGAGGTCGTCAGGGCGTGCGTGTCCGTCCGGTGTCCCGGAGTATGAACAGGATCCGAGCCGCACCGAGCGAGACGAGCGTCGAGAGCGTGTCAGTTCAGGTCGGCGCCGTCGGCGTTGCGCGCGGTACGGAGGCGACGAGACGAAAGGGAGGGTTCAGCTGCAGGCAGGGAAGCCGTCCGTCTCATTGTCACCGGTCGACATGCCATGCCAGTGGCGAGCCAGGGCGGCGAGACCGGCGGCATTTCTTTCCCACTCCTCTACGGCTCCCTTGGTGCTGGCGGTTGCCGGAATAATCAATCTCCTAGTCCTAGCGCGCGGGGACGTCCCCGTCGCCGCAGCTGAAACGACGATGGTGTTTCTGAACGACTGAACCCGATCGGTTCAGACTTCAGGCTTCAGATTCAGAGTCCGGAGATCACAGGGGCGTTCTGAACTCCGTTGCGTCCCTCTCCGAGAGTCCGAGTAAGCTTCATCATGTACGCCGTTGATCGTTGTCCATCAAGCCAGAAGTAAGCTCCGAATCGTGTCGTCATCTGCATGGAGATGATCAGATGAGGTTAAGAGTTTATGAGCTACTCCTACTAGCTAGAGTTTTCAAAAAAAAAAAAAAACTCCTACTAGCTAGAGTGCCAGGCAATAATTCATTAGTTCAGATTGTTGGGGTAGCGATACCGTAGCACAGACTGCAGAGGGGCCTGCTTGTTAGTTGCAGATAAGTTCTTTTTGCTCGTACACAGCGATTAGACAATTCACCTGCTAGAAAACAGGATTCCGGGTTAACGATTGACCCCCCCGTACCCTCGTCGTTAGGTGGGTACCTAATGCTTTGGAGCTGGAGAGCCACGTAACATTATTCTGCTTCTGCTTGTTCGTTCCATTTCACGGAATCACGGGACAGATGCTCCCGGAATCTGACGAGCAGATGAGCTAGCCAACCGTTGCTTGCATACTCAGGCTGGCAAGTTTGGCTGGACAAGCAACGGATGTGGATTTTTCAGAGCCCAAACCAATGAGCTCTGGGTTGCTCAGCTAGTTAACATGTTTTACAAGTACTAACACCAGCCAATTATCGGCAGCCTGGTAACGCACAAAACAAATTCGACGAAGAACAAGTCGACAAAATTCGATCGCGGACTTTGAGATGCCTTTCCCTGCCACGTGTACCGAAGCCGCGAAATCATTGGCGAGAACGTGGTGTGCCGCCTGCCGGGCCCGCCGCCGCCGGGGGACACCGTTGCTTGGCGAGCCGGCGCGCTCGCGCTGGCCATGGGCCCCATGCCTCAGCTCGATGATACGAGCGGCGCCATGGGGGAGGGTTTGAACTGGCTGCTGCCTGCCTGCTGCTGCTTTTCGCCTGCGCAAGGCGCCGCAACGAACCCAGCTGCTAGCACAAGTCTCCCCCCTGTCATCGCGCTTGCAAGTTGATTAGTTGAAGCAGGTTGCCGATCGCTTTTCCGCCAGCTCAACACATGGTGTTGGGCATAATCTACAGGGTTAGAAATAGGAGTAGTGCAAAAGTGGAGAGCTCGAAATGGACCAACGGGTTTTAAAACGCCCGGTCGGCACCCTGCCTGAGTGTTTCATTTGGAAAAAGTCTGAACTGCACAGCTCCCCTTTCTCTTTCATCTAGCAGCTGGCAGGCTACTTGCCGCCTCAGTAGACTAATCGCTCATGAAGTCATGATACGATACCTCGGGGGATTCATCATTCCACGGGTTTTCCACGGTTACCATTGGTCTTCCCCCCGCCTCGGTGGAAACTAGCAGATGGTCTTATGAACCTTCCGAACAACCGGATGTGTGGCGCAACAGCAGTACAGGAATGCAACCTGCCGCGCTGCTTCGCCGGCTCCAACGACGTAGGCGGCGGACGCAACGTTTTTGCCTCGACGTTAGACGTGCCAAACATTTGTCAAAAATAGGCACGCACCACCGTCAACCAAAGCCCTTTTTTCTCAAAAAAAAAAACAAAAAAAAACTACAAACACGCAGCGGCAACACGCAAATAAACGTGCGCGCCTGACCGGTAGAAGAAGAAAGGGACTCGTTCAACAACGAAGCGCAACGGGCCACGCCACGCGACTCGTTCGTTCGTCTCTTCCCCGCGCCGCGCGAGACGGCCGGCCGCCCGTCCACTCGCCCCGCATGCACATGCGGGCACGTAGCGGGGCGCCACCACCCACCCGCTCTGGCGATCGTCTCGGCCGAAGCTTTCCTTTCCCCGCCGCGATCACTAGCCCCGCTATAAATCCCCCGCCCCCGCCCGTCCCATCCCTTCCCAGGCAAGCAGGCGAGCAAGCTCGAGGCGACAGAGGCAAGCCAAGAAAAGCAGCAGCAGCAGCAGCCAGCCAGCCAAGCTCGCCGCGGCTCTTCTTGCTCGCCTCCGTTCCGTTCCCGAGCTTCGCACAAGGGATGGAGATGAAGAAGATCGCCTGCGCCGTCCTCGTCGCCGCCTCGGCCACCGTGGCGCTCGCCGCGGACGCCCCGGCGCCGGCCCCCACCAGCGGGTCCTCCGCCGTCGCGCCCGCCGTCGGCGCCGCGCTCGGGGCCGCCGTGACCTCCTTCTTCGCCTACTACATTCAGTGAGCCGCCGCCGCCGGCCGGCCGGCCCGGGGTGAGGAGGAAGAGACCAGGGGGGTGACATGGCGGCGCCGATTCCGAACACCGCGCGCGCGTTCCGATGCGTGCGTGGGTTTCGATTTGACACGGCTTTGTCTTCTTTTTCTTCTCTCTCCTTGATTTAACGAATTGATCGATGTCGCTGATGCACCAGTTTGATTTGGTGCCTTGCTATTTGTTCTCCGATCCCTTCGAGGGAGAGGGACCGACACCTGTACCATTGCTTGCCATTTGTTTGGATCAATTCAACAATTCGATTTAATCATCGCGTCGATGCGTGCTTAACCTGCAATAGATGTTGCCCAGAAGTTTTTTTTTCAGTTCATGGCATCTTGATCTGTCTTTTGCGTGGTTGAGGATGTGCTTGCCGTGTAATCCGTATACGATGCTTGCTCTGCCTCTGAACGCCGTATCTTTTTAGTAAGCATTAGATGCATTACGGCGCAGGTGAAGTTCGTAGATAAGTAGTATTTTCATCAACGGGGTTACCTTCTTTTCGAAGTGACGGTGCATGAGGCGTCAGTATATACACAGTAGTGACGGAAACTAACGAGCTTGCAAGATGGTACTGCTTTGGAGGAACAAGGTTTAGTTCAAGTACTTCATCCGAAGAGAAAGAGAACTGCGCTGTAATTTCTGAATTGTTTGTAATCTGCTCACGGTTGTTGTATATCTCGGAATTACCGCGCAACTAGTAAAATTTAGACAGTGGCTTTGAAAAGTTTATACCGGTGCGTGCACCGCCATTACCGGTTCACCCGGGACCAGCGGTCTGCACCCAAAAAAGTATGGGTCGTTGTGCACATCGAGTCTCTGCAGGGTCCCCAAATGACCCCAGCAGGCCCAGCTCCTTCAGGGAGGACAGCAAACTGCTTTAACATTGCAGAATTACACGAAACCTTTTAGTAGTAACTATCACAAAACGCTGTAAAAAGAAGCACTCAAACTACAGAATGAGAGAACAAAATTGGAGAGGCGAGGAGCAAAGCAACTTAGATCCAACAACTGCAAAAAAAAAATGGAAAGGTAAAGACGAGATACTCTGTCGCCACAGACAAGCAGTATCTCACTACAGCATCGACATTCCAGGCCATCTTACTTTGCAACTTGTAGGCACCGGAAAGGTCCAAGCTCCCAAATAAACTCCAGAAAGGCTGCAAACCTGCATCCCCAAGTGGCCACCAACACTCAATTTTTTGTGATGCTTCTGAATGTTGGTGTACATATGGTCGAGCATGGCCGCAAGTGATTTCTAAGCATTCACTTAGGATAAAATTTAAAATTAGAGACAGCAGCAATGTAGCATAGCACCAACCACAACCAGATTCAGAATTTGTGAATCCATTGATGCAAATAAAAGGCAATCCATTGATGCAAATAAAAGACAATAATACTGGTCTGCAAGTTGACTCAGATATTAAGCTGAGAAGGGAGACATTCAACAAAGATGAGTCTCACTTTCATGGACCAGCCACCACACTTCCCCAGCTTTTTTTTTTTTGCGAGGAAAAGAGAGACTTTATTACTCGGAGAAAGGATTACAATCCTGAGCAATCATATGCTCAATAACAGTTGGAGCTGCAAAACGCCAAACCGCCGAATGTCGTGTTCGCCGTGCCAACTACGCGAGCTCGTATGCAACGCCATTACGCTCTCTTCTCGTGTGGGCTATCTTCCACTCTGGGAGTTGATCAGCCAACTCCAGCACTTCTTCTAGAATGAAGCCAAGCTGTGATCTGTTCCGTTCCCGTTTCTTCATTGTTTCAACGAGAGACCTGCAGTCTAACTCCAAGATCAATCTTTGCTTGCACCATTCCACTGCAAGCTTCTGCCCTTCTCTACATGCTAGGGCCTCTATCTCTTCTGCATCGCTACCCTTGCTAATATATGACTTCCCCAGCTTAAATACGGGAGTTAGACGGGAAAATTTCTGTTTAAATACAGGAACTGTGAATCTGGTCGAGAAATTATCCCAACCGTTTCCGGTCTTGTTCCCGCCTAGATTTTTTTCCACAGCATATGCAATCGGTACGCCCTATTCCTGGCGTGTCGACGTCGTTCGGTTTCGCGGCCGTTGGATCGCGGCGATCTGGCCGTCCGCAAGCACCCAGGCAGGCTCATGAAAATTTACAAAAAGCCCTTATACTTTCTCGAAATCAACCGCGGTCTGGAGAGGCCCTCCGTAAACAGTAACAGTGTTCGCTTTTTTTTGCACTCAAACCCCTATAGTAGAAAATATTTCAACACGAAGAAGAAAAAAATGGAATTGATGACAGTTTTGCACAAAACTGCCCGCCCATCGCTTTGGCGAAAACACCCTTCCTGCACCCGCTGTGGCCGCAGTTCAAACCCACAATCCATTTCCATATCCCATTTTCGCCGCTTTCCTTTTCCCCCTCCTCGCTCACCATCGTGGTCTGCCTCGTCGGCGCTGGAGGCCATAGGGGCCGCCCTCTACATGATGGATCTGGCCACCGGCGGTCCATGCGGATCTACGGAAGCGGGCGTGCAACGGCTTCCAGTTCTCCGGCGTGCCCAACCTCAGGTCCACCGCCCTCCTCACCTTCCTCTTCGTCCCCGCACTCGGTGCCGAGGCCTGTGCTCACGCTCTTCGTCGCCAACTCCTCCGGCCAGATCGAGTGCCTCATGTGGATCGACATGACGCGGTTCTGGCGAAGTTAGAGCAAATTGAAGTAGGTGCACTATCTTTGTGACTGTATAGTTGAGTTGTGGGCAAATTAGATCTAATAACTGTTTTTGCAAAATCTTGTGAGTGCAAGGACTGCAAACATTGGCCTTTACTATTTTGACATTGGACCCACATTTTGTAGACACAGATGGTCTCACAGTATCATTCACAGGGAGTGTCAAAATCACTTAGTGGTCAATGTTTGCAGTTCTAAAATTGCAAATTTTTTTCACATGGACCCCTAATTTGTATGTAGCTTCGCCCCTCTTGAGCCTGTTCTGGTCCTACCCGCTGACGACTACCGCGCCTGCAGGCCCTACGGCGTCTGCGGTCTGCCCACCCATCTACGGCTACGCGCCGGGGTTCCACCCTCGGTTCCCAACCGAGTGGGCGCTCAGGGACGGCTCCGACGGCTTCTGACGCCACACCGAGATCAATTGCACAGACGACGGCTTCGTCGCGCTCGCCAACATGAAGCTGCCAGAGTTGGCGTCGGCCCGAGCTCGCCCCCGCCCCGACCGAGCTCCGCGCCGCGCCGCCCGCCTCCCGCTCGCTCTCGCGCTGGCTGGACAGCGTGCTGTTGGGCATGAGCGACTAGTCACCCCGGCCACAAGATGTCGTTCTTCGTCCTGGCCTCCTGGGTTTCTGGGATTTCTTCGACGGCATCGACAAGCCTGCTGCTCAGAAGGTAGTTAACTGGTTACAGTATTTGAATTCACTTCTTGCTCTTCTGGGTCTGAGATAGCTGAGCCCAAGAGGCATTATTGCGCCTGTACATTGCAGAAGGTTAGCAAACGGATTGCGCGCTCCTCTCAATAGCATGAAGATTCTGGCCATCACTGTGACGTTCTCAAGCAAGGAGAACATGGAATCAGTGATGAACTTACTCAAGTGCTTTCCCTTCCTAGAGACGTTGCATATCCAGGTAATTACATCTTGAAATTGCCTTGTTTCTTTGTTTTTGTGTATACTACCCCGTTAGCTGAACCCTGCAGAGCCGCCTCAATACTCTGTCCAGGCGGCCACCTTCATACACTTCCAGCCCCTGAAAGGTGAGGCCTAGGTTCCTACCTCTTCCTTGGATGTATATGTGTGCATGCAAGATTTCCCTATAAGTAGAATGCAAAATGGATTGGTTACATTATCTGAATGTTTGTATATTTGTCATTCCTGAAATTTTCTATTCCTTGTTCAGATCAGAGTCCTTGCCGAGCTTTTTGATAGCAGTTTCTCAGCCAAGTAAGTTTGCTTTATAATTGAAATGGAAAAAATGGATGTAACTAAATTAGGGAAGTTGTGGATGTGTTACTTTGTAAGCTTTGCCAAGGTATAAATGATTTACAGAAGCTATTTTCACAACTAAGATAGTTCTGAATCTTACATTGGAAATTGGAAGACTTCGCTAGTCTTCCTTCTCCAAAGCCTTCAGGAGCGTTTAAGTCATCCATGATTAACTTTTTTTTATTTTGTGGCTTCTGTAGCTTGATTTTCAAATTTCAAGAGCATTTCTTCTTTCGCGATGTAGATTGATATTTGGTGCAAAAGTTTATGTTTGATCTATGGTATAGGGCATGGAAGCTATTTCTAGGGAACCTGACAGCCATTTAATTGTTTTCCTTTGAAAAAGATAATGATAGTTTTCAGCTTAAGAAAACATACTTGTATTTTTTATTTATTCCTTTGGATTGAGGACCTTACTAGCGTACATTCATTCTCCTTCCTCACGATACTTCTTTCCCTATTGTGTATGGTGACTATGCCTTCCGACCAGATTCTGAAACTTGCTATTTACAAACGGCTTCTTAATTGAATATCTACAGGGCACATGCCATGATGTTAATGTGCAGTGCTGCAATTAGTTATTTTGCTTCATAATATATATTTATAACTAATACAAAATGGTAATTACAGATTTGTGGTAGGTGACCTATAAATATATGCTTAGCTGCAATGAAATGCTACCAAGCATTATGCCAACAGAACAGGATGTCCGAAGAAAGAAGACTTTTGTCAGTATGCAGGAGATTGTTTATTTGTTTTCGTCCTTATAAAGATGACTACAGCTCGTATAAACATAGATTTACTAGACTGAACATGAGGAAGCAATGACGAGTTGCTGGGAAATGACAGTTTTCATATCAGTTATTATATGGTAAAGAAGTTTAAATCATCACTCTATCGATTTGGTAGACAGAACAAGAGGAAGCAACAGCGAGATCAGTTATTATATGATAAAGAAGCGTATATCATCACTCAATCAGTCATGTGTTAAAGAGCTGACTTCATACACTGCATCGTCTATTTTTAGAGTTATTGCACCCTATGAATTCACAGAGAAACTCAAAGTAGGAACTGGCTGGTTCTATAATAGTATCCCCGAATGATTAATGGGTTGATACATTTTAATCTATGTATGCAAGTCTACTACCTTTTGTAGATGTTTGTCCTAGAAAAATTAATTACAATGTCCACAATATGTCTGAATGTTGTGGTTCATGGAGCGTTTTAAGACAAACGATCTGCTTTTACTTGAAAAACTAATATAAAGCCTCTATTGTTTATATAATGCCTTAAAGATTTATGGTGCTTTGAATTATATCTTATAACAAAAAACTACTTGGGTGATCTATCTGCACATTGTTTCGTTAAATGCAACCAAACAGAGTTTCTATTCCTACAACTATTTCTATCAAAATATTGAGTTCCACGTTGAATGGGGAAGACCAATGAGAAAACTGTCAGAAATCCTTATGTACATATGGACTGTATTCAAAGGATATTATGTTTTCTACACATAAGTTGAACATCCAAAAAAGCCAAACTTGAAATGTGCACAATGTTTTAGAAATGAAATGTTTCTAATGAGAGGCTCAGAGATTTTCCCTGCTTGGTTGAACTAGTACATAAGTGAGATAACTTCCATATGAGACAAAGGTGTCATTGGCAAGTTCTTCCTTGATTTGATAAGAAAGTCATTGGATGACAAAAAACTGTAAAGCAGAGCTAGTGGATGATAGTTCAACACATGAAACCAACTCTTACTAAAGATAGTATGACAAGGTTCATACGAGTTTAGATTCTTATAATTTCTTAGATTGCAGATTCCAGTTGGATTCTGACTTTTACCTGAAGTGATGATTTGAAATTCAGGGCTCAACTTTTGGATTTGGCAACTGCATTGATGCCTGATTTGGTTGCAAAGTCTATGAGCATGCAATTCAGTTCTGTGAAGCCTGCAATTAAGGTACTGTTGTCGACCGAAACCCACCGGCGAGCAACGACGGGCAACACGAAGAGCCGGGAGGTTGCTGGTGCGCTGGCAGGCACTGCTCCCTCGTCGACGGCCCGCAATTTCCGTCACGCGCCCGGAGAATGTGTGAAAGCCGGGCGTGCCACCTGACCTATACCCGATCAGGAGGGTGTAGACGTGCTCCGAACAGTTTCCTGCATACAAAGACACGTGTAAACGTAAGTCCGAGCCGTGGTCGGCTCCCCGGGACGACTCTTGCATCGGCTTTGAAGAGCTGATCGAGTCCCGGTGTCAGACGGGATCTGATTGTATCCGGATATGATAAATAGAGCAAATCACTATAAAACTGCTTCAATCAAGTCTAATTAATCTTAATCCACAATGGTAACAGTTTAACTACTAGATAGGAACATCCTACACGTGACTAGGCCTAGCGAACGTAACAAACAACTGAACCATAACCTAAAACAGAGGCCTAAGAACTAGCAAGAGCCGATTCCCGGAACAATCCCTATCAAGGCTAAGATAAAGCATCTACTACGCCACCGGATCATCCAATCCGTTTGCAAGGCCTAACCCAGCAGATATTATGCCAACTCTTAAGATAAGAGCAAACCATAACAGATCGGATCTACTAAACATGAAAGAAGCAGGGTGTTGTCCCTGTGCGACTAGTTCTATGCGATAAGAACTAGCGAGAGATTGAAACGTGACTGCACAGAGACAACATGATATTCGCAGATGATAAGCAACAAAGCACAAAAGATCTACTAAAAGCCATGCTATGAACATCATGATAACTAGTACTACTCGCCATAAAAAACGCTTCAGTACGAGTAATACAAAGGTAAAAGCAAGAACAATACTGCCCTGATCGCAAGAAGCGATCAGGGCAGCATGGCACTTACTTGGTTGAAACCCTAGGATTAGGGGTGGCGATGCGCCGAGAGTTGTTGTTTGCGAGTCGTGATGACGCTCTCTTTACGAATAACAAAGGATACATATTTATAGTCCGGAGACTTGGGAAACAATCTAAACTAATCTTGTCCCGATTGGACTCTATCTCTAATTTTGAACTAAATCTAAGGATACACGGCCAATGTGGCCCATATGCTCACGCAGGAGCCGATTTACAAGACTTCCTCAATCTTCTGCTTTAAGCCCATCTTGCTTTCGGCCCATAAATTAACCCTTGTTAATTTATGGCGATAACACATGCCCCCTGGTTTTGGCAACGATAGTTCCAAAACCAATCCGTCGCTTCATCTTCCCGTTAATGCTCATTAATCATACTGCAACCACCAAGGAAGACGCAACATCTCTGCAACTGGCTCCTCGTAAAATGTGAAACTGCCGATCCATCTTCTATCTTCTTACTATTTAACCTCCCTCTGCATCGGCTCTTCTTCACAGCAAAACTCCATCTTCTTCCCAAAGCCAGTAGCACAGAAACCACCCCAATCCTCCAACAGCCATGGCCATCTCTTCCTCCTCCGGCTCCAACTCGTTCGGAGACTCTTCTTCTTCTTCCTCTTCCCCTTCTTCTTCTTCCTCCCTCTCGGCCTCCTCCATCGACTCTATCCCAGAGAGCCGAGAGCCGACCCCTGAGTGGGACCCAACAGCGGCCTACGAGGCGCTGGCTCCTCTGCACTGGGACGCAGAGGAGTTCGACTTCGGGGTCGCCTCCGAGGAGGACGAACCCATGACCGAAGGAGAAGACCTCCGACTCCTGTTCCAAGAAGAGTCGGAGAAGGACGAGGAAGAAGACCCCTCATCGGACGGAGTCGACTCTTCCTCGGAAGAGGAGATCGACTCCCCCTCCGATGACGACGAGCCGATGGGCGGAAAGCCCTTCCAGTTCCTCGGGTCCTCCGAGGAGGACAGCGAAGAGGAGGTCAGCGGCGACGACGGCGGCTGGAGCGACTCCGGGTCTGAAGGCGGCAGCAGCGCCTTCAGCAGCGACGACGACGACGGCAGCGGGGATGTGCCAGCCCGAAGCCCCAAGCGTCGTAGGTACTAGGTACCTACGAACAGTAGTAATACCATAAGGGTAGAATCACAAAGCCGAAGGATTGATTCCTTTGTAAAATCGGCTTTCCCTGTAATAAACTTTCCTTTAATGAAATCGAGTTCCGTCAATCTTGTGTGTCTTCATTTACTTTCCCAAAAAGCCGATGGCAACGCATCAGGCTTCCATAAATATCCAAGAGCCGACGAAATTCAAACTAGAAGTAACACGCACAAGAATAATACTTCCAGTCTGAACCAAACTCGACGAACCCTCAAATTCGAGTGCAATTCGAAAACCAAACTCTACAAATCCGAGCAAGAACTCTCCAGGCAGCCGGAATTCGAACCAGAATCTCTAACAACCAAACCCTAAGTCCACATATCTGTGACCATGGCGGATTCTGCAGTTCAGACAACAAGCTCTAACGATGCGGCAATCCATGGCCTGAAGGTAATATTCGGCCTAATCTTTTAGTTTTCTTCAGCTCACTAAGCTTCTGAAACTCTGAAACATGACACCAAACGCATATTTCTGAACTTCTGAACTTCAGGTGTCAGACATCCTTCTGCCGCATCCCTTCAATCCAAAATCTTTCTGTCTTGGCCCACAAACCCATGAAACCCCCACAGATTTGATCTCTTGTGAAGCAAATAGGATTCCTTTTGTGAGCCAAAACATCGATTTGAACCTCTGGGCCGACTGCTTAAGAGCCTGGCCTAATCCACCTGAAAGCTGGATGACATGGTATAACAGAGTAGCAAAAACCCACTTGCCCTTGTGGCAAGATTTGAGCATAGCCGATGCACTTAGCCTATCACTGTCACCCCTTGACAAAGACAAAAATCTTCTGAAAACCATCGGCTATTTCTGGTCTGATGCTCTGAATTGTTTCCTTTTTGGTCACGGACCCATGACCCCTACTCTGCTAGATATTGTCATGATCACCGGACTAGACATTTGCTCTACTAATCCTGCTGCTCACAAAATGGCAGAAGTCCCCTTTAAACTTTCTTCCAAAGTCAACTGCACAAACTGGGGTACTTACATGAGTCAGCACATGAAAACAAAAGGTCCAGTGACTGAGAAGGAACACACAGCATTCTTAAATCTTTGGCTAGAGCACTTCATCTTCTGTGGCCCTTCTTTAGCTCCAACTAAGAACTATCTCCCCTTGGCCTATCACCTGGCCCATGGTAATCACACTGGCCTAGGCAAACTTTTTCTTGGAGAAACATATAGATATCTCCACTTAATGACATCCTATCTGCTCAACCACAAGAAACTGAGAACTGGAGCCCCTTGGTGGTTCATTCAGTTATGGGCACAGCTGTACTTCCAGCATCATATTCCCAACTTCCAAGGCCTGACCAAGAACTCTTTCCCTAATGAGAGTGGCAAACCAATTAGATGCACAAGCTATGGCCAAGCTTTATTCAGTCTCCCCAGCAGTAAACTGAACTCAATAGATGTAGCAAACTGGTTCAGAGTCTTCTACAAAGGACTAGATAATCCCCTCTACTTTCCATTTACTGAATCTGAATCCTTCGAAAACCCAACTGCCTTTAGATTAGATAACTTTGCCGATGACGACAGCACTCGGCATCTGTATTCTTTGATGATTCGACCTAGCTTCCTTCCTGTTGGCATCAGCACCTCTAATAGAATTATCAAGCCAGGCTATGAATCTTACCAGCCAGTCGTAGCAGCTCGGCAACTTGGTCTAGGACAGGTCCCTCCTCACTTCCATATTCACCACTTGGTGGAGAGCAGAGCCGATCTGCCCGATGGTCTCACCAGTTCAAGATGCTACAGCATGTTTGATGACCTCCACATCCCAATACCAGCCGATCTGTTCTTTATCTCTTCATCAATCGGCTTTGATACTTGGTGGAACATGTGGAGAACTCATGTCTTCAGAAAAGCTCTAGGTCCTCGACTGCAGCAAATCGATCCTGAATATATAATCCTCGAGGAAGAGGTACTGAATTTGTGCATTTTATTCTTCCTAAGTCCTCTATCCTTTTCTCTTGGCTAATCCTGCTCATCCTGTTAGCAGCAACAAGATGGCCCAGAACCCATGACCAGTACTGGGGAACCATTTCACCTTTTTCCAATTGCTCCTGATGTACTTTTCTGCAAAGGATCACCACCAATGAAGAAAGTGATAATGACTGTCCAGCCAGACTTACTTCAGTCGGCTTTCAAACGAAGACAAACTTCTGCAGTAGTTGCCCCCCGAGTCTTGACCAAGAAAAGGAAGATGATCACCAGGCGAGTAATCAAGAAACCAGTACCAACTTCTCCAAGCCCATCAGAGTCCAACACCAACCAGGTAACTCATCATTCAAGAACTTCTTTATTTCAGACATATATACTCTGGTTGACTGTAATTCTATTTTTCAGGATGCAGCTGAAGAAACCTCCAATGCAGAAGGCCTGAATCAACATGAGACGGCTGCAACTCCTGATGCACTGATGGATATAAATGAAGAACAAGCTGATACAGTCGATGCTCTTGACGCTAATACCAGTTCTGATAGGACGATTGCTCCTGAACCGACCAACACTTCTTCTCCAGAACAGGTGACATTACAAAACCAATTCTGAACCAGCCGATAACTTCATAAATGCACCTTGTTCTAACTCCAAAGATGTCCATAGAGCTTTGACATTTCAGGTTTGCTTTCCTTCGACCCGGCATCAATGGGTCTGATTGTCCCTGGAGCAGAAACATTATCTCTGCAGCAATCGGCTAACTTGACACATCAGCTTCAACTCATCAAGGATCTTCTATCCGCTCCAATCACCGCTCTGGTTGACAATTCCAGCAAAATAAAGAACATCTTCGAGCAAATAGAATCCCAACTTCCAGAGCCATTGCAAATCAAGCTCTGGTCGGCCAGCAACCTCCCATTCTTTCGGATAGAAGTCAGTAAAGCACAACAAAGGATGGAAGCACGTCGCTCTCAAACTTCTCTGAAAGCTTACATTACCCAAAAGTGCAAGGCCCTCAACCAGAAGAAGGCAACTCTAGATATCAAAGCTGACGTGTCTGCCAATGTGAACCGACTCAACCTCCTGAAGAAAGAACTGGCGGAACTCGAAGAAAAGGTCCGCACCACCAAAGAACTCATCCAGGCCGAAGAAACCTCCATCGCAAACTCCAAGCAAGAAACCCAGGAAATAGCCAAGCAGATACAAGCAGAGTTTGCAGACATCAGCACCTTGAGTCGGCAGATAGTCACAGGCGATGACAAGGATGACGAAGCGATTGTAGCACGAGCAGACGCCGTCCGTACTGAAGCCATCCATGCCATAGTGGAATTCCTGAACCAGTAGATAGGCTCAAGAGAGAATTAGTACCGCCTGTTAATTTGAGACTTATAACTGTTCTTTTAAAACATCTTAAGTCGATGGTCACACATCGGCTGTTCGCTTTTCATATTTATCACTAGCCAACTCAAAGTGTTGGCCTGTCATGATTTTTCTTTTTTTTTTACTGGCCAACTCAACGTGTTGGCCTTTCATGACTCTTTTTTTTTACTGGCCAACTCAACGTGTTGGCCTGTCGTGATATAGCCAGATGGACGTCATCGGCTTTCATTACTCGCCTTCCCACATGCTCGGGAAATACCTCTTGAGATGCTGACCATTGACAGCAACAGGAAACTTGACACCGTCCAATTCCTCGAGCATGTATGCGTTCCCAGGCAAAACCTGATCAACCTTGTACGGCCCATGCCAAGTTGGAGACCATTTACCAAACTTTTTGTCTTTAGTTCCCAATGGCAATACCGCCTCCCAAACCAAATCTCCAACTCGGAAATCCTTAGGCTTGACCTTCTTGTTGTATGCACGGGCAACTTTAGCTTTGTTCTCTTTGATTTTTTCCAGCGACCAAAGCCTTAGCTCTGTCAGGTCCTCCATGTTATCTTTCATCAAGGCTGCATAGTGTTCGGCAGATAGATCATTCTGAAACTCAACACGCCTTGATCCAGCCGTGATTTCCCATGGTAGCACAGCGTCCTGGCCGTAGACTAGATGGTACGGCGACGTCTTGGTGGACCCATGACATGAAATACGATATGCCCACAAAGCTTCTGATAACACCTCATGCCAGCGCCTAGGATATTCATCGATCTTTCTCTTTATGAGCTTGATAAGGCTCTGGTTGGATGCTTCAGCTTGTCCATTAGCTTGGGCATAATACAGAGATGATCTGATCAGCTTAATCCCCATGTCATCGGCAAACTTTCTGAACTCCTCTGATATAAAGACCGATCCTCCATCGGTCGTAATGGTCTGAGGGATCCCAAACCTATGAATGATGTGTTCTTTGACAAAGCTGATCACATCTCTCGATGCTACTGACCGGCGCTGCCTCTACCCACTTTGTGAAATAATCTGTGGCAGCTAAGACCCATTGGTGACCCTTGCTAGACGACGGGTTGATCTGTCCAATCATGTTCATGCCCCATCCTCTGAATGGCCAAGGTTTGATGATAGGATTCATCACTGATGCTGGCACTATCTGAATTTTGCCAAACTTCTGACATGCTTGACATCCCTTGTAATATTTGAAACAATCCTCAAGCATAGTGGGCCAGTAATAACCCGATCGCCTAATCAGCCATTTCATCTTATGAGCCGATTGGTGAGTACCGCAGGCTCCTTCATGTACCTCATGCAAGAGCCGATTTGACTCTGAAGGCCCCAGACATTTGAGCAGTAGTCCTTCCAAGGTCCTGTAGAACATGTCATCCCCTATCAGAACATACTTCATGGCCTTGAGTCTTATCCTTCAGGGTGCCCCCCGAGCCGAATCCTTCAAGTAATTGAAGATATCGGCTCTCCAGTCTCCGGGTTCTAGAAACTGAACTTCCACATCGACTCCATCGGCTGCTTCCCTGTACCCGGAAGCCATCTGTGCCAAATCATTGGCTTCATTGTTCAGAGTCCTGCGTATCCAGTGGAAATTGATGTATCTAAATTGTGACATCAACTCACGGCACTGCATCCATATTGAGAAAAGAGCCTCGCTCTCACATCTATATTCCTCCGTGAGCTGAGAAATCACCAATTTTGAGTCCCCAAAAATTTCCACCGCCTCTGCTCCAGCTTCAAGGAGTAGTTCCATCCCTTTGCGAACGGCTTCATATTCCACCAAATTATTGGTGCATGAGGCAGTCATTCTGATGGAAAAAGAATATGTCGCCCCACAAGGCGAGACCAACAGAATTCCCACACCGCACCCATCATCACAAGCCGATCCATCAAAGAATATAGCCCAAGCACGAATAAATACTACAGCAATATCAGTGCTGATCCTGTCCGCAACAAGATCCGCCAGTGCTTGTCCCTTGACTGCTTTTGCAGGCTGGTATCGGATATCAAACTCTGACAATGCAAACATCCATTTTCCAAGTCGGCCTCTCAGGACAGGAGCCGACAGCATGTGTTTTATGACATCTGATTTGCATATAACAATTGTTTCCGCCGAGAGCAAAATATGACGAAGCTTTGTACATGTAAAGTATAAGCAAAGGCAAAGCTTCTCGATTTCAGGGTACCTGGTCTCGGCGTCTAACATGCGTCTGCTGAGGTAGAAAACCACCCTCTCCTGGCCGTCATGCTTCTGAACCAACACTAAAGCAATAGAAGTGTCACCCACGGATAGGTACACATAAAACGACCTATCATGCTGAGGAGGAACCAACACTGGAGGCTTTGACAAATATTCTTTGATCTCATCGAAAGCTTGCTGTTGTTCTGCCCCCAGCGAAACTCATCATCAGATTTGATCTTCACTAGACCCATGAACGGCTCAATGCGCCCAGACAGATTAGAGATAAACCGTCTGACAAAGTTGATTTTACCTATGAGCTTCTGCAATTCTTTCTTCGTAGTAGGTGGCTTCATCGTCTTCACAGCTTCTTGACTCTTTAGGCCGATCTCGATTCCCCGTTCATGCACCAGGAATCCCAGAAATTGACCGACCGATACACCGAAGGCACACTTCTTTGGGTTCATTTTGAGCCCGAACCTTCGAGTCCGCTCCATAACTTGACGCAGATCTTCTAAATGCTCCGTAGTTGACTTGGACTTGACCACAACGTCATCAATATAAATCTCTACCAGCTTGCCGATGAGATCATGAAAAATGTAATTCATAGCACGTTGGTACGTTGCACCGGCATTTTTCAGTCCGAAGGTCATAACCAAGTACTCAAACAAGCCAACTGCACCTGGTACTCTGAACGCAGTCTTGTTCACGTGCTCTGGGGCCATGAAGATCTGGTTGTAACCGGCGTTGCCATCCATAAAACTCATCATTTTATGGCCAGCAGCGGCATTGATCAACGTCTCTGCAACAGGCACTGGGTATTCATCCTTTGGAGTTGCTCTGTTGAGATCTCTAAAATCGACGCAGACACGCCATCGGCCATCTTTCTTTTGTACCGGCACCACACTGGAGATCCATTCTGCATACCGGCACGGCCTGATGAACCCAGCATCCAGCATCTTCTCCACCTCTTTCTTAACTTCTTCTAGGACTTCGGCCTTCATCTGACGTGCTGGTTGCTGAAACGGCCGAAACCCCTTCTTGAGCGGGAGCCGATGCTCGACGATGCTTCTATCCAGACCGGGCATTTCAGTGTAGTCCCATGCAAAACAGTCCCGATACTTTTTCAGTAATGCAATCATCTCCTCACGCAAAAACGGATCCAACTTTTTGCTGATAAATGTCGGCCGTGGTTTATCCCCAGAACCGATGTCAACTTCTTCCAAATCGTCAGCTGACGTGAACCCGTATCCTAGTTTGCCGTCGTCTGAGAAACCAGCTGCGAACGCAGGCGAGTCTTCATTGTCTGCAAGATCAGCGGCAAACACAGGGAGATGACAAGAAAAATTATTTGGCCAACCGCATGGGCTGGCCGCCTCTATACTTCCATTATAATTTGAAATCAAATAGTGGATGAGTGGCCAACTGCCAGAGAAGGCCATCGTGTGTACATGATGTAACAATTCCGAACCCAAACAGGATTTTCCTATTTTTTTGGGGCCGATCGCCGGGATCGGCCTCTCTATTTCTATTACATCCCGTGGCATGCCAGGATACATTTACTCTGTGAGGCCAGTGGATAAGACCAGCCTCAATCCGTTTTTTGTCGCCTCGATCCGATCACAGTCTTCAAGGGTGATCCCTGAGATCGGCTCTTGTCCTTCTGCATCCCAAGCATGCATATCCGCGACGGAGACTTCGCTGGAATCGTCTGCAGGGACCACTTCTACTTCATCGCCGTCCCATTGGACGAGGTACTGATGCATTGTGGAGGGGATACAACAGTTGGCATGAATCCAGTCCCTTCCAAGCAACACCGTGTATGTACCCTTGCTGTTAACGATGAAGAACGATGCTGGTACAGTCTTGCGGCCCACTGTCAGTTCCACATTAAGAACCTCCATTGCTTCTGATGGTTGTCCGTTGAAGTCATTGAGCATCACGTTGGTCTTGATCAGATCAGCAGAAGAACGACCCAATCGGCGCAGCACAGAGTACGTCATCAAGTTGACTGCAGCGCCAGTGTCGACCAACATCCTGTTCACAGGCTTGCCGTTGATGAAGCCCTTGAGATATAACCCCTTCAAGTGTTTGTAGCTCTTCTCCTTGGGCTTCTCGAAAATGATTGGCCGTGGGCCGAGATCCAGCTGCGCGATGGCCAATTCCTCCTGTTGAGGTGCTCGAAACTCCAACGGAAGCACGAACACCATGTTCACGTCAGCCGATGGCTTTTCATCGGCTTTTGTCTGCTTGGGGCGCCACTCCATCCTCGGGGGGCGCCTCTCTTCCCTCTGCGGTCGCCTAACTTGCTCCAAGAGATCCGGACGCGCTTTTCTCAGCACGTCAAGATACTTTGCTTCTGCGTCTTCGAGGTTGCGCAAGCGCTGTATTCTGCGCTTCTGCGACCGATTGAGCCTGTCAGGACACCACCGTGGGTGATGGTACCTGTCTTCTTCCTCTAGCTCTGAATCACCTCCGGATGGGTGCCCCACATGGTCGTCGTGACGTGTTCTGGGCCCCAAACACCGGAACACTGATGTCTTGTCTTGTTGATGCCCTCGAGGCTTGCACTCCAAGCAATCATCTATAGTAGGTAGTCGGCTCATGCCGGAATTCCAACAGTACCTGAAGAACGGGCAATGCCAGTGGTCGCGTGTAGCCTGGCGCCTGCCCAGCGTCCTTCCTGAGCGGTGCTCGTACTCGTCTTCCTCCGATTTGTATCGGCGGCGTAGCTGATACTGGTACTGGTATTTCTCCAGAAGCCGATTAGAAGCTGGAAGCTGATTGCGGATGTGACGTACTTGCTCTTCAATCACATGCTGCTGTTCCAACTCACGTTCATCTTGCGGTCGTTTGCCAGAAGCGGCCTCTCTCCTCCGCTTGTTATGGCGGCGCACAGGTCCCACCATGTTGATCTGGAATGCTAGATCCTGGCCTTCGGATCCGAAGTCTGACAGCTCCACAACGTTAACCGGTGGGAAGGGCTTCGTGTCAACCTTCATGGTGTGTTGAGCCAGGATCAATCGGCCTTGTTCGATAGCCGATTGGATCTGTCGACGCAGCTCCTTGCATTCACCCGTGGCATGAGTGAACGAGTGGTGCCATTTGCAGTACAGCCTCCCCTGCAGCTCTTGTGGCGTCGGTAGCTTGTGGTTCTCTGGGAGCTTCAGCTGTTTTCTTTGAGGAGCAGGTCGAATATCTGCTTTGTTTTGGTTACGTCGAAGTCGAAGCCCTTCACAAGCCCCTGCTGCTTGATCCACTTGCATGGGACAGGATTTGCCCCCCGGGTCCACTCTGCCACGGCTACTTCTTGCTCTTCGCCAGAGTCGTCAGATTCCTCAGCTTGTGCCATGTTTACATGGCGCTTGAACTTGTCCTGGTACAGCTCGGGATGGTAATGCTCGTACGTTGTAAGCTTCTGCACCAGGTGAGCCAAAGATGTGAACTCCAACTGGAAAGCCGCATCCTTGATCGGCTTAGCGAGTCCCAGGACAGCCAGATCGACTGCCTCCTTCTCTGTGATGTGTGACGAGTAGCATCGGTTCTTGACCTCCCTGAAGCGCTGTATGTACTCTGACACGGTCTCTCCTCGCTTTTGCCTGACTTGGGCGAGGTCGGCAATTCCGGCTTCTGCAGCTTCCGAGTGGTACTGGGTATGGAATTGATCTTAAAGCTGCCTCCAAGTCCGGATCGAATCTGGAGCCAGTGATGCATACCATCCAAAAGCTGGGCCTGTCAGGGATTGGCCAAAGAACCGGACCCTTAATGGATCCGATACTGAGATCATCCCAAGCTGCGTTAAGTATCGGCTCACATGCTCGATGGAGCTGGCTCCTTCTGACCCGTTGAACTTGGTGAACTCAGGAAGCCGATACTTGGGTGGCAGTGGGATCAAGTCATAATCACTTGGATACGGCTTGGAATAGCCGATCGCTTTCCTCTTGGGCAGGATGCCGAACTGGTCTCTGAGTATTGCACTGACCTGCTCCACACTGAGAACTCCTGGGGCCGATGGCTCAGCATTCGGCCCAGTAGCGTACTTTGCCAGCCACGCTTGTTTTTCTGCGTCTGCTCCAGGAGCTCCTGGGTTCACCATCTGCACCGAGCGTGCTGGACTGACGCTATCAGGGATGTAGGCGCACGTGTAGCCGTGCGGAATCTCCTTAGGTGGCTCGGTGAGGAACTGGCCTTCTCCAGGATCACCGCCGATCTTGTGGACGACGTAGATCGGCGAGCTGTGTGGTCTGGGAGCTACAAACGAGAATGGCAGTTGCGGCCTAGAATGCAGTGCAGCTTCCTCTGTATGACTCCCCAGGATTGGCCCGGATGGAGAGTACTGGTTCTTGATTATCTCCTGGATGACGCGATGCGCCATGCGCTCGAGTTCGTTCATCAAGCTCTGAGAGTGCCGATGAAGCGCATGGGCCACCATGTAGTTCATCTCCTGACGCAGGGCTCTGGTGCATTCTTCAGATGGTACAGACAGATCTACATTGTCCAGAGCGCCTTCTGGTGAGAACCCCTTCCACTTGATGCCATGGTTGCGAGTCCTCTCAAAAGAGCCGATGAGATCGGCTTCCAGCAGAGCTTTGATCTCATCGTACTTCTTCTTGTGTTCAGGAGGAAGCTCATCATATGTGACGGGCTTGAGAGCGGGTTCTTGATCTTGAGCTCCGGTCATCATTGCGGTGGATGTTGCCGAGTGTCCCACCAGGCGTGCCAGAATGTGTTGTCGACCGAAACCCACCGGCGAGCAACGACGGGCAACACGAAGAGCCGGGAGGTTGCTGGTGCGCTGGCAGACACTGCTCCCTCGTCGACGGCCCGCAATTTCCGTCACGCGCCCGGAGAATGTGTGAAAGCCGGGCGTGCCACCTGACCTATACCCGATCAGGAGGGTGTAGACGTGCTCCGAACAGTTTCCTGCATACAAAGACACATGTAAACGTAAGTCCAAGCCGTGGTCGGCTCCCCGGGACGACTCTTGCATCGGCTTTGAAGAGCTGATCGAGTCCCGGTGTCAGACGGGATCTGATTGTATCCGGATATGATAAATAGAGCAAATCACTATAAAACTGCTTCAATCAAGTCTAATTAATCTTAATCCACGATGGTAACAGCTTCACTACTAGATCGGAACATCCTACACGTGATTAGGCCTAGAGAACGTAACAAACAACTGAACCATAACCTAAAACAGAGGCCTAAGAACTAGTAAGAGCCGATTCCCGGAACAATCCCTATCAAGGCTAAGATAAAGCATCTACTACGCCACCAGATCATCCAATCCGTTTGCAAGGCCTAACCCAGCAGATATTATGCCAACTCTTAAGATAAGAGCAAACCATAACAGATCGGATCTACTAAACATGAAAGAAACAGGGTGTTGTCCCTGTGCGACTAGTTCTATGCGATAAGAACTAGCGAGAGATTGAAACGTGACTGCACAGAGACAACATGATATTCGCAGATGATAAGTAACAAAGCACAAAAGATCTACTAAAAGTCATGCTACGAACATCATGATAACTAGTACTACTCGCCATCAAAAACGTTTCAGTACGAGTAATACCAAGGTAAAAGCAAGAACAATAATGCCCTGATCGCAAGAAGCGATCAGGGCAGCATGTCACTTACTTGGTTGAAACCCTATGATTAGGGGTGGCGATGCGCCGAGAGTTGTTGTTTGCGAGTCGTGATGACGCTCTCTTTACGAATAACAAAGGATACATATTTATAGTCCGGAGACTTGGGAAACAATCTAAACTAATCTTGTCCCGATTGGACTCTATCTCTAATCTTGAACTAAATCTAAGGATACACGGCCAATGTGGCTCATATGCTCACGCAGGAGCCGATTTACAAGCCTTCCTCAATCTTTTGCTTTAAGCCCATCTTGCTTTCGGCCCATAAATTAACCCTTGTTAATTTATGGCGATAACAAGTACATATTATGGTTTAATGCTCGCCTTTTTCATGTTACCAAGAATCTAATTTCAGTGCCCTTGATAATTGTCTAGGATAATGACTGATTCTACTTTTATTCTGTTAACCTTTTGCTATATCATTAACACTAAAAATGTCATGTCTTGTTCAGATCGATAGAGTTAGATGACATTTGTTTAGCATTGGTTATTCGAGCAAACTACACATTTATTATGATGCTCATGACTTTTTGTTGATGTTTATTGTCCGGCAAATAAGAAAACCAGAAACATAGCTTACAATTTTGCTTATTGGAATTGGTCATGCATGTGAAGATGCTTGAAATGACAAGAAGGGTGTACACCAGTTCTTTGTCATGGTACTAATATTTATTCCAATTGTCTTGGCCCCTACCAGTCCTACTTGCTCAGCAATTACCCAGGTGATTAGTTATTCCATGATTTATGAGATCACTTTGCTATCTTCTGATCGTATACATTTGCTAAATTTGCTGTAAGTTCCTATCCCATCTGACTCATAGACTTGATAATTATGCTTTGAAGATCATATATGTGAATTTTACCCCTAGAAAAATCATCCTGCTAATACAAGTTCCTGTACCATCTAACTCGCAACCTTGATGATGGCCTTGCTTGGATCCACGTCAACAAGACCTGCGGTAAGTTCTAAATTCTGATTCACCTAGCATGTAAAGGAGGTGTCAAGAAGGGAGAGAACTTCAAGCAGCTTCTTCGTACAAAGCTGAGCGGAAACCCAATGTAAAGGAGATCCGCAGTGTTGGCCTCATTATTGGCATCGAGCTAGATGTACATGTATCATGCCTTGATGCTGGTGTCATAGTGCCTGACAGCTGGGAAAGTCAATGTTCTGAAGCTCGTGCCGCCACCCATCGTCTAAGAGCACGTACAACGGGCTGTCTACTGCCGTAGACATGCAGGAATTTTTTTCAGAAACCCCCCTCGCGACCCGCATTGACTGCCCACCCGGCGTCTCGTTCGACTACGGCTGATGGCCCGTGCTCCGAGGCGCGGTGACGGGGAAAACGCCCGTTGCAGGAGTTGCTGCGGGAGATGACGAGGCCTGGATGATATATGGCGCTGCTGTGGAGTTAGAAGAAACAGAGCCTTCAGCTCGTGATGATGGTGCTGCTGTGGCTTCAGAAGAAACAAAGCTTTCAGCTCGTGATGATGGCGCTGTTGTGGAGTCCACCTCCTGATGATGGCGCTGCTGTATAGGCACAAGAAATAGAGTCCTGATTCAGTTTTGCTATGCCTTACAAATGTTATATTGTTCATTTTTGCTTTTGCTCTGACTCTGATTCAGTTTTGGGCTAAGAGAAAATTAGAGCCACATGTCCGATGTAATGGTGACTTTATTATTATATCATATCATGTATTCCTAAGACCATTTTATATAAAATTATTAATATATACATTATATAAATGCTTATTTTAAGAGTCGTACGAATTATTTGAATGTATTGTGCATTCTCTTATGTATGCAACAAAATGACTACAAAGATCAATATGCACTAGATCACCATGAGTTTGTGTGTCAAAGGATAAATTAATCACCCTGCAGACAGCTAAATAGACAGCTCATTGTATAAGTTGTCTGTTTGAAACAAAAAAACAGCAGCTGTACATGCCCTAAGAGAAGGAGCTGGAGCAAGCCGCAGATGGTATAGGGGACTTTCTACTAGTGCTTGATGTTTCTACTTCTTAATGTAACCACAGGTGTTTACGAATTGGTGCTTAGAGTGATCCTTCCTTTTGGGAGGTTCAGATAATGTATGTTATAGGTCTGCATATGGAAACATGTTTCAAATTCTACATTGGATCCATTTTTCGGATTGTTTCGTTGTTGGATCCATTTTTTGGAGTGTTTCTTTGGATATCATTGTTGTCCATTTACAAGATGTTCTTAGTAAATTTCAACAACAGAGTAGTATTAGGTTTTGCGGATCTTGCAATGTGTATTAACATATATATCGATATTCAATTTGTCTACTTAACATATGATTCTGCCGTCCAACTTTATTAACATATTTTCTCCTCTAATTTCTTTCAACGCAAAATAAATTTTAATTATTACAATTATAAAATCATTATTCCCAGTAGTGCATAAATGGCGCGCCAACGGCTTGCCCCAGACACTAAGCTCATTAAGCTCGCTGGGCAATGTGAGACCAGAGAACGGAGGAAGATTTGACACGATAAACTTCTACCCTTGCAAGATGGTCCCATTACAGAAAAATAGATGAAAAAAAACAGTGAAGGACATTTGAAATTCAGAACTCAACAAGAGCACAAGAAGGCCTCATTACAGTTACAGAAAAATAGGTGAAGAAAAAACAGTTAAGGAGATTTTGAATTCAGAACTCAACAAGACAAGTGCAGCCCAGCTGCCAATAAGCACTGGGACCTGATTCATACGATCGGGCAGCACCACATGCAGTACAGGACTTCAGATTGTGAAATGATCAGTGTAGTATTAGGTAAATGTATTAGCAGAAATACACCAATTCATATGACCACTAGCGCCAAAGACAAAGTTCATAGCATTTCCCTTTTGGAACTCAAAGTCAAAATAAATAGTAACCATTCAAGTAATTCACTAGTCTCTGGACCTGATGCAGCACAGAAATTACACAAATCCATATATACAACCCAATCATTGTAGGGCACTTTCCCACATCAGAAACGCTCATGCTTACTTCATTACAGCATGTTCATTATACAAGCTTATACGTGAATCGATCAACTCAATTTTGACAAGCTTGCCATCTAACTACAGCCACTATACATTACCAAACAATAAAGTTATCCACGAGGAACCTCAATGGATGCCAATGACCATGATGTCATGATCTGACTAAAACCCTAACTGATTAGGAGCACAAGAAGCCTATCATTACAAAAAAAAACACCAATTTGAATGCAATAAGGACTAGCAGTGGGAGCTAGTCGATTATCATGGTTTGCACTAGCTAGGGTTCGATAGCAAAAGGCAACAGTACTCTAATTGCTCTAAATACTAATACACATGCCTACACGATGCCACTAAATATAAATATCTAATTCACACTAGCTAGCAGATCCAATGCGCTACAAGATCATGAGTAAACCAACTATAAAAATCATAGCAATTTAAGCCATCAATGAACATGAACTAGCATCTACACAAGACAAGTAAATCGAAATACTGAAATGCAAAAAAAACTGTCGGGATCAACTAATTAACACATGGCAGACCAAGATAGCTTCTGCAAATTTATAAAGGGTGTTCTTCAACCATCAGCGAAGCATGGTATTCTCAGTACGCTACAGGAACTGATAACATCAAATTAACACAAGCAAAATCTAAACAAGAGCTCCCCTAGCATGCGGAAACATGGAAGCGTCCCGAGGCCGGCTCGTAAATCCCAGTTTCCCCAAGCATCGGTGCCCGGCATCTCTTCCCCCGCTCAGAATCCGAGCTTGGTGCGGCGCCAGTGCCTGCGCTTCGCGTTGTACCTGGCACACGAAGCAAGAATCAAATGAGCGACCGAATCCCAGGACGCCGCCAGGGACGGTAGCGAAACACGACGGGGGGCCATGACTAGACCGACGAACCTGATGGTGTTGTCGGTGCGCATGCGGATCCAGTAGGGGATGGGGCGGTTCTGGCGCTGCTTCTTGGCCAGCTTCTTCTTGATCCGGAAGGTCTTGTGGGACGGCTGCACGAGGGACGGGAACAAACGCGACGAGGCAAAGCGTCAGATGCAGACCACCAGTCGAGCGCATGAATTCGAGAACTTAGTTAAGCGCACAGGTCGGAGATGCGTACCATGGCTGCGGCGGCGGGGAAGACGGAAGCGACGGCAGTAGCGGCGGCGGCGCGAGGAAAACCTATCGGAGAAGTCGGGAGGATGGAGGGGGCGGGATTTTTATAGGGGACGGAGCCAGAGAAGTGAGGGATGGGCACTGATGGGCTCGGGATAGAACAAGACGAGTTATCGGCCCGCTTGATTTTCTCCACCAGCCCAAGTTATCGGCCCATATTATAAAATCATTATTCTCAGCCCAAGCTCGCTGTCGCTGGGCAATGTGAATGAGAGAGATGTTCTTCGTCACTGCCCGGTGCCCACTCGTCCGGTCCCCAGAGTAGCTTCCAATCATAGGAAAGGCGAAAAATAACTGTTACTAAAGACAACATTTATTAGGTTTCAAAAAAGACAACATTTATATACCATTGTTAACTTTGTTCAGAGGACAGAGATAAGTATGTGGTATGCAGGCAGGATCATTGTTGACTTGATTCAGAGATAAGTATGTGGTATATATAAAAACATACCAAAATAATATGAAAATGCCCTTGCATTTCGTAGGCTGGGCACCTGTGTCAAGTACTCGAGTTACAGGGCGCACTCTTCCACTATGGCAATCAGAAGAGAAGATAATATGAAAACCATTCTGTTATACATAAGGCACATGCATGAGCGAAAAAGGTTCGTTTGCATGCTTTGTTTGGCACATGCATCATTCGTTCAGAACCTGATGGTGTTGTCGGTGCGCATGAGCATCATTCGTTCAGAATTTGGATGCTTTGTTTGGCACATGCATGCGCGAAAAAGGTTTTTACATGCTCCACAACACTGAAATTCGTATGGGATTTGGAATATAAGGTACTATGTAACAATGTGATTTTCAAGTTGGATGCATACATCATAATAATAGCATTTAGTAGTAGTCCAAATTACCAGTGGGGAGAGGAAGAGGTAAGAGGCGCCCCTAGTTGAGCCAGACGCTGAGAAGGCTGGCCGTGGAGCGGAGCCGCGGGGATATGGAGAGATGGTGCAGATCCGCCAGCACGTCCGGCCGGTGAGTATACATCGCCATACCATGATTAACGCTGCGCGCTACTACACAAATCTTTATTGAGGCGGGCAAAACCATTAACCGAGGCGATTTTTGTAATTGCCTGGGGTCCAACATCACGGTTAATTACGGCACTAACCTCGGTAAATGGTATATAAAAAAAATAAAAAGAAAAGCCTGGCGAACCCATCACGGGCCCACCGAGCTCATCGGCCATCGCCGCCGCCCCACTCCGCCCCCCGGATCCGCCCGCGCCGAGGCTGGATCCGGCCTCCCCGAGCGCTGACCGAGCTCGAGGAAGAGGGAGAGGAGCTCTGCCGCCGCCCCGCTTCGGGACGCCACCACGCTCCTGCTCCGGGCCGCCTCCCCGCTCCGCCGCCGGATCCGCCCGCACTGGGGCTGGATCCGACCTCCCCAAGCGTTGGCCGAGCTCGAGGGAGAGGGAGAGGAGCCAAGCCGCCGGTGATAGAGCAAGGGAGGGTAGGGGAGGTGCGCCGCTGCGCCGAGCTCCGCGTGCTGCGCCGCGTCCCACAACGCCACCGCTGTTTCGTGTGCCCCCGCTCGGAGCCGCCGCTTCGTGCTGCCGCACCGCGCCGCCGCCACAAGTTCGGCACTAGGTTGAGAGAGGAGGAAGTCTGAGGGAGAGAGAGGGGGAGAGGAGGAGGAGGGAGCCGCCGCCACCAGTGAAGAGTTGTGGGTGGGGTGAAAAAATTGAGAGGATAGAGTCATGGTTTTGGGAATCGAGAACTTATATATGTGTTTGTAATTGGACTTTTTGGACTACCGGGCTGGGCCTGATTTACCCAGGTGATTGGATTACAATGCCTGCATTGGTTAATATATTAACCAAGGTGGTCATCTTAAGAGTAACCACATCGGTTAATATAGTTTGCGAGGCAGTTTTTTAACCGTATCGATTAATAAAAAAATGACCGCTTTGGTTAATCAAAGGCATTAACTGAGATGATTTTTTAATGTGCCCGCCTCTGAGACAATTTTAAAGCACCTCAGTTAATGAAATTTTATAGTAGTGGCACGGCTATACATCACCCGCACTGCAAAATATGGAGATATTCTTTGAAGAATTTGTTTTGCAAATTTAGCATAGTCAAAATATCTCAACTTTTGACTCACACTAATTATTTGGCTTGCTCTGAAGGTCGTGGATTATTGTGCTCATTTTGTTCCTTCCGTTTTCTTTTTCTTTATATGTCCCTTGCGTTCAGATAGTTGCTTTTTTTTTTCCCTTCCATTCGTTTTCTCTTGTCTCATTGGTGTGATCTTCTTCCTTCCATCTCTTTTTCTTTCTTATTTTATTATTGTCGTGGTGTGCAAATCCACAGCCGGGTGCGCGTAGTGCACCCGCCTAAATCCAGAGGGTTAGCTAGGATTAGCCCAATCTCGGTGGAAGAACGCGATGAACACATCAGTTTAGAGTGGTTCGGGCCGCCGGAGCGTAATACCCTACATCCACTGTGTGTTGTATTGATTGCGCTCTCAAGAGGTTGAGAGTAGGGTTGTTCGGCGTGAAACCGAGCTTGTGTTGTGAGAGTCTTTGTTGAGTATCTGTGTTGTAGCAGGCGTGCTCTCCCTTTTATATGTCCAAGGGAGCACGTACACTGAGAGGGCCCCCGACATGTGGACCCAGCGATGTATTATAAACCACACTTTGACCTTCAAGGCCTCAGATCCGGAGATCTTGTCGTCGGCTTCCGTGCGTAGCTTCTGACCAGGGATGGTCTTAAACTGTCCTGTCAGAGTAGAGTCAAGCCTCTGCAGCCGCGCGTCGAGGTCATGATGAAGCGCCGAACTACTGACTCAGCCCACTGTAGCAGCGTGCACTGTTGCTCCAGTCAGTAGCTAGTCATCATGACTCGTCGCTCATGCGCGCGACGCTGAGTCTTTAATGTTTGCCTTGGTAACTGACGAGCCGTCTCGGTAACTGGCGATCCACAGTGTGGACTGACAAAAGCTGCCCCGTGCCCAGAGGCAGCAGAGCCCGCCTCAACCACTCGCACTTAATGCGGGTGGGTGAGGGAGCTTCCAGCGGAAGGCTTGCGCCCGCGCGCCGCGTCTGTGTGACACGTGGCGGCTCTGAACCCCTCCCGAGCAGCTAGCTGAGCCGAGAGCTCACGGGGGTCTGGATAGGCACGTGGAGGTCCCGGACCCATATGCGGGAGTCCGGATAGCACGTGGAGGTCCCGGACGCACCTGCGGGGGTCCGAGTCCGCGGCCACAGGTGCTGAGCATTTCCACCTCTGGGACACGTGGTGACACCGGACTCGTCCCCAAGCGGGAAGCGGGTCCGGGACCGTTGGTCCGGTGAGATGGAGTCGGACCCCAGGGGTCCGGCTGCTCAGCTCCTTAGGACGTAGTTACGGATAACTACGCGAGTCTTGGCACAGTAGGAGTGGATACCCCAGTTGCAGGGTACCGACAAATTATATGAGATATTTGTCCAAAACATGCCGAAAGAGGAAAAATTAATCACGCTTCACGCGATGGTTGGCCAAACCATCTCCTAAGTGATGTCTTGTCGCACCCCTCTCCTGCTCCTCTTCGAATCAAGGTCAAGAACCGCTCCACAACCAATCTCCTTCAAGAACGTCTTTCATCTTTCCTCAACGGGGTTCAAGAAGCCAAGAACGTCCGGCCTCCCTCCTCGTCGGGGTTTAAGAGGCCAAGAACATCCGGTCTCCCTCCTCGTCGGGGTTAAGAAGCCAAAAACCGCCAGCCTCCCTCCTCATTGGTGTTCAAGATGCCAAGAACGTCTGGCCTCTCTCCTCGCCGTGATTTAAGGACACGTGCCTCCCAAGAACGGCTCCGAGCCCATCCTGGATGTGCATCGCAATTGTCATGGAGGCTCCGGCACCACCCTACATCCACAGTCTTCTTCAATAGGACTTCAGCCGGACCTGCGCCAAGGTTCGGTACCGCTTCAACTGCCAGACAGAACACTGCCTAGATTGCTATCCAGGGCATTCCATGTGGCATCACCCCGGGCATCCGGAGTGCCATATTGCTCAAGTTAGGTTGTGTTGTGCTCTCGTTGTTGATGATTATTTTCCCATAAATTGATCCGATTGTTGAAAATAGCTCAAGGTGGTGCGGGCTGTGGTTTGCGTTCGTGAGGAGAACGTAGCAGGGATCGATTACTATTGGCGCAGCATCCAAAAATTCAAGGACGTTGTGAGCGGGAGCAGGTTTATTCCTCTCAGAAGGAACATTTTGCCGGGATGGTTGGCGATATACTGCAAGGACCTGAGGAGTCGCCAATGCTGCCCAATTTGTAGGGTAAGTAATGCATTTCTTTGCCTTGTTAGTAACAATATTTTTGGTGATTTGTTTGTATTGCTAGTAGATTATTGGAAATCGAGGTGGCCCTAATGCCCACTTAGCTAAGTACCTACACCCACACCAATTTGCAATCTGTCATCCTCTCAAAAATTTTAGTTACTCAATCCCTGTTCGGCTGGGGAAAATTGGCTAGGTTGGCCGGGCTGGAATAGCCCGCCAACACCAGCTTCCGTCGTTTCCAGCCGACTGGTTACAACCTAGCCTACCAGCCGAACAGTACTGAGTCCTTTTGACGATGGAGCCGACTTTTCACTTTCGAATTGTAGAGCCTACCAACAGATGAAGCTTGACTTTCGAGTGGCAGAGCCAACCTAGATAAAGTATAGGCCCTTTGTGATTCTGGGTGATAGAGCCAACCTTTGATAGTTCACAACTACACTAAGTAACTTTATGGTTTAACTGAGAGGTCAATACTTACAAAAACAAAATATTTTGCAACACAATAATACTACACAAGAGCATACAACACTCTCTTCTTTTAGTGGCTAGTCCAGCACTCATCTTTCTCTCCTAGCACTACCACCTTTCTTCTTTTACAATGCTCATGGATGGATGCCATGGCAAGGGAGCGGGGGTCTCTATTTATAAACCAAGAGGGGACATGATATTGAGTGTTCCCTTAGAATTCCAAAATATTCTAATATTTTTTAAATTTATTTATTACTAATTCTGAAGTACTCTACGGAAAATATCTCATTCTTGCATTGTAAAAAAAATACTCTAAAAATTTGTCTTGCACTCTTCTCAACATAAGTTAACTTCTTTCAGATTTAGAACGTGGTGACACGCGGCAGCCTCGGCCGCAGCAAGGTGACCGCACTAGTCCAAAGTCCAAACCCAATTCAGCCAGCAAGCTGTTATGGACCGGTTCTGCACTGTCTGCAGCCGCCTGTTCACCTCTTCATGCTGCCCTGATCACCTCGCGGGACATCATCCTGGAAAGAATGGACGTGTGAGGCAGCCTGGCAAAGACGCCGGCAAGCGCGTCGTCCGGAAGGAACGTGCCGTCGTCGTCGCGGCGGCGGGCGGCTTTCCTCGTGTACGAGTACGGCGGGGAGCCTGGCGCCGGCTGCGCTGCGGCCGCGGCATCGTGGCCGTGGGGAGTGTCAAGTGTGGGCAAACGCACAGCATCTTTGAGACGTGCGTCGCTACTTTTATGGACCAGATGTCCAGAAACAACCGCCGTTCATATTAGGGCGCGTTTAGTTCCCAAAAATTTTCACCCCCCTTTAAACACATGTATGAAGCACTAAATGTAATTAAATAACAAAACTAATTACACAGTTTGGATGTACATGACGAGACGAATCTTTTAAGTCTAATTAGTGCATGATTAGCCATAAGTGCTACAGTAACCCGCATGTGCTAATGACGCGGTCAAAGGCCTCAAAAAATTCGTCTCGTGGTTTCCAAGTGAGTTCTGAAAATTAGTTTTTTAATTAGTGTCCGAAAAGTCCTCCCGACATCCGGTCAAAGTACTGATTTGACATCCAAAATTTTTTGGCGGGGGAACTAAACACGCCCTTAGTTCGACTCCGATCCGATTCCTAGTTTGGCGCCGACTCCGATCCGGTGCCAGGCGACTCCGACGCTCCGAGTTGCAAGCTCAGACCTGCCTGATCACCTTCTATATGTAGTCGAAGTACGGTGCATGAGGCGTCAGTACACCGCAGAATGTAATGTCTGGAATTAACGAACTTGCAAGATGGTACTGCTACGGAGGCTCAAGGTTTAGTCTAAGCAATTGAACTCCTCAGTGTAGAACTGAACTGCAAACTCTGAATTGTTCGTAATCTGCTCGCGGTTGCAAAATTAGAAGAACATGCAAGGTTGTCGCATCTCTCGGAATTACCGCGCAACAAGTAAATTTTAGGCAGTGGCTTTACCCTGTAAACTTTGTACCGGTGCCTGCCCCGTCCATTACAGCTTCACCCTGCACCTAAAAAGTATGGATCGCCGTGCAGATGGAGTCTCTGCAGGGTCCCCAATGGACCCAGCAGGCCCAGCTCCTTCAGGGAGGACAACAAACTGCTTTAACATTGCAGAATTACACGAAATATTTTAGAAGTAACTATCACAAAACGCTGTAAAACGCAGCACGCAATCTACAGAATCGAGAAAACGAAATTGGAGAGGTGAGGAGCAAAGCAACTTATGGATCTGTCTGTCGCTATTCCAGGCCAAATATCTCAGTACAGCATCGACATTCCAGGCCATCTAAATGTTGGAGTAAGGCCAGCATGTGATCGACCATGGCCGCAAGTGATTTCTAAGCATCCACTTCAGTGGAAATTGGACACAGAAACAACATAGCGTAGCAACAACCAGATTCAGAAACAAATACTCCCTCCATTCCAAATTATAAAACATCCCAAGAATCTTGGAAGGTCAATCAATCTCAAGTTTGACCAAGATTATAGAGAGAAATATAAAAATTTATGATATTAAATTGATGTACTATGAAAATATAACTAATAAAAAATCTAATGGTACTTAGTTTATATAATAAATATCATTATTCTATTATATAAATTTATTCAAACATAAAAAACTTTAACTCCAAGATTGTTGGAATGTTTTATAATTTGGAACGGAAGGAGTACGGGGGTGTTTAGTTAGTAAAAATTTTTTATTCAAAGGTTACATCGATTGTTTGACCAGATGTCGGGAGGGTTTTTTGGGCATTAATAAAAAAACTAATTTCAGAACTCGCTTGAAAACCGCGAGACGAATCTTTGAGGACTTTGACCGCATCATTAGCACATGTGGGTTACTGTAGCACTTATGTCTAATCACGCACTAATTAGGTTCAAAAGATTCGTCTCATCGTGTACATCCAAACTGTGCAATTAGTTTTGTTGTTTAACTACATTTAATATTTCATGCATGTGTTTAAAGAGGAGACAAAAAATTTTGGGAACTAAACGGCCCCTACATGTTATTTAAGGCACCCATGCTGATTTTTTTTTCTGACCAAAGGCATTCAGCACCCAGCTTTATTGAAAGCTTAACGAAGCGATTACACACCCATGCTGAATTTACCAGCTGGAAAGGAACAAAACACATTTACCCAGCACACAAAGGAAAAGATCAATCCATAGATGCAAAAGATAATATACTGGTCTGCATGTTGATCAGACATCAAACTGAGAAGGGCAGGCACTCAACAAAGACGAGTCTCACTTTAATGGACCAGCCACCACACTTCAGCTTGCAGCCTCTACGCCTCAGCCTTGCAAGATCAAGAATTTTATAGTCATAACATAAGGATTTCCCCATCCTGGTGCAGGAAGAACATAGCAATGTTTGCATATGCTTGATCCTATACTCAAGGAGGTTGTCACAAATCAAAGGGTTGAAGAATTACATGCAGAATGCATGTTTCAATGAGGGGAAAGAGACTTGCAACTCTGGGCTATGAAGTTGAATGAAACGGGTGTGCATACTCCTTCTATTACAGGTGCCTATTTATAATGGCAAGAACGAACACCAATAATTGCCCATTCTTATCCAGTTGGTCGGACAACGGCTATGTTTATCAAGCAGCTCAGACAAGGCCTATTGGTGGTGGACAATGCTGCCGGTGAATCTGTAATATCCAAAGGCATTGTGACAAGGTATTTCACAGTGTTGCCTAGAAGAAGCATAAGGGCTACGGAACCTACACAATAAAGAAGTATCCTCTAGAAAACTATTCTCCTTGACCTAGGCTAACCTACAAGGTAAACACAGTGCAGTATTTATTCAGCAGGTTTGCTTTCCGCAAATCAGATGTTATAGAACTACAAGACTTTTTCTATTTCTTATGCTTGTCAGGTAACTAGAGACCACAGACCAGCAAAGGAGGGCTCCTAAAATAAAACATCGATCTGCGTAGCCAACAGGAAATATAAATCTCTATTTTAGTAAAGAAGCAGCAAATCCCCAACTTTCAAGAACCGGCCGGCAAGAGTGATATACCGTCATTGTACTATTAAACTAAACCCATAAAGCCACGAGTGCTAGACCATGATGTATCCGTCATGAAACAAAGGGTAACGAGAAAAAACCAAGTTATACAGCTCAAGGATTTCAAAAGAATTTAGCAAAAAAAAACCAGTTGCATAGTTCATGTCAATATCGCTAAAGACCACTATTAAACAACTAATCAAGCAATTTAAGCTGTTATCCCTACAACAGTGCGAACAAGTAACTTAGGTAAACAAACCCAATAAGTATCTGGATTATGTAAGCGCATTCGTAGAAGACCAAATTGATCTTTGAACTGGAGCTGCAGTTAGACACTAACATTACACTTCATCTCCAGACTCTAATAGCTCCATAAGCTAATACTACCACTGATAGGTTGTTTGAATAAATTCATCAAGTGTTACACAATCACTAATTGCTGCAGCAGCTAAGATAGACCTAAAGGGAAGGTAACATGACCAATAGAATATCAAATTTAAAGTTGTTTTTGTCCTTTTTTTCATAGAAATTACCTATTAAAAACCAAGACATAAAAATCTTTTCTACCATACTTGGACATAAATCACTCAGGCACGATAGAGATAACAGACAAGAGAAAAATGGTACTTTGGAACATAGATGCTTACAACTGTGCTATTATAAGAAAGGATACAGCAAGTGGAGAAACACTGTACAACCAAAACAAAGATCCAGCAAGTAATAAAGATATGTCTCCTCCAGTATCAAGATGAACTCAAATGTATAACTGCCACTACAGCTGATTAAAAAAGAAACTATGTGATACACAAATAATCTAAATGACTAGAAGTTAGGTTATCATATTGGGACCATACAAGCTCCCTCCTTATAAAAACTCGATCCAAATACAATATTACATAAGGTAAGACCTGATTAAAAGCGGGAAAGAGATCCCACGAGGCCACAACATTTTATAATATTAGGATAAAGCAACGATGTTACCTTCCATCTAGTTTTGTTGCTAAAAATATATGTCTAACTAGACAATCACCACCACGATACTGACCTTTTTTGAAGAAAGCAAGATAACTGACCTTAACAAGCAGAAAAAAAAATATTTCGAGCCCTGTTTGATTAAACTATTTTTCCCCTTGAACTGGCAGGAGAGCTGTCCATCATTAAATTAACAAGGGATAAAAGAACCAAATACAAGATCTTAAGTCCAGGGACCCAAAATTAAAATAAATAAGAAAACAAAAGGAAATGAACAGACGAACAAACACAAAACAGAGATAAAAACTGAAACAAAATTAGGCAAAATTATTAAAAATTGTGATAAATCCATTTTTTTCAAATGAAGGTTGACGCCCAGATAACACACACACTTGGTAAAGGCCGCAGGTCAGCTTGACCATGAGGCCGCTAATTGGAATTGCAAACTGAGTTCAGGTTACAGAAATCCTTTGGGGGGGGGGGGGGGGGGGGTGTTGCTGTGCTTATATGGGCAGCTACTCACCCACTAAAGTGCTAAAGCAAAAAAACAAACCAATGACCTTCCACTTGGAGGCCAAGGCAAGTTCTTAAAAGTAAAACTGAAATTGCATAATTAAGATACAAGCAATAGGCTTATTTAGCTATCAAAGGTTGTTGTGGGATTTCTAGGGTACCCACAGCCGGGTGGCGGAACGCACCCGCCTATTCCCAGAGAGGGAGTGCTCGGGAAGGTACTAGGCGGTTAGGCTAATCTAGCTCTGAGATAGGCACACAAGAACACACGATCTAGAGTGGTTCGGGCCGCCGGAGCGTAATACCCTACATCCACTGGGAGAAGTTTTGATCTCTGTTGTGTGTGAATCTATCCTCTGCCGGGCCTTGGCTCTCACCCAGCCTGAGTTTTTCTTCTAGCGGTCACCCCTTTTATAGACCAAGGGGTGCGGATACATAGGACGTTGGGGCCCCGACAAGTGGGCCCAACGTGACTGTGCAGCATGCTGCGCAGAGTAATCAAATGGCTACAGTGGTTACGAATCTTTCCTCTGATACGCTTCCATGCCTTGCTAGCCCTCTGACGAAGGGTGGTCTTCTCTTGTCCCGTCAGCAAGGTGCCCGTTGGGGGAACGTAGCTTGCGGCGTGACCTGTTGAGGCTATTATGTAGGCGTCATAATGGGTGAAGCCGAGCCGTCGTATCCACCTGTTATGACAGACTGACAGGCACGGCGTGGGCGGCGCCAGCAGCCCCACTATGCATCTTGGTAATACGCGATCAATAGTGCCCCCTGGTCAAAGAATCGCCTCGGCTTCTGCTACATCAATGCGGACGTCCTCCTACCGCAAGGAATACAGCGGTAGGTGAACCTTAATATGGAGACCAAGCGGCTTTACATACGTGTCTGCGCTTGCAGACACGTGGCGGCTTCGGACCTCCCCGAGGCGGAGTGTCGATTCCTTCCCTTGGCGAGGGGTCCGGTTACTATACCGTGGGTCCGAGACCCCAAAGGGGGTCCGGGATTCCGCAGGGACCTGGACCTCCACGGGAGGTCCGGAGCCTCCGGCTGTTCGGGCTGAGCGTCTGCTTCTTCCGGAACACGTGGTGCTCCCGGACCTTTCCCAACCAGAGGACGGGTCCGGGACCGTTGACGGGTGAACAGGGCTTCCGGACCGCAGGGGTTCGGCTGCTGGACGTAGTTAAGGATAACTACAAAGCTCTTCTTGCCTAGACACAGCAAGAGGAGGTACCCCAGTCCTGGGGTACCGACAAAGGTAATCCTCGCAATAAAGCATCAGCTCTTGTTGACTCCTATTACTGCATTTGATACTATGCTAATTCTATTTTCCTTGACACCTTATAAAACCCTACCTACTCCTTGACAATCACAGTAGCCACTGGGGAAAACATCTAAAACTGGCCAAATCTGAGTTCTGAACTGAGCACACAATAAGATCGGCAACAACATAGGTTTCAAAACACAGTTCAAACTGATCTCAGTGTCAACTGAATCAGTAACGGTAGCCTTCCAGCATACCTTGCCAATTCACAAAGGTTCCAAAACACAGTTCAGTCTGCTCTCAGTATCAATTGAATCAGCAACTATAGTATTCTAGCGTAAAGCCACCATATAACCTAGCCAAATCACAAAGGGTCAAAAACAGTTCAGTGTTAAAAGAGCAGCCGATCCAAAATGTTGTTATAGGCACGTTATTAATGTACAGGATATCAGCATGGAGCTGGTTCATCTAAAATATATGGAAGATGCTAAATTTCTGCCAATGTTTGGTCGAGCTGAAGATGAATATCATTGTACTAGGAATATTTCAAACAATTCCAATCATATTGTGATCTCCTTTGTGTCGTGTACAATCACCAAATCTAAGCACCGACCAACATCCAAAAGCATCAAAATTACAAACTTCGAAGTCCATTTGCCTACCGCGAGTGCATTCTTATTCCTCAGTTACTGGCACTGACCATCCTTCTTGCAGAGACCTGAACTTAAAACTCACCGCATCAATATCGCAGCAACTGACGCGACAGACACCCCGAGAGCGCAAGAGATGGCCATCACCCGCGTCCGGAGCAGCATGAGGTTGACGTTCTTCGTAGCCTGGAGGCACAGAGTGAGCACCTGCAGCCTCGCGTTGGCCTCCATCTTCTGGAAGAAGGCGATGGGCTTGATGGTGCGGCGCAGCACCAGGGCGACCGTGAAGGGGAACGCGAACGCCGCCACGCCCTGGACCGCCGCGGCGGTCTCGACGCCGAGGGGCGGGGCACCGTAGGCGATCCACGCGCCGGCGGCGAGGTGCGCCCCTCCGAGGAGCGCGAGCGAGCCGCTGAGGCCCTGCACGGTGCGGCGGAGCTCGTCGAGCTCGCGGCGCGTCTCGTCGGCCAGGGGCGACGTGTCGCGCTCCACCGTGGGGCCCTCGATCTCCTGGTGCCGCATCTCATCGGGCGACGCGGGCGCGGATGGGGCGCCCGGGCTGGGCTCTGACGGCGTGGAGGACGAGTCGGAGCTGGGGTTCGCGGACGCGGAGAAGAAGCGGCGGCCGGGGTGGAGAAGGACGAAGCGATCGCGCCCATGGGGGAATGCCTTCGGAAGGTGCGCCGCGGCGGCGGCCGTCGGGCTCAGGAGGCGGCGGGAGAGGTGCGCGAGCGCCATCGGAGCCTGACGAGGAAAGGTCGCAGGTCGCGGTGGCGGCTGCTCGCCTGATCCGGACTCGTCTTTCTTCTGGTCAAGCGGAAGGCGTACGAGTGAAATACGTTTCCACCCCTTGGATGCGTTGAAGTCGGGGGTACGCTTCGGCTGCACACGCGGCAGCGCAAGGAAACCGCTAGGGACACGCGGGGGTCGGGACGGAGTCGGGGTCACGTGCCGACCGCACCAGTCACGCTCGCCGCCTGGTTCGGGCTGCCTTCCTCGCCAATCCAGCGGCGGCCGCGCCGATCGGAACCGGACCCTACAAAAACCGCCTCTCCTCCACAACTTCCCCCCTTTCCTACCTCCTCCGTCCTCATCCCCACCTCGCCTCGCCAGCCACCCTCGAACCCTCGCCGCAAGAAAGGAGAAATCAAATCAAGCCAAAACCCCGCGACCCCACGAGGCCAAGCCCCGCGCCATGGTGGTGTACACGCAGGAGCACGTCTACCGGCACCCGTGGGACCGCGTGACTGCGGCGGCGTGGCGCAAGTTCACGGACCCGGCCTCCCGCACGGCGCTCTCCCACGTCGCCGACGTCCACACGCTGCACCGCCGCCTCGACTCCGGCACGGGCCGCCTCCACGCCGCGCGCTCCATCACGGTGCGGTCCCCGCTGCTCCCCTTCATCCTGCGCCGCCTCCTCCCGTCCGCCGCGGCCTCCCCCAACGGCGCCGCGCTCTGCCACTGCGTCGAGACGTCGCTCGTCGACGCCCAGCGCCGCGCCATGGACGTCGTCGTGCGAAACGTCAGCCTCCGGGGCATCATCGAGGTCGAGGAGCGCGCGTCCTACAGGCCCCACCCGGACCGCCCCGACGAATGGACGCAATTCAGGCAGGAGACCACGATCCGGTGCCGCCCGCTTGCGGCCCTCGCCGCCGTCGCCGAGAAGGTCGAGACCCGCTGCGCCGAGAGGTTCCTGCAGAACAGCGCCAAGGGGAGGGAGGTCGTCGAGCGGATCTGCCGGTACCTCGAGGCCGAGTCCGCCGGCGCCGCGCCCTCCGCAGTCTGATCTGACCTGATCTGGTTTGCGCCTCTTTACTTGATCTGATCGGATCGCAAAGGGTTCGCTCGATCTGTACTGCGTGCGCTCGGACAAATCGAACCTCGCCTCCTAGGCGCCTGTTTTTTTTCTTTTCTTGTGTATGATGATATGATGAGCTAAATCCGGAATGGAATAAAGCTTGAGGTCATAGACTTAATTATTCTGTTGTCTGTGGAGCTGTTTTAACCCCTGCTTTTGGTCATAGCCTTGCCAAATTTTACTCTGCCATGAACTCTGTTGCTTATTGTTCAAATTTGACAGATTGGTTAATGCTCTTACTTCTATCAAGTAGATTTATTTAGTGGGTGACATTATTCTTTGGAAAGGGAAAAGTCGAAGGCTATTAATGTGTTAATTGTTGAAATCAGTTGCATTGTTCTGTTGTTTCATCTCAGATGGTCCACTTGATTGGTTGGTAAGAACAGTATTACACTGTGAGGTACAATGTTTCTTTTTTAGCAGTCAAGTATCTTGACATTTTTCATGGTCCTTCTAAACTTGTACCTATTAAATGGTAGATACTGTGCCTGCAGATTTGTCTGTGGAACCATTTTGAGCCTCCTATTGCGCTTGCACCTTGTGAATTTGTGCTATTGGATAATATCGGTGCTTTGATCAATTGATGTCTGTGCTGAGGATGAGAGGCAAAAGTAATAAATGTGTCATTCTTGAAGCTGGGAGTGTAGTTCTGTCATCTTTGCGCAAATTGTCCATTTGGTTTATTGTTAAGAATGGCATTGCATATATATTGAATTCCATTGCATCCTTCTATTGCAAATCTACAAACTGGATCATGAGTTTCTTCATGGTCTTTTGAATCCTGAATCTATTCACTAACAAACTGGTGCAGTTTGCCACTTTGTACACCATTTACTGTTGGCATTTGTAGACTGGCCTTTTCTTCCACTGGTGCTTTGGGTATGAACCTATTAGGCTGCTTGTGCTTCTGCAGGTTTCGATAAGTAGTTCAGTGCAACTACTTTAGTTAAAACAATCAACTGACATGAATTAAGAATTGAGTTAAGCCACTAAGCCAGTTATCTTAAGCAACTAGAATGCCTTTTTCCAACTGTTCCATTATGGGGTGTTCTTAAGAGTTGATGTCTTGCAAAGTCGCAATCGGATTGTTACTTAATAGACCAAGTCATTCAATCCTACATGGCAACATCTTCCGCTAAAGTTCCAACTTTCTTCTAACTGTTTATTTCACCCCATGGATCCTGAATATACTTGAAAATGATTTGATTCGCCATCTTTCAGAGCATAGATGTAGTATCCTAGGCTCCTAGCTAGTTCTCTACTGTAAACTAACAATGTGGTTCTGGAGTCTGGACAAATGCTATTTCAGAAATCTGGAATCTGCCTTTTTCGTCTTTATGCTGCTTGAGGCAACTGGTTTTTACTTTTTTGCTCGCTGCCTGTGAATTGGGTGCAAGAACATCTTTCCGATTACAAAATCTGTCCTCCTCCGCTTGTTTGTAATTTGTTGCCAGCATATTCGATCCTGTTTGGAAGGGCGTGACCTGAATTTAACTGCAGCTTCCTTGCCTAGTGATATTTATCAGCTGTGCATTTGTGAACTGGTGTGTTGTGCGAGAAACATCTATAGAAACCCAAATTGAGTTATTTCTGTATTCGCAATTGTCTACGCTTCAATGCTATTGCTACCTTTGGCTTGAGTGCTTGACTGAAGCGTTCTCTGGTCTCTGCTGATGTGGTTAGGTTATTCATCCTGTTCGGAAGAGCTTTTTGTTTCAGTATGTTCTGAAGACCGAGATAGGCTTGGCTGATGTTTTGCAGTAGCTGCTTTTGTCTAACTGAAATGTTCTATCTGTGAGGAACGCGCTGCAGTTTCAGTGGTGCACAAAAATATGGTCGTGTTCATGTCACTGATATTGATTTGTCCAGATGATGAAAACGAGGGACTAAGTTACCAAAGACAAACTGAAATCTCAATCAACTAGCCTCGAAACAGAAGGCTTTCAAAAAGAAAAATCTGGACAGCGAAATCTCTCCATCTGCACCGATCACATCTCGCAAGACTCGGGGGAAAAAATCTAAATGAACTCCAGGAGGCCATGGCTATCCATAAACATAAAAATAAAATTGAAACTGAGCAGGTCTACCTACATGGGCCTAATTCAGTAGACATGGACTTGTCAAGTATTTGCGATAAGAGGCCCAAAACGGCTGGGAGCCCTAAGTCGCGACGCTATAAAAGTGTATCCCTGGCAGTCGCGGTTAGGTTTTATCTCCTCACACCGCAACTATAGATATCCATACAGCCCGTCCGAAAGCACGTTCTTTTGGCCCGATCCAAGCCCGGCACAGCCTGGTGGCCTCTGTGCCCGTGCTGGCCCGGCCCAGTAGGGCGTGCCGGGCCTAGGCCGCCACTCCCTCCCGCCGGGCGGCACGGCATGGCCCGGTAAAAAAGTATAGGCCCGTTAAGAGCCCACTTAATCCTTCCCTCCCGGCTTCATCTTTCACTGGAGTATAAAACAAAGGAAACCCTAGCCTCTCTCCAGCACATCCCGCGGCCGCCTCCCTCAGATCCTCCGTCCTCGCTCGGTCAAGTGCCGCCGCTACCCCCCCCTCCGTCACTCTTCTCCCGTGGCCACCACCCACCGCATCCGCCGCTCCCCGCCCCTCTCCACCGGCCGGTTTGGTTTGTCTCTGAAAGGCGGCGGCGGCGGCGGAGATGTCGGAAAAGAAGCGCGGCGGCGGCGGCACCCGCAAGGACGAGGTGGTGACCCGCGAGTACACCATTAACCTCCACAAGCGCCTCCACGGATGGTACCGTCCCCTTCCTTCCCCTGCCCTTCTCTTCCCATCCCAAGCTTTGCAGTAGCTGCTGACTAGATCCGCGTGTTGGACAGTAGAGTCGCGCATGACGAATTTATGCAGCTGTGTTTGGTTTGTCTCTGAGTTGCTGGTGCGGAGGGTTGCGGCCTGCGAGCACTCTGTGGGCTTGCGAATGGTTGATATACCTTTTTGGATCGTATCCTTTACCAGCTAGAGTGCAGTCGGAATCATCTGACCGAGCGGGATTAGATTATGGTGGATCCTGCTCTTGTATTTGATCCCACATTTCATCGCGTTTTTTCTTGTTTTGACTGGTGATTAGTGGCTTGTAATAGCAAATATTTTTGTTGGTGCCAGTGCTAATCGGGTATAGTCAGGTGTCTGCCTTATTATTCTGTGGCTGCACACAGTTACATGCCCGGGAGATGTAATCTGCTCATCGTTACACGTTTTGCTTCTCATTATGCTGTGATGTGTTCCATTCGGGCAGTACACTTTTCATCCATTCTAACGGCCATGTGTAGTTTGGTTTGTAGTTATTGTTGTAATGATCCATCACCATCAGTGCCTTTTATTGTAAATATCATGTATCCAAACATAGCATATTGCATTACCCGGACATAGTCAGGTATCTGTCTTATACAATTTTGTGATTGATACAGTTACATGCCCGGTACAAAATGCCACTCATCGTTACACATGTTGCACTGACATGCTGTCCTGTGTTCCATTTGGGTGCTACATCTATATTGAATTACTAAATTTTCCTGCTTTATGAATGTGATGCCATCTTATGTTGGAAGTTATTATATATCTGATCCATTAATATAGTTCGTTGGTTTGTATTGTCCGGACATAGTCAGGTATCTGTCTTATACAATGTTGTGGTTGATACAGTTACATGCCCGGTAGAAAGATGCCATTCATCATTACACATGTTGCCTTGACATGCTGTCATGTGTTCCATTTGAGTGCTACATCCGTACAGTAGTGCAAAATTTTGCTGTTCCATCTGTTATTGGATTTCTTTTGAAAACTCAAATCCCAGCAAGTCTTGTACTGAGAATCAATATGTAGTTGATCTGTCATTGTAGTGATTGCTAATCGGTTGATGATCGTATGGCAGCACCTTCAAGAAGAAAGCACCAAATGCCATCAAAGAGATCAGGAAGTTTGCACAGAAGGCTATGGGAACCACTGATGTCCGAATTGATGTGAAGCTCAACAAGCACATCTGGAGCAGTGGTATCCGGAGCGTTCCAAGGCGAGTTCGCGTCAGAATCGCCCGGAAGAGGAATGATGAGGAAGATGCCAAGGAGGAGCTCTACTCTCTGGTCACAGTTGCTGAGATCCCTGCAGAGGGTCTCAAAGGTTTGGGTACTAAGGTTGTTGAGAATGAGGATTAAGCCCTCCCATGGATTGAATCTGCTAGCACTTAGTGCATATCATGAGAGCAAGTTTGAGAATGTTACCTTAGCTTATTGTTATCTACCGTTGATGACTTATGTAATAGAAGATTCAAGACTTTGCTCATTTCTTTCAAGTGCTTGAAATTTTGACTACTTTGCCAAATCGTGGTATCTACGTGGCGTGCAATCAACTTATACATGGGGTGTGATAACCTTGTCCCATTTTTCTCTCTGCATCAGTGAAACGTGTTGTATGTATGACAAATGAGTTCTAGTTATAGTTCGCAAGTATGCACTTGCTCATTATCGAGAAATACGGTGGTTGTGGGCACGTGTTTCAGCTTACATGTTGTGGTGTGACTTGATTTCTTACGCTTGACTGCTACATGTTTGGTTGATTATCTGACTCAGGGACTGCGGTTCTCGCCCTTTGAGCTACTCGTCCAAAAAGAGCAACTCTGAGAAGTCAAATAATTCTAAATTTAATCATTGAAAAAAATCACTAACATTTAAGTCACCAAAAAACTTTAGTATGAAAACATATATTGCATAATTAATCTAATGATATTTGTTTTGTCATAAATGTTAATGCTATTTGTATAAATTTGGTGAAACTTAAAACTGTTTAACTCGGAAAGTGAGAGTTGCAGTCTTTCTAGAATGGAGAGAGTACTATGGTACTACTACATGCAATCATATTTTTTGTCATCTCAATTGTGCACAGATTTCATTTACAAGAAGAAACAGTGCCCAAAATGCCTGTACCGGTAGATTAAACTAAGGGTGCAAAAAGGTGACCTTTAGGTGTACCTCTAACCCTCTTTGGTTCAAAGTTTTGTACTACCTTTCAAAATAGGATCCCACTTTAAAAACTTTAAAGAAATAGTACAAAATTTTGAACTAAAGAGAATTGGAGTTGCACCTAAGGGACACCAATTTGCACCCTTAGATTAAACACACACTAGGTCTCCATTACGAGCCATGACTGGCGACCCACGACCTAAACCAAGACTGCAATAAGAAGGTAAAGAACGACTAACGACCTAACAAAGATTGCAACAAGAAGGTAAAGAACCAGGCTGAACGAAATAGGAGGAAAGAAAATACTACTGCAACTGCTACTATCTCATCTATTATTCTTTTTGCTGTTATGATCTGATCTCCTGATCGGTGACAACATGCCAGCACCATGAGCTTTCCCGACCCAAGGCGTGATATTTAACGCCTGATATTCTGATACAAACACATCTGGGTAGAAAGGGGGAAGCATTTCACAGTGACCTCCTAATAATATAATACTAGCGGGTCTGATAGGTGATAAGTTTTGAAAAAATATTGTTCTCATGGAGAACTAAAATCTCCAAGGAAGCTTCTCAATGGTCAAAAACATCAGTAAAAATACGCATGCTGCCATGCTGAAATCAGAAACTTTGGGGCGGGTCTCCAGAGCAGAACGAGCGCATATGCCCAATTGCCTATCCCTCAGCAATGAATCTGCGATAGAAACGGGATGGACTGTAAGATCTCAAAACCAACGAGGGAACAAAGGAATTGTAGCAGCATAGAGCCTAAGTTTCTGAATTTTAAGTACTGAGTTTTGAAATATGGCACATGAAGGAAAAGTTGCCAATTCCTATTAGCACAAAACAAAGGTGTAACTGAATCTATCGGTAGCTCTAGTAAACATAAAGGAAGTTATCTGAGATCCACTCCAGTAAACAGAAACTGTTGGTAACTGGGCAGAAAGACTCATGTAACACAGTAATGCTAGGACATATATCATGATATGTGAATTAGGCAGAGGATGAAAAAATCTTAATTCGTGACCACATAGCTTGAAATAACATTTTGTGCATCTAGCAAGACATTAGTCAACATACATGATAGGATGTTCAGATCTCTGTCTAGTGTCTAGTGGAGTACTGGTATATGAAATATAATGCAATAATGGTAAAATGGCAACAATCTAAGGCTGGCCATATGAGATATTGACCAAAACTGATTGACAATTCGTGACCACATAGCTTGAAATAACATTTTGTGCATCTAGCAAGACATTAGTCAACATACATGATAGGATGTTCAGATCTCTGTCTAGTGTCTAGTGGAGTACGGGTATATGAAATATAATGCAATAATGGTAAAATGGCAACAATCTAAGGCTGGCCATATGAGATATTGACCAAAACTGATTGACAATTACTGCATGTGGAGAGCATAAGAATTACAAATTACTGTGCTGCAACCAACACTCGTTTGGTTCAGTTTTCATCTCAAAACTCAAGCTTAGCTCCAAAGCTCATCTTCCAACGCTAACTAGTGTAGTTCTTCAGGTGGCGATAAGCCAATAACTGTAGTAAGCCAAATTGACTCTAGATACAGAAATACTATGCACATGACTGTCTGCAGTGTTTGGGCATTTGTTTCAAATTCATTTGCACCTTGATACACCTAGGCTGCTCTACTACAAACCAAATGCTACAGTATTTTACCATTTTACCAACGATCAAGTACGGCATTTCATTCAGCACTTAAACAGAGGAACCATATCAATGCAAGGCATATTACCCCTCTGGAAGTCTGGTTGAGGTTCAGAAGTAGACGGCCATCTGAACCCCCTTTTCCACAAACCCGCACTTGGCGTAGTAGGCGCGCAGCTCAGGAGTGCAGTCTAGGATGATCTTGTAGCAGCCGGCGTCCCTGGCGATCTCGACGAGGCGGCGCACGATGCGGAGCCCGAGCCCCCTGCCGCGCGAGGCGGCATCGACCACCACGTCCTCAACGTGGCCCACCTTCAGGAGCGGAGCCACCACTAGGGCGAGCCCGGGCGGCCGCCCTAGGTCCCCTTGGTCGAGCAGTAGAGGATATCCTCAGACCTCAGTTCTCCATGCCGCTCCATGCCGCCGGGAAGGGAGCAAATCGCGGCGGCGCTTGCCAGAAGCGAGGACGACGCTGAAATTTGAGAGGAAGACAGGCAACCGCGTACTGGGCCGGGACTTGGTGGCTCGTGGGCCGAGTATTGGGCTGCGGGACGCTTCAGGCTTCAGCCCAGCGCAGCCTAGGGTTTGCGTGGGGTTTGGTGGCCGCTTGGCCAGCAGCCCAAGCTAGCCACGCGACGCGACCACACCCCCAGCCCCGCCTGCCTGCGCCTGCCGTAGCTCGTCGCCTCGTCATCTGGCCTTTGCGCCCGCCGCCCGGCCGCCCGTCGGCCGTCGCCCCATCCGGCCGTCGCGGCCGTCGCACCATCGCCCCGTCCGACCGTCCGGCCGTCTCGTGCACCGCTGTAGGCTGCCTCGGGCGGCCCTCGGCGGCGGCGCCTCCCGCCGGCCGCGCTCCTGGCCACCTACTGCCTGCCTCGACTGGTGGACGGAGGTGGAGGCAGCCGGGGGGGGGGCGTGGGGCGGCGGCCGGTGGACGGAGGGCGGAGCCGGCCGGCGGCCGGCGCCGTGGGTTGCGGCGGCCCTGCGCTGCTGCGCCGGAACGGCCGGAGGCCTGGAGCGCCGGGCACCGGCGGCCAGCGAGCCTGCACGCGCGCCTTCCGTGGCGCGTTGCACTGTTTCACTGGTACTGTTCCGCCCTAGGTCACTTGTCAGGCTGGCTTCGCCACTGCCCACCTTGCCGCCGCCTCGCAGGAACTTGCGCTCCACGAAGAGGCACCCCGTGGCGCGAATCCGCTGCTCCCGGGCGGTGGTGTCCTCGGCCACTAGGATGACGTGGTCGTCACCTTGCGCAGCGAGCTCGGCGAAGCGCGTGGCGAACTCGGACGCAGTGAGATCCGGGCAGGCGGAGAGCTGGGAGAGGAGGGCTACGAAGCCCGTCTCGTGGTCGGACAGATCTAGGCGACGGATGTGGATGGGATCGTTGGTTTCCCCGGCGGCGGCGGCGGATTCCGGCGAGGTGGACGTCATTTTGGTCCGCGAGCTTGGGTGGGGACAGGGGCAGCCGGGCAGGAGTTTCCCTCCTGCTTGGGAGATGTTCTTTTTTCTGGCTACGCATCGCACGTGCCGTTGGATGTCGTATCGACGATCTGGATTGACTATAGAAGAAAGCAGGGTGTTATTTGACCGTGTTGTTTTTTTTTTGAGAAATTTCAATTTGCTCTATTTAACAAAGTCTGAATAACCTCCTAAACAATAACTTGGTTCAATTTACTCTCTAAACTATGTAATTTAGACATCTTACCCCGTAATACAATTTATCTATTTATTTCTTCATACACAAGCTGAATTTTAGTATCAAATTTTGTAGACTAGTAGTGGACATCACAATGCATAAAAAATTATTATAACTTTTTCATAGTTATTTTTTATTTAATTTTGAACTCCAGTAATTAATTTATTATTAAATATCCTAACCTAACCTATAAAAATGATAAAAAAATTTATGATCAATTTTTCTAAGATGTGCTATGATGTGTACTATCATCTTCTAAAATTTCAGCTTAAGACTCCACCTATGCATGGAGAAATAAAAAAGATAAATTGTATTTGGGGTAATAATTCAAACCAAAGTGCATAGTTTGGGGGTAAAATGGACCAAATAATAGTTTAGGGGGTTAACCAAACTTTGACTATAGTTCAAGTGAGTAATTTAGATTTTTTGTTTTTGTTTTGCCGAGACTCTTAAAAAAATACTTGCATAAAAAAAACAGATGGTGTTAAAATGTAAGTTCCATCTCAAGACACTTGAAATTCAGATCACTTTTTCAAGCATCGGTTCAGCTATGTAGCGCTAGTAGAAAAGAAAAGATGGCGTCCCGGACAAGATACTGATGGGACTATATTCCTAACACTCCAAAAGTCAATCCAAACAAATAATTCTATTGTAAGCAAAACTAGCTCCGAGTGCGACTTTTACTCATTTTTTTAAGCCTGCTTTGCAAATTTATACAGGTTGGAAAACATCCTCAGCAATACGCAACGAAATATGTCGCCATCGCAACTTGCTTTCAAGTCAACGAAGATGGCTAATTTGTTTGTTTCTCCACAATTCATTACTATTGTACTATGAGTTTTGTTCCGGTTGTCTCCTCCATAAAGATTGCACGCATATTAAAGCAGCTAACAATTAATTTTATTTTTCTTCCGCTGGATAATGTTTGGACCCGGCCCTATCTGTGCCCTAATGAGGCCCAGTCAAAGTCCAAAACCCGCTGCCCAGACAAAGGAGTCCGAGAGATCCGTTCTTCTCGTGATTTTTGCAGCGTGGCGGTGGCGGCGGACGGCGACCGGGATGACCTCTATACCGTGTCTGCTGCATCGCCACGCTACCACGGCGCCGTCCATCACCGCCGCACCCGCCTCACCTTGATTCAATTTCGTCAGCAGCTACAGCGTCGCCGCTTTGCCTGCTCCCTCGACTGCGACCATCTCCCCTGCACCCGCCACACTGACCCGAATTCGGCGGCGGCGGCGGGCATCCGCATCAACGGCGAGCAGCTGAGCAGTGGCTGCCCATGACAGGAACCATTGCTTTGGTCACAATATACTTCCGCATCAGCTGTTCGATATGGAGTCCCTACCAGGCCCTCTATGTTCCGATGCTGGCAACCCTTTCTTGGTACCTCCTTGGCAGGCTATCCCCGACGATGTCCCTGGCCTCCCTCCTCTGCACCGACCAACAAGCTTCTGGTGATGGCGTCGTTGTTCGACGCTGGGTCCCTGCCAGAGCACCCGGGTAGGTTTTTCATGAAACTTTGACCAAATGTGTACGCAGTTCACAGTCGATACAATTTCATTTGCACCCAGTTCAAGATCCTGACTATTTCCTTGGGCATAATTTGTTTTATGTTTCTATTTGTAGTATCCTTTATGCCTGCTCAAGTACAGTCGGTTTTAGAGCTTATTGGCATGCCATCTAGTGTAGTTGTTGCATTACTGCTTGCTATTCTTCAGAACAATTTAATCATGCGCGGCTTGAGAACGTGTAGGAGATGTGGACAGAGGCAACGAATTAGCTATCAGGCTGTCGTTGTTTGGTACCACCCTAGAAGTTATTAATTTTTTGAAGCATAATTTACCGTGACTCGTTTCTTTACATGTTCCCAAGACTGGCCAGGAAAGAACAAGGTTCTGCCGTGAACAAGGATATGTCATCAGCGAGATGTTTCTCCTGGATGACTACGTCATCATCGTGCTGAGAAACCTGAAGTGAGCAGCCAGCAAGTCACCTTGCTCATCTTTATTGAAGACTAACTGAGAAATATGAGAAACTTTGATGTTACCTTGCACATCTTTGTTGAAGACTGTAATTAAATTATCTGATAAATACTCCCAGTTCACAGCAACTGAATCCAACGAGTACTTAGTACAAGGTGGTATTTTTTTAGTAAAGAATCCGGATTTTGAAATACAAATGTTACATGTTGAGTTGTCGTTTCAATTTTGAGTGCATGCAAATGCATCCTTGAAATGTGTAAACGGAACAAATGCAGACTTCACAGGAGCATTATCACCCTTTTTGTTTGAAATATAAAATGGGAACAATTTCAGACTTTACTTTCACACATTACAACACACGTCTTCACAAGAGAGATGCTCAAGTAGAGCGCATACGAACATAAGCAAAGGTTCATATCATTGTTTCACCAGTTCACACTTCTGAAGTACCACTTGCGCACATAAACTTCAGAAACTAATACCAAAACCAGCAGTCCCAACAATTTTCTCCTAGTCCATTGAAGCATCTCGAGCACTCCAGCAGGGGCCATGTTTGTAGGTGCAGTGGCTTCACCTCTGATCTGGGTTGCCAGCCCCACAATCTTTAACAGAAGTCTCTCCATACTCTGCCAATACACATTATGAAAAGAAATGTATTGGTTACAGTAAATGCACTTCTTCCTTGTCGTGCCTACGCTTGATGAAACCGAAGAAGCTAGCATCATTGCAAGACTGACGAAACTGCATATTCAAGTTGCCTCTGGTACCAGAAAGGCCATGACATTGACACATATAAAATTAGACACTGCTTCTTCTGAAAACTAGACAACTTAATGACCATACACAACAACTATCAAGATCAGGTTCCTATATCTGTGTTCTCCTCCTTTCAGTTACAACATATTCAAGATCAGGTTCCTATATATGTGTTCCCCTCCTTTGAATTACAACATGAGGTAAATGATCTCGTACCCAACAACAGAAATCCAGAAGCAAAGTCCACACACACGGCACAATACAAAATGTCTTGGTTCTACTATGGTTGTACAAAGAAGTCATGGATTACCCAACCTGCTTTCAAGATAGAAGCCTACAAATTAACCAAGATTTAGCAGCATCACAAAAAAATCAACTTAACATAAAAGATATTCAACTGTACTTACTCCCCACGGATCGGATCAGGGTGATTCGTGAGGGAGTTGCTGTCGTCCCTCCGCACGAAGGGCGCAGCTACCTTGGAATGGTTCGGCTCGTGAAGAGGGCCAGGGCTGAAATCCTGGGGGGGAGGTGGAGCTGTTTTGTACCCGACGAAATTGAATCGGTGAGGGAAGGGGATGCACTTGTGTGACGGAACTGTCAAATTAAAACTCTAAATTAAGTGTAATGGCCGTTATTTAAACACATCGGTGCATTAACTTAATGGCTTAATTTGGCGGTCTTTTCTCAACCCACGGCCCGATCGAAACAACACCGGTAGTCCCACGCGAAGGCGGGCGCAGATGGTACAAGCACGGCAATTACTTAAAAATACGAGAGTAATACCCGATAGAGATATGAAATTTTCCAACTAGGCTCAAATACACTTAAGGCTTACATAATTTACATAACTCAAATAACTTACAACTTTACAATGGAGTAGCAAATTTTCAAACGAAAAAGAACCTAGAACTATACTAGTGTTCTGCCCCTACACCATCGGTCAGACCGGTTAGTCCAACCGGTCAGACCGGTTAGTCCAACCGGTCAGACCGGTCTTCATGGATCCCTCTGAGACTACCGGTCAGACCGGTCCAAACAAAACAGACATGTTGCACTCCCTGCCCACAAGTGTGCAACCCGACAACTCCCTAGTCTAGGGGTCTCGCTCTCATGTCATATGCATGTGCACACATGTAGCAGCCGCGGCAGAGGAGGTGGTGTACGAGGTGGTTGCGGAGCCACCGGAGCCGCTAGAGCAGTCCCAGCAGGAGGAGAGCGTGAGGCCCTGGCCCAAGGCCAAGTTCACCCCAGTTCTGGGCAGCAGACTCAAAGCAAGCCCCGGTGCACAACCTATTAATTTAAATTATGACATATATATATATATATATATATATATATATATATATATTACTTGTGCATTACGTATAGAAATTGGTTGAAACTCTAGTTGCATGATCCATAATTCCAAAACTCTTCTAGGCACTAGTTCATGGACGTAATTGGATGTGTTCTACCAGAGGAAATCGACTAAAACCTCCTAGAAAAAGAGATCGACCTATCCCTAGCTAGAATACCTTGAATGACGCGAAGAACTTGGATCCACTGCCCCCCTGTGTAGGGAATCGTGGAGAAGATGATCCACCACGCTGATTGCAGCCTCCCAAGCCTTGGAATGGATTTAGGGTGAGGGGTTTGGGAGTGAGGGTTTGAGAGGGGGCACGGTGTGAGGGCGAGAGAGAAAGAGAGAACGAGCGTGAGGGAGGTAGAGTGAATCGGTGAGGGAGAGAGAGAGTCAGAAAAATGATGTGCGGTCCAAAACAGTTGAAACTGGTTTAACCGATCAGATCGGTTGCCCCGACCGGTTAGACCGGTCTGGCCCAGACTGTCAAGAACACTTTGGTTTAGTGATTTGTTGCGTGAATTTTAGAACTAATAGTCGTGATTAATTTAATTACAGAGAATTAACACCTGAGGTGTTACAACTTGCCACTTGGGAGGTGTCGGCAGCCGTCGCTCTGGATGCGTGATGCCGCTGCGACGGCCAGCAACAAGGCGGCGCTCGTACCACACCCGCCGTCGGTGGTGGTTGCTGGCGGTGGGCGCAGGCCTCCGGCGGGGCGACACGTCGGTGAGGCAGGGAGGCCGGGGAAGAGGCGGCGCGCCACTGGTGCAGGCACCGGCAAGACAGATGCACGTGCAGAGGATAGAGGTTGAAGATGATCGTGAGAATCGGATGTGCGTACTCAATGGAGCGGGTGAAACAGATCGACAGCTTCGAATTTTGGTCTTGGACTGGGTCTAATTAGGGCGTGGGTAGGGCCGGGCCAAAGCAATACCCACTTGAAAAAAATAATTTTAATTTTCAGCTGCTTTGAGATTCGTACTATTTTTATGGAGAGGACCACCTCTACTCCATAGAAATAGAACTGGCATGTTCCATGTCCTCTAGGTCTCTAGCACACCTCCATTATTTGCCACTAGCACATGGAAGTGAAACTTGACCCAGCAATTAGCCAATTACGTGTGGAAATCGAGAGGTGTATTTCTTGGCTACTGCCTGTATGAAATGGTCGCCGAGAGGACTACGTAGCTAACTACTTCGTACTTGTTTCTTTGTCATGGTACACAAGACTTTTAATTAAGTCCATATTAGTATACGCTTGGGTTGTCAGGCGGCTGCCTATGATTGGCGGATCCACGTATCATGTCTACCATTGCTTGGCCGCGGGAGCAAGACCATCCGTGAGTTCAAATTCCAGTGGACAAGGAATGATGTGCCACGTCATGTATCCATTTGAATTTTCTGAACGGGGATGATGATGGCGTCATGAATATCCGTCGGCGTAGAAAAAAGGATGATTTAGATTCATCGGAATTATTCAGAAAAGTTTGATTCGGTGGTGGCCGTACTATGATACTACTCCTATCCCTCAAAAGAAAAAAAAAATACTATGATGCTCCACAGGTCTCCGATGAGAACGTGAGCCGTAGCAGAAAGTCCTGACCAATGGGTACGGTTGAACTGGGCCAATTGGCTCTGGAAATGTGGGGACCCTTTGAACCGGGGACACTCGTCTTCCTCAGTCGTATCCTCAGGACAGATCGTGTTTACGAGATGCATCCAACATGTAGATTCAGACTCATTAGGAGGCGATCAACACTGTGATTTGGTTTGATGGCCAGAGAACAAAAGCCCAATGGGTGTTCTGACGTGGCACGAGCCTATCCAAGTTGCACCTCCAGTGTATGATGCTGTTGCCTGTTGGTCTGGGTTGCTACGTGGGATTTGAGGCCTCCTCCAAAGGCACTGGAGATTTCGCTAGCAACGTGGAGGAGAAAGGAGGTCAGCACAGTAGCAGTAGATCGCTCGGAACGCGTGTGAGGAGGAGATGCACTGGAGAGTGTTTGCGCTAGATGAGAAGTGAAGCGCTAGCGAGGCTAGTTTTGCACTATTCATTGATTAAAAATATGATTTAGCTAGCGACGTCGCCGGCGGTTGGAGGAGGCCTCGAAGGTCCAGAGCCACTCGAGCTCGGCTAGCGCCCTAGCGCCGGCCGGCGTTGGTGGCATCGGGACAGTACCAATTCAGACTATAGAGATTAAGTCTCATATTTACTGTGTTTTGCTGATGTGACAACATATTTATAGAAGAGAGAGGGAAAGAAATCAAAACTCCAAGTCTTATTTAAACTCTAAATCTTCACACAAATCAAGAATGAATGTGAGAGAGACAAGTGGACCATATAAATCAAAGTAACATACTTTGTATTGGGAAGTACTCCCTCCATCTTGGTAAAAGAAGTCATTTTAGACATCGACACGGTCTCCAAAAACAATTTTAACCATTATCTTTTTATTACAAAAAATTTACAAAATATAGTCAATATATACTTTTATGAAACTACATTTCAAGATGAAGCAATTTACATCGTTTTTATATTTTCAAACTCAACTCAAAAAAATTTATTTATAGTCAAAATTTCAAATGTTTGACTTGAGACAAACTCAAAACGACTTCTTTTACTGATACGAAGGGAGTATAGTTTTTTATAATATAATCTTTGAGGCTTAGACTCTATAACTGCAGTCTGGGACTGACCTCGCGCTCTGCGAATTCCCGGGCCCCAACTCTCCCCCACGCCACACCGCCTGCTAACGTCAGCCAGATTTTAACAAGTTGCCTGGCAAGTGGCAGTGTGACCCGGAGGGCGCGGATTCACCGACCGGGCCGGCGGGGCTTGCTGTACTCCGGCCTGACGCGCGGCCAATCGGCCTTCGTCCCGGTCGGTCAATCCCGCCGAGCCGAGCGCCTCCCGCACCGCACCATCCCGGAACCCGGAAAGCGCCTCCTATTTCTACCGGCCGCCGGCTCGGAGGAGGCCGAGGAATCTGCTGGAGGAGGGAGCCGAGCTTCCGGGTCGCGTCGCGTTGCGCTCGTGGTAGGGCGGCGTGACGGCGCCCCCGCACGGGTCAACAGCGCGAGCTGCCGCCCTGCTAGCTAGATCCTCCGGCCCCCCTCGGTAGATAGAGAGGCGGCGCTCGAGCGGGGGGCATGCTCATGGAGAGCGGGAGGAGGCAGGGCGTGGTGGTGGCGATCGAGTGCGTCGCGGGCGGGTCGCGGGCGGAGGAGTGGGGGCCCGGCAGCAGCGAGGCGGTGCAGACGGGGGACGTCGTGGAGGAGCTGCTCATCGGGGTCGGCGGCCGCGGCGGGCCCGCCGCGCACGCCGCGCCCTTCAAGGGCGGACGCGACGCGCTGCAGAAGCTGCTGCACGCGGCCTACAAGCGCGGGGACACCTCCGTCGAGGTGCGCGTGCGCCGCCACGCGCAGGGCGGCGGCGGCAGCGGGGAGCTGGCGCCGGCGGCGGGCGCGGCCACCGCCGCCAGGATGCAGGCCTGCATCGTGCCGCAGGAGTCCGTCGGCGGCGGCGGCGGCGGCGTGATCGGCCTCGGCCGCAGCGGCCGCCAGTACGTGCTCCGCTCCATCCGCGACCCCAACTACGCCGTCGGCCTCGTCGACCGCATGGAGAGCGAGTGCATCGCCATCAGAGGTACGGTAGCAACACCACGCCACCAGCCACCATCATCCTTGCTAGCTATTACAACCAGTATACTACCAAGCATACATCCTTATCTTCCGCTTCTCCGTGCTGATTGAATTCTAGATATTTTTTGCATCATTTTTTGATCCGCTTTTAGTCCGTACATCAACTTGATTCGGTTTGCGCTAGCCCTTGGAGGAAAAGTAAAAGTCCGCGACGTGGTTTTCGTTACATGCCGGATTGGACTTAGAAAAAAGAAGATAGGTGCGTGCTTGTGCCCTCAGCATGCGGACTTTCGTGCACAAAAAGTTGAGCAAGTAGGCTGGCTTTGATAGGTGACATGTGCTTTATCGTTCCCTAAATTTTGGCGTGTTCACGACTGTGGTTTTGGTTGCTTGGCAGTGTGCGTATAGGCATATGCTTGGATCGGTACAGACTACGACAGTCAGAAATGGTCGCTTCGAGGAGTACAATGCATGATCCGATCGTCGTGTACTCGTGTACATGAATATGTTCAGAATATCCTGGGTCTGGTGGGATAGAGGGGTGCTTAGCATTGTTGCTCTTGTTGTGTTGACTGTTGAGGTCTGCTGGTTTGTTGGGAAGTTTCTAGAGTAGCTTAAGGCCTTGGCCAGCAAAAATTACAATACGGTAGTCTGTATAATAATCCAGATGATGCATACAAGCAATATATACTATGTAATTAAGCATATTCTTTGGAACATTATTAGAAAACAAGATATAGATGACAACAACACACTGCTCTTTACATCTATTTGCGAGCTTGTTGCCGTTGCCAATAAGATGCAGATTATGGTGTAAGTCTAACCCCGGTGATTAGGTTACTGTAAATCATGGTAGTAAGTAGTACACCATAGTAAACATTGCGGATCATAAGATTATTGGTAATAAGTAATATGAAACCTGGGAGGTCCGCATGCAATGTTTTAGCTCCTGTTAGCATATAAAAAAGAAAGTATCCAATTGCTGTAGTCTAGCTCAAGATGCATACTTCCAGGCAACAGACACGGTGATGCACGTTCAATGGAATCAGCATCTAGCCAGATTCATTACTATGCACCACAAACCACTAGCTGATTACTGAATATTCATCTATCATTCTATCTAACTTAAAAAATACTGTCTCGAATTCTTAATGCAACTAGGAGATTCCGTGTTGACTTTTTTCTGATCCCATCATTCATTTTCCCTTCAACCGGAGCTAAAAAAATGCATAATTGCAGAGATAATGGAAAATCATCGATCTGAGTTCCGTAACTCTTCTGCATTTCTTCAGGCTCGAGGAGCTCGAGGGTGGTGTGCGCGCTGAGCAAGGCGCAACTGCAGGACGGCTACGTGTCCTACCGGTGGGAGAAGAAGATGCGGGAGGTGCTACCGATCCCCAACTCCAGCAGCTTCCTCTCCTTGCTCATCCTGCCCACGGCGCTCGACCGCGCCGGCTCCCGCTACAACACCGTCGAGGACACCCTGGCCCGCGCCAACGCCTGGTTGCTCTCGTCCCAGGCCTCCGGCGTGCCCATCGTGTTCTTGAACGTCCAGACCGAGGCCCTCCTAACCAAGGTACTAGTGCGTGGTTGAGATTTTGTTAATGCTGTTGGTTCAAGCTAGATTGTGCAGCTGCTTTTCCGATGATCCGAAGTTCTCTTTTGGTGCAGATCTCCGGCGAGACAGCCTCCGCGACGGTCAACGCTGGCTCACTGGCCGACCTCCCGAACCTCGCCAACGCCAGCCTCTACGGCTTCGAGGACTATCACGGCGTGGACATTGGCGTCGTGAAGGCGGTGCGCGTCTGGTACACGGCCGAGGCTGGAGAGATGCCGGTGGAGATCACTCTCGAGGAGAGCGACGCCAGGCTTGGCTTCGCCATCAGTCGTACTGAAGAGGTAGGCGAACACATCTCGCACGCTATACACATTCTCCCTGCTCTCTAATGCTTGCGCGTCAATGTGCCTGAACTCTCGAGTCTCTTGCGACTTTGAGCAGGGTTTCATCTACGTCTCGTCCGTCATGGAGGACGACGGCGACCTCCAGGTGCCGTCCACGCGGTCGGGGCTCCGGGACCTCTACCGGGAGGCGAAGCGCGCGTCCAAGCTGCTGGTCATCTCGAGGGTGTCGGGCCAAAAGGTCCTGCCGTGGATGGTGTCGACGTCCGGCGCCATCCGGTGCTACGACACCGTCTCCCTCAGCCAGAAGCTGTCCCTGCACCGCCACGCCCTGAAGCCGATCCTTCTTCACGTGATCATGTGGGACGGCAAGTCGGACGCGCCGGCTCGGCCGGTGCGCGAGCCCTGCCCGCTGCCTCTGCCGTCCCCGGCGTTCACCGACTTGCCCCGGCAGGACTCGTTTGCGTACGGCGAGCAGCGGGTGCAGACGGAAGGGGACCCCGGGATCATGAACGAGAGGGACACCGCAGGGGACGCGTCCTTCAGGTTTCATAATTTCTCGCTGCCCAACAACTGGGTCTGATGAAAGCTGCACACGCTTGGATATCCGAATTGGCCGCTGTACATATGTAGATTTCCGTGAGTTTGTGCTCGGAATGAACTGCTTGTGATGTAACTTATTGCTTGAGGTGTAATTTTGATCGATGGAAAGACTTTTCTGTTTCAGAACTACTTTAGACACTAAAGATAATGCGCTAGGACGAGAATAACAGTCTCACAATTGGTTTTCCTGGATGTCATGCCTGATCAGCAAGGTAGATAAACACTGGCGCACTTCATTTGCTAGTTAAACTTTTTTTTTCCTTCATTTTTCACAAGTAATATCAGTACGGTACAGAATAGGGTATCCACTATCTTATGAAGATGAATGATCAATCAATTGTTTGCAGGGACATAACAGGGTGTATTCGGAACAACAGAAGCACACCCCCAGTATAGCGGCATCTGGAAACAAAGAAACAAATGTCAGCTTTGACAATTTAATTTCCCATTCTGATATCTGTTAGTCATAAGACATCCAGGGTTGTCCGCTGCATAGAATCTATAACGCATCCTTTCCTTTCAGGTTAATCACTGAAAGCTCCTGTTCAACATAATCCCCAGCGCATATTGGGGGATACGAGGCAGCATTCGGTGTTTCAGCAAAGTGGCCCAGCGGCTTAAGAATTGCATCTGAAGCAATGTGTGAGAACAACTGTTTTACACAAACAGACAACGGGTGAGTCAATGAGATGGCAAACGCATAAGATTTGACTACCAACAACTTCTCATGAAGTCCTTGATTAAACTATCACAATATGGGAGTCGATGTAACTTACTGTTGACGAAACCCGCCACAAGCTTCTATTTTGCTCCTTCGCTAAGGCTATGGCCTCTAATGTTCTCTTTGTCACCACCACCTCGTGCATTCCAGCCAAACACTCACCACCAGTAAGCCATTCCAGCTGTGCAGAAAGAAACAGACCTAATAAGGGAGTAGTACAATGCTTCTTTTCTTTATTTGACAGCCACATCCAAAGATTCCAGAAACAAGCCCCAGCTTTATCTTGTTTAACACTTATGCGGAAGTATTTGATTTTTCAGAAAAAAATAATCATGTATAATGGTGGGGTTGATTTCTATGATGCCAACATCATGGACTATGAAAAACAAGTCTCATAAGATAGAACATGACAAATATGATACTTCCAAACTGAAAAGGTTGATCCCCAAACAATTCATTAAAAGATGGAAAGCTAACCTGTTTCCCTGATTGAATGAGGAGGCAGCCAACAGGGACCTTCACTTCCATCTTTTTACCATTCCTTAACCAGATGTTCAGGCCTGGAAATCTACTTCGGCCATGTATAGTCAGGAAATTAAGATCATAATGGAACCCAGCGAAAACAGTGCCCTCAGAACCATGACGCTCCAGGTCACTTCCAGTTGGTGCGAGAAGGTGTGGTCCCTAGTGTCCACAATAATAATTGAGCGCAATCAGATTATTGAAGAACATGAATCCCACACTGCATAATTTTGAGGGGAATATGGAGTAGATACTAAACACAATGAAGGGACTTGGGTTTTTTTAAGAGCGTGCAGTTCAAGTAGATTTACAAATTAGAAAAGAATTAGAAAGTGCAGAGAACAACAGTAAAATAATACCTCCTTCATCAAAGAAGTAAATGCATCCTTTGGCAGGCCGAACCCAATTGCAGCCATTTCAGCAACGACCTAAAAAAAGAATATGATACACAACTGAGTTATGTATGATACAGCGGCACCGTAGAGTGTGCATAGAACGCAGAAAACATGGATTTATTCAGAGAAGTTGATAAGCATATATGTACCTCAATTGCAGAAATCATTTTAGAACCCCAGGAATCCATTGTCTCTTTCCACTCAGGCAACCCATCAGGGATAACTGGTTCAGAGTTCAGCTCCTAAGCAAGGATAATTACATCTCAATAACCAGAATAACCAAATTGTCACTTTCGCATCCACGATAAATGGGGCATGCCAATTTCTAGTCTTTGACAGCACACAGAAAAGATCACAAAGGAACCGCAGCCTTAAAGCAAGTATTTTGACATCACACAGAAGATCATAGAGGAATCAGAACCTTGAAGCGGGTATTTGCAGGGCGAGGACCAACTCTCCACATGTACCGCCATTTCGGGTCTGGCCCTTTAGGGGTGGCTGGCTGAGACTCCTCCGGCATACTCCTGATCTTCTCCTGCATGTCTTTGTCAACCAAGCTGCGAGGAACCTCCACCCCTTCTGGTGTCACGCCAACCTTATCAGCAACAGGGACAAATCAGGTTTTTCAGTTTTCACCACATACATTGAGCACAATTTTAGGATGGATCAATATGGTCGTAGGACGGATTGCAGTCATGGAGATCACAACTGGTGGTCTTGATTCACCACAAGCAGTGATGATCCTTGCCAAAAGGGTGAATTTTAAGGTTCAGAGCATTCCGAATTCCCAAAATTCTCATCCCCTGATCCGCATCAAACCGAATGGAGTCTGCCTAGGACACAGAGAACCAACAGTAGGAAGGGGTACCTGGTAGTGGAGGTGGGGGCGTTCCTGGAGGCGCTTGGCCTCCGCGGATCGGGCGAAGTAGCGCTCGACGACGTCGAGGAAGCGGTCGTTGTCGGCGGCGGAGCAGCGCGGGTCCTTCACCAGCAGCGCCCCCGTGTCCCGCAGGCTGGCGCTCACCGTCGCACACAGCGCGCGCACCTCCTCCTCCTCCTCCCCGCCGGCGGCGGCCCCGAGGAACGGCGCGAGATCCACGACGGGGAGGTCCATGGGGCTTGCGGCTGCGCGGCGCGGGGCGGGAGAGGCGAGTTGAAATCGCTATAGCATGGAAATGCAAGGAGGGGATCGAGCACCCGCGCGTCACAGCAGCGGCGGTGATTAAGTGTGGACTGGAGCGGGGAGGAGCAGAGGAACGATGCGTCAAGTAACGGATCGGAGAGGGAGAGTCGGGGCCGGAACGCCAAACCGGGTGCGCACGCGACCGGTTTCACCGTTTGGATAGAGATGCTCGCGATCCGGGTGGGGTGCAGGTAGCAGGTAAGGTAGGGGCATGCTTGTTGACTATTAAAATATGGACATATTAAAATGTGGGTAAATTATAAATTTTGGCACTTTTGAATTACAAAAAGTAACCCACCTAACTATGCATAATCATAACAAACTTAAAAAATAGATAAAGAAATATTATAGGCATGTTTGGTTGGCTACCAAAATGTGGGCATGCCCCGATGATAAGCCTATAAATTTTGGCACATATTTAGTTGGATTTCAAAAAGTAGCACACCTAACTAAGTATTGTTCTCAAGGTTTTGGGAGAAAAAGATTGGTATGCCCATATTTTGACATGTGCTCAATTTAGCATGTTTATAATTTAGTAGCCAACCAAACAGACTCTAGGTCCCTATTGGGCTGCAGCTACCTGCACTGAGCACACACACTAGCCCACGCGATTGAAGGGAGATGTCTATTTACTCACTGTAGTCGCTTTCTGACCTCACATAATTTTTTCCTCGAATAGCAAAAGTATGTTTTTTTTAGATCGAATAGCAAAAGTATGCTGAATCAAAGAGAGAACAACGATAGATTTGTTGCTAAAATTAAACATATTTCTCACTTGAAATAATATATGAGTATGCACTATCGATGGCGCCAATTAACACTATCAAATATCTACTAATAGGTGGTACCAATCCTATTAGTCAATTTCACTGTGCGCCATATAATTTTATCTTGCCAAACGGGCGAAACTATCCATTAGGACAAAACAAATTTAACAGAGTTGCGTGATACGTGAACACTATTCACCTGCGTTTCCCCCCCTCAAATGAATAAAATGCAACCCGAGATGTTGGTAGAGAAACAAGAGGTGGTCAAGTTATCAATAGTTCTGTAGTAGGCTGATTCTAAAATCAGCACATTTTTGGTTCGGATGATACCTCAAATCAAGTACCTTTTTTTAAAAAAAAAGTAACAAGGGCCATAACTTTTTGTGGCATTGTAACTCATGGAGACAAAAGCGTTTCGATTTTGCCATCATGGAGTAACCACACTAAATGCCATGACAACATTTTTAGGGTGCAACTATAACATGTTCACACGCCCTTACGTTACACACGCATTGATCTCGTCCCAAGCATACACCAAAATTTGTAACTAAAGTAAACTTAGATACTCTGTTCGCCTAAATGGCCGTTTAGCCCATTTAAATAGTGTTTAAACGATAAACAGATGTCACCCGTATTATTTAGGCCCTAAACGGTGAATTAAACAGTTGACCCGTATAAATCCGTTTAAACCATTAAAAACCGTCTAAATAAGGTCGAGTTAAACATGATTAAATGAGCTAAATGACTATTTTATTCATAATTTAGTCAATAGGAGGATTACAACTACCACAATCAATATCGAACTAACTAGCATTGTAAGTATATGAAGTGTTGTGTAATTTAGATTTCTTCCAAAAAGATTATTTGATAGAATGCTTACTTTTATATTTGCAAATATGTAGACTTTCTAGCATATTTGGTATTTACGTACATAAATATGTATATTTTAATATTATTATCTCAAACTGTTTAGGCCGCTTAACTCTGTCTAAACACCGTTTAAACGGACTAAACCCTAAACAAAGGGTGACTGATTGTTTACCGTTTAGGATAACATTGCTTAGATCGCATTCTGGTACGGTCGATGAAAACGTTAGACGAGCTAGTGACATGATTATTTTGGATTCCAGAAATTAACTATTGCGTAATAATCCATTTAATGTTCGCTTCACATCCACGATCCATTATTATTCTTAGCATCTTAATTTATCTCTTCTCCTATCTGCACAAGTTCTCTTTCAATATGTACCAAAATATACGTGGTGGTACGCCGATGATATGCTAGGTCCATCAATCGGGGCGGATCAACAAGGGGGGCTAGGGGGGTCAAGCCCCCATACCTTGCAAGATCGACGAATACCCCCCTAAATCCCCTCTCCATTTTTGGAACCAAAGAATGAGGAGGGGGAAGAAGAAAAGGAGAGAAAGATGAAGAGAAGAGAAGAGAGGAGAGGTAAGCTCTCTCTTAATTTGGTTGCTGGATTCGCCATTGTCCATCGATATTTTACAAAAAGTTTGATGCAGTTCAAAAGGTATATAACCACAACACGCTATTAATTTTCCGAACACTAAATATTATATTTAAACTACTTGTACTTTGCTAAATATTAGAGTAGAAACACGACACCAATTTAGGAGAAAGACGAAAAGTAACTAGTTTGTCCCCAAAAAAATCAAATCTCGTCACACTTAAACTCGTGCAGGCCTTTTTTCAAATTAAGGTTTTACCTGCAAGATCTACTGTACCTATGCTGTCATGTAAAAAAACTATGACGCTTGCAAATGACGTCGAATGATGTCATGAAACAAAACACTGCGCTCACGCGTGACTTGAGATTACAAACGCTAAGGCTGGTTCCAACAGTGGGTCTGCAGCTCCAGCCCGCAGCCACAGCCACATCAGCACCACGTCAGCTCTCGCCAGCCCACTCGACCCCAGCGCTCCATCAGTGAGCCTGCAGCCTCAGCCCACAGCCACGTCAGCGCCACGTCAGCTTTTCCATTCCAGACTTAACCATTTCAGAACGTGTTCTTTTATAATTTAAATGGACACAATAACCTCATTTTATTAAATTTAAAAATTCGGAAATTACATAAAAATTCGAATTTTTTGGACACAATAACCACGTGATTTTTTGGAATTTTTTTTCGAATTTTTTGGAGTTCAAACGGTCAAAAACGGCTAATTGCAACGGCTAGCTGACGTGGCAGCCGTTGGCCAATCACAGAGCGCCATGTGGCAGCCGACCGGACGCCGAGTCGGTACCGACCGGCCGGGTCGGTACCGACCGGCCGGTACCGACCGCGCGCGGCTCCAACGCCGGTCGGTACCGACCGCCCCGCGCTCTCGGTTTCCGCGCTTACCGACCGGTGCGGGTCGGTAGCCGGGTCGGTACCGACCGGCGGGGGTTGGAACCAGCCTAACACAGAAGAAGCCAAGAGTTACTTCACATTTGCCAAAGTAAAGATTCTGAGCATCAGTCAGCGTTCCCCAGCGTCTTTAGAGCCGCTACTAAACCCCTGGCAAAACCCTAACAGCCTCCCAAATCCCACGCTGTTGCGAGGAAAATACCCAAATTACCCCTACGAGCCCATCGTCCCCGGACGCCAGAAATATCACCGCTGTGGCGTCGTGCGTGCGCAGCGGCTCTGACAAAAAAGAGAGCGAGAAGAAAGCCACCAAACACGACCCGACCGCCTCACCCAGAGGCCAGAGCCCCCAAGAGGCCAGCGCCCACTGGGGGATTAGGATTTAGGAGTGGCCGCCCACTCATATAAAAAGGAGCGGCCGGCGAGGGCAGCAGCCTCCCTCCTCCCGCTTTACCCAAACAGCCCCTCGCCCAATCATTCCCTCAGCGGCTCGCCCTCGCGCCGCCTCTCATCTTCGCGGAGCCGAAGCTTCCGCGCCGCCGCCGGCGGCGGTAGGTCAATCTCGCTCCCCAACGGCCACCCGAATCCGCTTTCGTTGCATGTTAATTCGATCAAATCCGTCCCCTTCGGGCGTCCCGCGGAGGCGCGGAGCCCGAGGGGTCTCGATTGGTGGGGAGGGTTTAGGGTTTTGATCCTGCAGCGGATCGTGCGCCCGGCTGCGGCTTGGTTCCGGGGTTTAGTGGAGCTGGCGATGTTCCCCGGGCGCTTTAGAGAGCCGTGGTGTTTGTTCAGCGGTGAAAATTGTAATTTTTTTTGGACTCATTAGATTTGCTGGTGCTGGTTTCTGGCTTCAGCAGGAATATGGCGGGGAAGTCCAAGGGTGGGAAGAACAAGGGGAAGGCGCAGGGCGCGGGTCAGTCCGTTTCGGCCGAGCCCGAGGTGCCGGTGACTGACGGCGCCGAAGTGATTAGTCCAGAGAACGGGGAAGTATGTGACCCCCCTGCGGCCGAGGGCGGCGTGGCAGATGCCGAGAAAACGGACGGGGAGGCGCCAGTTGCTGCACAGCCGGGGAAAAAGCCAGCTGAAGGTGAGGCCAGCCATGGCTCGTTTACTTATTCACTGATGATACTTACATACAGTAGTTTTTCTTTGGGGTTGGGGTTTGGGGGAGATAGTGACATACAGTAGTAGTAGTAATACTAAATGGGTACAGATTTACAGGTGGCCCAAATACTTTTGGTTTAATGATTATGTGATTTGGACTGAAGCTATGCTAAATGAGTCTTGTGTTTTGTGCCGCTGCGATGCTTCACATGGCTGTGCCTACAGCCCTACACTAATGATTCTGGATGTGTAAATATTGAAAATAGTAGGATGTGTAAAGATTGAAAATAGTAGAAAGAAGTATCTGGCACTAATATAATATCATAAAAATTTTCTGGCTCATCACTGCTAGAGTCGTCATCGTCATTATATCACACTCTTCAGATGATGAATTGTGTGAACTTTTGCCAATTGAATTTCAGCATTATGTGTTTGTTGTTTTTGCTTTGAATTTCTTGCTTGCATGCTTTTGGAATGGAAAATTTCTGCAAATATGCTTACAAGGAAGCATGTTTTCTGAAGCAGGAGAACTCCATCTATATCCGGTTCCTGTCAGGACACAATCCGGCGAAAAGCTCGAGCTGCAGGTACTGTAAAAAAATTGCCCTTTGTTCCTCTAATTTCTTTACTAGTTCAATGTGTTTCATGTTATGCTATTATTTACAGCTAAGCCCAGGAGATTCTGTCATTGATGTCAAACAATTTCTCTTGGACGCTCCTGAGACTTGCTTCTATACATGCTACGATTTAATCTTGCATTCTAAAGATGGTTCAACTCATCAGTTAGAGGACTACAATGAAATATCTGAAATTGCTGATATAACTTCTGGTGGCTGTTCATTGGAGATGGTTGCTGGTTTGTAACATGTTTCAGTTTCCATTCTATTTTTCTATCACTGTTGATTTCATGGAGCTGAATTAAATCTTCTTTCAGGAATATATGATGAGAGGTCTATTAGGTCGCATCTCCGACGTGTGAGGGAGCTACTATCGCTCTCAAGTCTTCATGTTTCTCTATCCACATCCTTAGCTCTGCAGCAGGAGTCTGCTCAGGGAAAATCTGCAGGTACATCAGCTCCCACGTTTTTTGGTCTGCAGGTTTACTTATATTTTCCATGTTTGGTGTTTGTTAGTTGTAATGTTTATTACTAATTCTTCGGTTTGCATCCAAGTTGTAAACCAACATGATGTAGACGTTGACTTTGATTCTACTCCTGCTGAGCAGGTTCTGAGAAAACTGTTATTCAGGAGCTTGATGGTTTAAATTTTATGGAGGATAGTGCTGGTGCTCTCACTAATTTATTGGCATCTGCACCAGCAGAAATAAAATGTGTTGAAAGCATTGTTTTTTCGTCTTTCAATCCTCCACCAAGTTACCGGAGGTAATTCTGACTTCTGGCATTGTTGTCATTGTTATCCTTGAATATCTTTTTAGCCCCATTTTGTTATAAAAATCAGTCAGCTAGGCTTCGTAATTACCCTGATGCAAGGACTACTTCATACCCCATTTCAGTTATAATCAGTAAATATATGATCTGATCCTCTCACTTTCAATGTAACTGTGTTGTTATCAAGCCATGTATATAAGTTCTAAAAGGTTAGCACTTTTTGAAGAAAACAGAAAGAGTACAATTATATTTTTGTATAAAAAAATGGTTACATTTTGCAATGGGTTATAGCTAGTAATTTAGTGCTATATCCTTTCTGTTTTCCATAAATCTTGGAGTGCTTGATGAGTTTAAATATAATCAACCAAAACTTATCTGCCTGTGCTTTAAAATTGTTAACTCAAAGGGTGAAGCATACTGCATGGAGTTTCCTTAAGTTTTGGCCAACTCTATGCGTGAGGCTAAATGTTTCTTATTGTACCTTAGGCTGTATTGCTTTGCCTATACTTGGGCTAGAGTGCTTCACTTTTCCTTGTTTTTCTTTAAACTCTGATGTTGCAATTCTCAATAATGTAGAGTTTTGTTGTTTTGTGTATTCCTTATTTGAGGATGTAGTTGTTTCTTGCTAATATAGATGTATGCCTAATGGTCTTAAAACCTCAACGCCTGTAACATTGTCACAATCTTATCACCCTCGACTTGGGGTTTTCTTGGAATTAACACTTGCTGATGGTCTGCTCAGGCTACATGGAGATCTCATTTATATTGATGTTGTCACATTAGAAGGAAACAAATACTGCATCACAGGAAGCTCCAAATCTTTTTACGTGAACTGTAGCAATGGAAGTATATTGGACCCAAAACCTACAAAACAAAGCCTGGAGGCCAGCACTCTTGTAGGCCTACTACAGAAAATCAGTGCCAAGTTTAAGAAAGGTTTGGTAAATCTAGATTTTTTCTGTAAGGTGTTGGTCTTACTGCACTATGCCCCTGCTGACAATTGGACAAATCTGTTGAAGGTTTTCGTGAAGTATTGGATTGCAGGGCATCGGCTCATCCATTTGAGAATGTTCAGTCGTTGCTTCCAGTGACTTCATGGTTAGGTGCTCATCCTGTGCCAGGTAATTGTGTCAGCAGATTTCCTTGTTGACTGTTATTAATCACAACTCTAAAAGACTAAAACACCATTCAATACTATATATGTGGGTGCTTTTGTGCTGGTATGGCTTAACTGTGTTATCTTCTTGCCTAAGGTTACCTTTTCTTTTCACACTTTTGTGGCAAGAAATTGGTCGGATAGCCTTAGGCATGTTTCAGCTAAGAGTGCACGAAAAGTTCAAGCAGCATGTTGCCAAATGCCTGCTGTAAACTACATAGGCATTGCTGCCTTACTGATTCCTTTTCAGCTTGTCCCTGCCTTTTCTTGGAACCACTTATCCTTTTAGTTCCTTCTTAATGAATTTGATATTGATTGATATAGATTTCTTGATGTAACCTTACTATTAGTAATCTGGTATGCATGAGATCTGAAGGCATTCCAAATTTCTTTTGTGTAACAGAGCATAGAAGGGATGCTGCCAGGGCTGAAGAGTCTGTGGTGTTATCATATGGCACTGAACTGATTGGCATGCAGAGAGACTGGAATGAAGAATTGCAGTCCTGTCGGGAGTTTCCTCATGGCAATCCTCAAGAAAGGTTCTTTAGTTACAGTAACTATTGCCCTTTATGGATTACCTGGTTTATAGCGGCAGCAACTTATTTTTTATGCCAATTGCAGGATATTGCGTGGCAGAGCTCTCTACAAAGTAACATGTGATTTTGTAGATGCTGCTGTGAAAGGGGCAGTTGGTGTCATTAATAGATGCATACCCCCAATTAATCCAACTGATCCAGAATGTTTTCATATGTGAGTAAATATAACACCCTTCAACTGTATTAGTATAATGCTTCTTATAGCACATATGTACCTGCTTTCTGCCTTTATCAGCTTGCCTGACATCAAAAGGTTATTTGCTGTATTGGAGTATTAAGGTTATATTCCGTTGCTGGCAGTATACTTTTTATACATGATGTTTGGATGTGTGGAGATTTTGGATTTATCCCAAATTCTGATGCATTCTCCAACTGTTTAATCTTCCAGCTCAACGGCAACAAAAACAACTGTTTCAGCGAAACTCTTGATTTGCAATTTGGCAAACATTACTTCGAAAAGAGTTATATGGGGGTCCCCGTTGCAACGGCACAACAAATTAAACAATTACATCTATTATCTGTTAACATGTTAATGTGAGAATAATGTAATAAATGATAAACCATATAGATTGCTGCTGCCTGCTGCTATATGCAAATGGAATAAGACAAGAAATTCCCAATAATTAGACTCAGGGGAAAGAGTGGGCACGTAACCAGAGGTTTAGGGGCAGAGGTGTGGTGATGGCAGGCACGCCATCACCACCAACTGGAATGTTTGAAGTAGTAGAGACATGTAGCTAGGTACACCATGGATACTCAATTGGGCTGTTCGAATTGAATTCAGCATATTATTTTCTCCAGCAAGTCGTTTAAATTTAGTACTTCCAAATGTCACCAACTTCTTTTTAACTGTGTGCTTCTCTTTTTAAGTTAACGACAGACTATCATTCCTAGATTTTGTTTTAACATTTCCCAGTTTATATGTGCTAAAAGTAATTTTTAGTTCTCAAGGTACACATTATTCTAGATTTTTGCCTTTTAAAGCACGAGAGGCATGTGCAGACTACCAATCAAAGTTCATTTTTTATCTACATCTCTTCTACATATACATCAATGAGTATATTGTTATTTGTGCTATTGTTCTAGCTTTGTGAAATATTTTATATGTTTTGCAATGGGACTGGTACCACTGTAATGTTGAGCTTGTTTCATTTATGATGATGATAACGTGGATTGCGGTGGGAACAAAACCATTACCACCTTGTTCTGATGTATACATGCCTGATTAACTCTTATTTGAGTTAATAAGATAGTTTTACTTTCATTTCCATCTTACCCCTGTTTTTTTTAATGTTTCAGGTATGTTCACAACAACATTTTCTTCAGTTTTGCTGTTGACTTTGACTACGAACATATTCCAAAGGACCAGAAGCCAGACTGCCAACATGGAGCCACCAGAAGCACTAAAGTTTCTTCCTCGGGTGTGGAGGCTAAGCGTGATATGAACAATGCCGAATCCACGGAAGTATCCAACAGCGTTTCAGACAATAGTTTAGATGCATCTGCAGAGGCACAAATTGCAGATAGTGAGCAGGCGACCTATGCTTCTGCAAACAATGACTTAAAAGGAACTAAGGCTTATCAAGAAGCTGATATTTCTGGCCTTTACAATCTTGCCATGGCAATAATTGATTACAGAGGTCACAGGGTTGTAGCTCAGGTCTGTGTAGTAAACATTTTTTTTTTGGTATATAGCAGTTTTTGAATATTTTGCTGCTTTGATCATGGATGCTTTCATTTGTTCTTTTGCTTGTAACAATTTAATGTATTTATTTTATGATGCCATAAATGGTAACTAAGCTGCTACTATTGTTTCTTTCCCAATTATTTGGGACTTGTAGAGTATCATTCCTGGTATTCTTCAAGGAGACAAGTCTGATTCCCTTTTGTATGGTTCTGTTGATAATGGCAAGAAGATATCTTGGAATGAATCTTTCCATTCAAAGGTAAGTTTTAATACAAGTGGAAAATTTTAATTGGTTGAGATAAGGCTGATGTGATTCTTTTTTTTTCACTAGGGGACTCAATAGTTTTGTCTAGTGTGAGACATCTAGTCCAGTTCAAATATATGTTAAGTAATGCTGTAATGACAAATATTCTGATTATTGATAAGAGTTGGTTTACTTAAGTACTGGCAGTGCAGCTAAAATTTGCATCCTATACTAAGTATTGCTTACTGAATTACTATTTGCGTGTTTCAAAATTGTGGTTGGTGCACCTGTGATGCATGGGTAGACTGATATTTCTGTCGTAGTTTTGGAGTCTTTACACTTTGGGTTTTGTCCGGCATCTTTGTGTATTTCTGTTGAAGGTTTTACCAGAATTTTATTAGCGTGTATATGAAAGTTCCAATGATCACACTTGATTCTTTATGTATTTGTGGCAAACTTGCAGTGATGAACTTAAGCTATATATTATGATCACATATGTATTCTATGCTGTGTGCCAGTAAACTCAGCTTTCGGCAATAGTTATTTCATTCAACATTTTTTAAACCCAAATCTATGCTTATACTTTTTAGCTTTTTTATCGTCCTCGTTCTTCAGAGCAACTTAATTCTATTTTGGCTATTGCTGCTTTAGGTGGTCGAGGCTGCAAAGCGGCTCCATTTGAAAGAGCATGTGGTTTTAGATGGTTCTGGCAATCCTGTGAAGTTGGCTGCTACAGTCGAATGTAAGGGCATTGTTGGTAGTGATGACAGGTAATTTTATTATTGAAGTCAAAACACTAGTCTCTGTTTAAACAAGTAATGATAGCACTTGTTACATTTTTGGTTTTCAATGCTTGAAAGGCTCAGCACTTGTAAGTAGTCTTACAATTTTGTACCAACACATTACATGAACTGCAAACATTCCCAAATACAGTATCTCTATTTTTGGTTTTCTTGTGAGCTATCATTTTTCCTTTTACATAAATAGCCTGAGCCCTTGTACTCCTATCAATATATTTATCAAAATTGTTTGGAATTTGCCTTTCATGTAGGCATTACATTTTAGATTTGATGAGAGTGACACCGCGAGATTCCAACTACATGGGACAAGAGCACCGCTTCTGTGTGTTGAGACCTGAACTTGTAGCCTCATTTGTTGAGGTCAGCTCATTGCATACTCTTTTAACCTTATTTGTCAAGCTGTTGCATGGTTTAATTTGTGGAAATTTATAATTGTATTTTATTTACATTTGGGCAGGCCGAATCGACCAAACAATCCACTAGGCAGAAAGTTCCAGACGCTTCGGAAGAATCCAATGACCAAGTTGCGAGTACTTCTGACGCTAAGGTTTGTGCTGATATCAAGCTTCTTGCTGTTTGCTCAGAAGCGTTATGCTTAAATAAGCTACTGACCTTTAGTTCTGACTATGCCACTCCAATAGTGCAAAATCGTTGAATTTATGTTATATTGTGGCATTCATATGTGATATGTCCCCCAGTTTTGCATGCTACCTAGATGATTTTGAATTTATCCTAACTGGTCGCATTTTGCATTCACCCCCCCAAGTTTTGCATGCATGATCATAATTACCGAAAATATCATTTATTCAGCTGTGTATATTACAAATTACTGTTGCAGTTTTACCCCTCATGATTATTTAATTAGTTTCATAGTTTGTGCGCACATTGGCTGAACCGACTAAGACGATAATAACATTGAAGTAAACAGTTTATCTTTTCCCATTTGTAAGCTGGAAATTTCTTCCCATCATTTCAGGCTTCCTCTGTTGAAGGAGATGACAAGTCTGAAGAAAGCTCTGCTCCTACACTTGAGGAAAACATCAACTCAAATGCCGAGATCCTTTTCAATCCTAATGTGTTTACAGAGTACAAGCTTGCTGGCAGTCCAGAGGTTAGTCTTCAAAACTACTCTTTGTTATCCTTGTACCAATTTGATGACATTCTACTGTTTTCTATTATTAGGAAATTGCTGCAGATGAAGAGTTGGTAAAACGGGCTGGTACATATCTTTTGGAAATAGTGATCCCAAAGTTTGTTCAGGATCTTTGCTCCCTTGATATCTCCCCTATGGATGGACAAACTTTAACCGATGCACTGCATCTCCATGGGATAAATGTTAGGTACCTGGGCAAAGTGAGTCTCCAAGCTGACCCAGTTGAAATTGACATTATATTGCATCTATTCTGTTCATAATATAATTCTTGTATCAGATTGCAGGCATGATCAAACATTTACCACATTTATGGGATTTGTTTTCTGCCGAGATAATAGTTAGGTCTGCAAAGCATGTGATCAAGGTAGTATATCTTTCTTGGTCATACTAGCTCCTGAGATTGTGATCTTTATGGTGGGACTTGTTGGTTGCATGACATGTGTTATATGAAAGCTAAAATGTGGTTACAATCTGTAGAAAATAAGGTAGAGAGCATGAATTGGGACCATATTTTTTAAAAAAACTAGGAATGTGTAAAATTATAATAAAATGTATTGTTTTCTGACTGCCATACTTCAAATTAATTGGGCCTTGATCCTGTAACTTGAATTATCATTATTTCTGCATAGTTTTAGTGCTGGACGCAAGATGCGTTCGATTGTTGTACCAATCCATTCAGTTCACATAACTGTGTTATGAAATAGTTATTCATGTACCAATCCATTCAGTTCACATAATTGTGTTATGAAATAGTTATTCATGTACCAATCCATTCAGTTCACATCATTTTACTACCCAATTGTTTTTTCTGTAACTCAAGGAAATATTGAGGCAAAGCGCGGATCACGATATTGGACCAGCTATTGCTCATTTTTTGAACTGCTTTGTTGGGAAAGTTTCGGGTGCTTCCACCAAGGGAAGCCATGGCAATGCCCAATCAAAAACTCAGAAGGTATGTATGTAATCCAAAGCGTGGCTGCGAACAACTGTTGAGTCTTGATATATCATTGGCATATATTTTTTGCTCCTATTGTAACTATAAAACTTCATAATTTTATATTTTATGTTCAGGGTCATGAAAGCAGCCAAACTCCAAAGTCTACGAAGGGCCAGAAACTAAACAATACTGCTGCTTCAAGAAAGGGCTTATCAACATATTCCCATCTAACATCTGATGGAATTTGGTCTAATATTAAGGAATTCGCAAAATCTAAATATCAGGTATTTCATTTCTTTCGGGTCTTAAAACTTCTCTATTTGAAGAACACACTAGTAGTGATGTTTCATTTCTTTAGTTTGAAGTGCCAGATGATGCAAGGCTTTTGGCCAAAAGGGTATCTGTTCTCCGCAATCTTTGCCAAAAGGTTAGTACCATTCTGCCTTGTGGTACTTATGTTTGTAGAGCATTATTATTCTACTAGCTGACAAATTGAAGTAGTTTGGGCATTCATGGACTTTCCCTCTGTGTATTTTACTAAACAGTGACCTGCATGTAGAAGATCCATTGATAGATTAACACATGTTACTCTTTGTGCATCCACTAATTTCTGTCACTCTATGTTTAACAGGTAGGGATAACTATTGCAGCCCGCAAATACAATCTGGATGCTTCAACTCCATTTGAAGCCTTAGATATATTAAATCTCCAACCAGTTGTCAAGCATTCGGTTCCAACTTGTACCGATGCAAAGAATCTTATGGAAGCAGGGAAAGTCAGGATGGCCGAGGTATACCTGTTGTGGTTGAGCTTTTAGCCAAAACTGACCATTTTTTGTTATTGTTTGTTTACTCATCATCTGTAGAACTGTTATTAATGCGTTTGAGCATTTCAGGGAACCCTGAATGAAGCCTATGCATTGTTTTCTGAAGCCTTCTCACTGCTTCAACAGGTACACACGTAAGCTATTTATACAGCATGGTCTGTTTGCGGAACATCCAGTATTTACTTGACCTTTGAAATTACAGATAACTGGCCCCATGCACAAGGATGCTGCAAACTGTTGCAGGTAATATGCTAACTTCTTGATACATGACCTGTACTGGTATTGTTTCATAAGGCACACATCATTAGAACTTCAACTATCTAATGGATATGTCACGCTGCATATTGTGTTTTGTAGATTGTGCTATATGCCTATAAGCCACTCTAGTGTGTACATGAATACTGTTTTTACCTATATGAAATGCTATTGCATGTATGTAAGAGGACTGTTACATCAGGGATATGATGTTCAATTAATGACGTGTGAAATATGTTCTGGATTAGAGCAGTTACTGCAATTTGCTGTTATTGTCCTGTACATTAAGATTCAAACCGTAAAACTTTGTTCTTGTTTTGTTATAGGTACCTTGCTATGGTTTTGTACCATGCTGGTGATACAGCTGGAGCAATTGTGCAGCAACATAGAGAACTCATCATAAACGAGCGATGTCTTGGTCTTGATCATCCGGACACAGCCCACAGGCATGTGCTGCTTTTTTGTTCTTTTCAATTTTATTGCTTCTAGATTTTAATTATTGTCTTTCGATCTCCCACGAACTTGATGTTGTCTTCGGAAAACTTGCAGCGAATACTAAATCCAATCATTTATACTAAATTGTGAAGAAAAAATTGTTTCATCTAAAATTTCTATTAAGTTTCTTCTAGAAAATTTGAATGTGTAGATTAGCTGCTGGGCGAGTTGGTCATATTTGAATGTGTAGATTATCTAAAATTTATTCTTTTATTTTACATTAATTTCACATGCATTTAATCTTTTATTGGGAAAGCCTATCTTTTTTACCCATATCTTTTGCTTTATTTTGCAGTTATGGTAATATGGCTTTATTCTATCATGGGCTCAACCAAACTGAACTCGCACTGCGACACATGTCCCGCACACTGCTGCTGCTTAGTTTGGCGTCAGGTCCTGATCACCCGGATGTTGCAGCAACCCTCATAAATGTTGCAATGATGTATCAGGATGCCAGTAATATGAGTACAGCTCTTAGGTATCTTCAAGAAGCACTTATGAAGAATGAGCGGCTTCTTGGTCCCGATCATGTTCAAATGGCTGTTTGCTATCATGCTCTTGCCATTGCGTTCAGCTGTATGAGCTTGTACAAGCTTTCAATTCAGGTTAATTCTGGCATAAAACATTGGCAAGAACTATTATTAGAAACTATCAATCTAACATGTTTGTTTTTGTGACAGCATGAAAAGAAGACATATGATATACTGGCAAAACAATTAGGGGAAAATGACTCACGGACTAAGGACTCAGAAAATTGGTTGAATACATTTAAGCATCGAGAAGAGCAGGTATAGTTTTTGGAATCTTATCATTACCTAGCAATCTACTTTTCAGAATATTTCAACGGATATATTGCAAATTATGTTTACGAGAATGATAGATTGTGATTTTTGCTGAATTGTTTAGTATATATGTTATATTGAGGGCTGGGCATAATTACATTGACACAGAACTGAACCAAGCCACTGAACTTATCGGGTTTCTCGTTGCTCGGTGATTTGTTGGTTACATGTTCTGTTCTGTTCTGTTTGGAATCTGGTTATATCGCTACATTGGCCCATCATGGACCATCTCTCTCACCAGCTAAAAGTTTTCAGCCATTGAAATCCCAAAGTCCGCTCCACCTTGACCCACCCAGGCCCAGTAGCTCACATACCCTACACTGTCTCGCCCTCTCGCGCCCTTCAGCACTCCAGTCCTGATAACCCTAAGCCTAGAAGTTTCACATCTGGCAGTGGTGGTGACGGGATGTGGTGAGAATGTTTCACATCTCACTAGCTAAAAGTTTTCAGCCATTGAAATCCCAATGTCCGCTCCACCTTGACCCACCCATGCCCAGTAGCTCACATACCCTACACTGTCACGCCCTCTCGCGCCCTTCAGCACTCCAGTCCTGATAACCCTAAGCCTAGAAGTTTCACATCTGGCAGTGGTGCGTCGGAATTCCAAGCAGCTCAATATGTGGGCCACAGTGAACACATTAATGCAGTGAGCAAGTGAGGCAGCCCATGGGGATTTCAGTGTCTTGCTTGATTTCGGTGCATGTACGTTTCAGATGCTGTGGGTTGTTTACTGGTGATTTTCTGTTGGCTTGTTTTGTGACAACTGCTCGTGGAAGGTATTGTTACCTGTGAGTTTTCCACTTAGGAACCTCGGTGCATTTGCTGCAAATCGAAAACCAATCTGAAAAACAGAACACCAAAACTGAAGTTTACAAACTATACACTTAACCATCTAGGCTTAGTTATATAAGATTTGCAGTCACCGAGAAATGATACTGGTACTGCAAAATTGTTCCAGGAAAAAGGCATTGTTTTTTGTCTTATGATTATGATTTGTATGACCTATGCACAGGTTAACGCCCAGAAGCAAAAGGGCCAGGGAACCAATGCATCCGATAATGCTATTAATTTCTTGAAGGTAAGCTCAAATTGTAACATTCCTTCTATGCCAGTTGATATTCATATGGCTTTATTGCCTTGATCTGTTTGCCTTAGAGAACTTGGACTCTTAGGTTAGTACTGTTTTACCATGCATGTATGCTACTTCTGGTTTTTGTATATTATCTCGTTTCACAAGTTTCTTTAGTATTACTGGATGCAGATATCATATCCAATATTTTGATTTATTGAGGCACTGAATTCTTACATTTTGCTTCTGCAGGCAAATCCTGCATTTCTACAAGCAATGAAGGCTGCAGCGATCCAATCAGGTGATGGATCAGCAAATGTCAACAGGTCACTCAATGCTGCAGTTGTGGGAGAAGGTGTACCTCGACTTAGAGGAGTCGATGAGCGAGCGGCTCGAGCAACTGCGGAAGCCCGGAAGAAAGCTGCTGCGAAAGGACTTAATGTGCGCAATGGGCCTGGTTCAAACAATGCATCTAATGAACTAGCTCAGATTCTCAAAATTATCAACCAAGCTGCTGCAGCGTCTTCCACCTCTGCCACCCCCAACGCTCAGCAATCAGGGCAGGCGACAAATGGACCATCTCAAAACGGAAATGCTTCGGAAGTGAAAGCTGCAGATACCAACGGGCCATCTGTCAAGTCAACTGGCAACACACCGGTTGGATTGGGAACGACATTGGAGTTGAAGAAGCAGAAGTCGAAGCAGAAGTCATAGGGGGTAGAGATGTTCTTTTTTCTGTAACAGTTTCGAGCTTCTAGGGTGATTTTGGTTTTTACTTCCATAGGGATTGTCACGTCCACATGGTGGCAAAGAGAGTTTATTTATTTTTGGCGGGGTTCTTCAATAATCATTACGAGAAACAATACAATTGTTTCGTCATTGATACACTACTGATGTAATGGCTAATCAGTGCAACTAATAAATTTTTAGTCGATGCACACTGTACTTAGGATTAACCTTTTGTGCAAGGTTTTTTACCCCAATTTTAATCTAAATTGTGATTAAACTTGCTGGTTTCTACTGAGTGCGTTGTTTAATGTGCGCTGTGTATTTGCAGCCCCATATTACGGGTGCAATGCCAGCTCTTGTAGTGAAATAAAAGTTTGATTGCCTGAACTTTGGTGGCATTTCAGGAGACGAGCTGTTTCTGCACGGATCAGGTTCGCGTGGCAGCTGGGTTTAGAGGTGGTGGGTTGCCTTTGGTTTGTTCCGAGCTTTAAAATGGAAATCGGGGGAGGCAGGCAAGGTGGCGGAGGGCGAGGCGTTCGTTAAGGCTGGTGTGGGTTTGCTGAAAGCTAGTTACTTTTCAGGTATAGGATTCTGTACTGCTCAAGCTGCAACCCTATGCACAATCTTCTCTGGTGAATGGGCTGTTTCCTAAATTGGTCATGAAGTACTTTGGCTCCTACAAAGTTCTGGAGAAAATTGGTAAAGCAGTATACAAGTTGGATCTGCCAGATAGTGATCGTGAAAGGTTTGACCAAACACAGCTGAGAGCTTACCGAGTGCTCGTGCTTGGGGACAAGCAAGTGATCGTGCGGGGGAGATGTCCTGATCCTGCGTCGGCAGGATCAGGGTGACGACGTGTGTTCGACACTGAAGACGTACAGGCTAAGCGCGGGAGCGTGAGTAACGGGTTAAGTGGGCCATGCGTGGCAGTGACCGGCCGGAACGATATAGCCCCCGCATCCTGTATCGTCTGAGGGTCGTCTTTGTTAGGAATCAAAGTCTAAGCTACGCAGACGGGCTGATAGCCCGGTGGTGTGGTCGCCCGACTGGGAACCCACCCGCCCGCGTTCGAATCCCATCGGGATCCACCGGGTGCTGCGCCGGGGTTTATCCCCAGTGGAGACTGAGCAGTGTGTGTGCGTGTGTTTAGGTGGGTTAGAGAGTGAGTTGCTCAGTAGGCGCGTTCCAGACAGCTGGACATCACATGCGGTCGGCGTGGGTGCTCATTGTCGAGTCTTATATGATGGATATGATGGGCCAGTGCTCCTGGCATAGTTAAAAAAAAAGTCTAAGCTACAGTATATGAACAAAAGAGACTTTGGTGGTGGCCAATTAAATGAAGAGGGGAAGAAGTCAACTAGTTCACACACTGTAAAACTTATGCCTCTCCCTATAAATAGGGGGTCATTGTCATGAGCTGGAATGGTTGAGAACAAGCAGTGAATACAGACATTCTTCCTCTCCACTCTCTGCCATTTTGTGTCTCCCTGTGTGTTTGTGAGATTGTGCAAAAACTGATTTCTAACAGTCTTGTTATTTTCATTCCGAATCCCAGAAAGCAAACGAGAACAGGGTTCTCTGCCCTGCCCTTCCTCTATCGAATCGATTTCTTGTCTCGCACTCACGTCGCGTCGGTCGTCGGCCATGGAGCATTACACGTACACCACCGGGACCCGAGCTGCGGAGCAGTGAACAGATCAAATCGAGAGAGGCAGGGCAGGGAGCTTGCTGAGCTAACCGAGGTGGACTAGACGAGCGAGATGGTGTGGCCGCCGGTGGAGACGAGGGGACGGCGCGAAGCTGATGATGCAGGTCTTCAAGCCCCCGGCGTCCGGGGAGGAGCCCGAGGCGGCGGGGGCCGTGGCCGTGGTGATGGTGCATCCCTACACCAAACTCGGCGGCTCGCAGAGCCTGCTGCGGGAGATGGCGGAGGGCGCCGCGCGGCGGGGGTACACCGCCGTCGCCTTCGACATGCGCGGGGCCGGGCGGTCCACGGGGCGGACCTCGCTCATGGGCTCCACCGAGGTCGGGGACGTCGCCGCCGTCTGCCGGTGGGTCACCGAGAACATCAAGCCGCGCGGCATCCTCGTCGGAAATCCTCTCTCAAATAATTTCAAGTTTGATTAATTTTTTATAAAAATTATTAATATTTATACCATTCAAAAGATTTAGTATCAAAATAGCATTGTTAAATTCAAATCGTTAAATTCATTAATTCCTTGCCAAAATAGCATTTACTGTGATTGTATGAGAGTATTCAAATCGTAGTGATGAGCAGAGCGTGGTATTTGGTTAGTGCCGTCATGGTGTGTATTTTCTTTTTTTTTTAGATTAAGGAAATAGTGGTGTGTATTTTCTTATGTTGCACATGTGCACTATCTGCTGTTTCAGAGATTCGGGCGTGTGTTGTTGTCGGTGTCCGGACCTCGCGGTATAGCACCAACTAGTGAGTATGCTGTGCGTTCTTGCCTCCAGATGGTTGGTGCAAGAAGAAACACAATGACACCGGATTTATCCTGGTTCCGGCCGACGAGGCCGTACGTCCAGCAGAGGGGTATGCACTGTATTACTCGCACCTAAGTGCTCGTAGTAGGGGGTACAAGCTGTGGCGAGAGAGGGAGGAAAGCTCCCAAGTCCTTTGGTGCGTAGGGGTTTGATTGAGGCAAGTGCCAATATCGGGTGGGGTGTGATTGTGTTGGAATGAGCGTGAGCTCTCGTCGTCCCTGTTCGATCCGTTCCCCTTCCTCCTTTTATAGACTCAAGGAAGTAGGGTTACATGCATGGGGATCAGTGAGGGCGTCTACTTCTCCCCCCGTGGTCCGGGGGAGAACAGTTGGTCCTCCCTGTCGCCGAGCACTGTGGGGCACGGCGCAACCCATGCCCATCGTCCTTGCGAATCCTTGCACGTCCTTGTCCTGTGGCGCCAGTCAACTGCGTGGTGATGGCTGTAGAAGTGTGTAGAATCCCGCGTCGGATGGGGTGAGGCGTCGAGGGTGCCGCCACCCAAGTCTTGCCCCGATCAAGAGCCGTACTACGTTCGAGGGTCGCCGCCCATGCCCTCTGAAAGTCCTGCGGAGAGGAAAAGTGCAAGGGGTAGGCGGCACAGTGGCGGGGGGTGTCAGGCAAGTCCGCATAGAGTTCCACAGTCCCGCCCCGCGCCGGGAATAGCGGCACAGTGGCGGGTGCAGGCTGATGAGATGCCGGTCACGTCCGCTGTGTGGCATGATGGCCAACGCCAGCTGACGCCGCCTGACACCGTCCGCCACCCGCCCCCCCCGCCGCGGAGTGGTTGGCGAGTAAATGCGTCCCGTCCAGCGGGGTAGTTGGGCCGTAGCTTCTGTCCGCCGAAGGTGGTCTCGAATGAGGCGGAGATTTCCCCCACACCGAGGCCCCGTGGAGGGCTCAGCCGAGGGAGCCTCTAGCGAGGCGGAGTCTGTCCTCGCATCGAGGGGCCCCAACGGGTGACCCTCGAGCGAGGCAGAGATCGTCCTCGCATCGAGGGCCCCCGACGGGCGACCCTCGATCGAGGCGGAGATCATCCTCGCATCGAGGGGCCCCGACGGGCGACCCTCGAGCGAGGCGGAGATTTCGTCTTCGGTCAGTGAGGCCTTAGAGGGGCCGAATCATGGTGCTGGGCTGTGGGCCAAGCGTGTCTTGGGCTTTCCGTACCAAAAGAGGCTTCGGGCGTCCGAGTTCGGGAGGAATCCGGCCCGGGTGCCGAATTATATTTTGCGCGCGTTTTAGCCTAGGGTTAGGGTGCCCCATAGTTATGGTACCCGACAGAAGCCCCCGAGCCTTTGGTCGAGTCGAGGGACTCGGCCAGAGGGTATTTTGGCGATTTTACTTTTTGATGTGATCGATCGGCACAACGCTCTTGCTAATGTGACAGCTCAGGCACCGGGGTAGTGCGCCTGCAGAAAAAACACTCCGAGGCGCGCGCCCCTTCTTGTTTGTTTCGGTGACGAGACGCATCAGTGCGCCATCTCTCTAGAGTTAGTTCCTCATCCAGCTACGAGATTCACCCTCATGCCTTATCAATCAAATCGAGTGAGACAAACTCCCACCCTTATCCTCGATTACTGATCGATGCCAATCAAATCAAGTGATTCAAAATTCACATCTTATTCCTTGATTTTGATTGATGCCCGATAGAAGTTGCAATCATTTTTCATTTCAATTGAACTTCTATTGGAAGCTTAGGATGGAGTGCTTTGTCACCAATTCATCTCTGATGAAACGCGAGGCTTTCCACCTAAGGAAGGAATGAGTTGAAACTCATTTCCCTCGGGACCCGAACTCAGAATCATTCATATGGGCCACAGAGTTACACATCCTCTTTCATTATGGGGCCACAAACATTCTCACCTTGTTCGGAGTTCCCTTGTGAATTCGAGGAAAAACTTTTCTAAAAAATTAGAAAATACCTCAAATTATCCCTGCTGGAACAAACCACCACTTCCAGAAATCCCTCCTGACCTTAGTGCTTCTAGCAAGAAACCTCGAGGGGTTTAACGACCATTTTGTGCAAAGAGTGGTAAAAGATGGGGAGTTTTTCTTCTGAAGAAATTCAGATTCGCACCCATTCTTAAACCACTCAATGCCGCATTCAAGGTGAGGAGTTTTTATGCCCAGACCTTTTGCTTTCACATTCTTAGGTGAGGAGTTTTTAGCACCAGCTAAACCTTCTTGAGCAATCTCAAAAGGGGTCGAGATCAGGTGTCACCACAATCTTAACCAAAATTCATAATGGTGACACCACGAGGAGGAGATGTCCTTGCACCCACCGTTGTTGCCCTTTCTCCTCCAAGCAGCCATTACCTCCTAAACATTGTTCCTCTAGCCCTCAAACTCCTATCTTGATGTTCTTTAAAGAATTTGAAAGTGATCTAGGCCCCTAAGTGGGTTTTGGTGTTAATGACAAAACACATGTGCATTTAATTGTGTAATTGAGCGTGTGTGCAGGTGGTGAGTTTGTATAGGTGAATCAAGTGAGGATGTACGACCCCTCAAAAAGGAAATGAAAAAGCGGAGTTCAAAGGATACTCATGGAATTAGATTTTATATTTGAATTTTTGAGTGTAGGAACGCCGTACTATCAAGAGGGACTTGATTCAAGGGCTTTGATTTGAAACTAGTGCTCAAGAGAACCTAGACAAACACTTGTGAGCCACAAAACAACTCAAAGGAGCAAAAACCGGAGTTTTTCCCCTGCCATACCCGGATACTCCGGGTATAGGGCCGGATACTTCGGACCCCGTTGCCCGGAGTTTCCGGGCTCTGTTCAAAGTCTGAAAACCTAGGGTTGCCCGGAGTCTCCGGCCATATACCCAGAGTCTCCGGGTACCCCTTCGCCCAACGGCTCTTTTGAGGCTGAAGAGTATATATACCCCCTCCTACCCCTTCAGCCTCTTTCACTTGCCACTTTGACGAGCTGAACTCAAACCTAAGCCAAAAAGAGCTCTCTCACTCTCCTTTCTCCATTCTTGAGTGATTCCCTTGAGGGATTTGAGTGAGAAGCAAGAAAGAGCAAGGATTAGTGCTAGTGAGCCTCATTTCCATCTCTTGAGCACTTGGTTTTGGTCAAACCCGCGGATTCAAGTTTGTTACTCTTGGAGCCTTGTGCTCCTAGACGGCTAGGCATGCTTGTGATTGCTCAACCAAGATTGTGAGCTGCACAAGAAGTTTATAATCTCCATTCCTCGCCGAGGAATCCATAGTAAGTAACCTTGGGCTTGAGAGGTGATCTCGCCCTTGGAAGAGGAGCATAGGGGTTCTTGAGCACCGTCTCTCGAATCCTTCCTCAACGGAGACGTAGCACCTCCGGGTGTGAACTTCGGGAAACAAATCCTTGTCTCCTTCGTGTTAGTTTACTTGATTTCATTGCCCTTTGCTTGTGAGATTTCATTTCTAGGGTTTGAGCTCGATCTACTCACTCACGAGTTTCTAGTGAACTTTGATTGTTGGATATCAACCTTAAGAAACCCCTGGTACTCATTCTCTAGCTCGATCTACTTTTCTTACAGAGTTTCTTGCAGTTTCGTTTCAGGTCGTTCAAACCCGGAGACTCCGGATATAGCTCCGGATACTCCGGACCACCAAACCCGGAGTATCCGGGCATATACTCGGAGTATCCGGGATAGTCTGCATCTGACATTTTTGTTTAGTGTTTTAAATTGCAGATTGCCTATTCACCCCCCTCTAGGCATCTTAAGATCCTTTCAATTGGTATCAGAGCTTGGCTCTCCATTCAAAGGGCTTAACCGTCCGGAGAGGTCAAGATGTCGGATGATGAAAAGAACCCGGTGAATCCGGTTGATGAAGGTGAAAAAGGCGATACCGGTGATAAAAGAGATAAGAAGGCAGAGCCATCCAACAACAAGAAGAAAGATAAGAAAAAGAATGGTGGAGATGAAAGTGAAGAAGAGACATCCGATGATGAGATGTCTTATGAGGAGTGGAAGGCATGGAGGAAAAAGAAGAAGGAGCAAAGGAAGAAAAAGACTAGCTCCCGAGTTATCATTGACTCTAGTGATGACTCCGACACCGATTCCAAGAGAAGAGTCTCACGCTCTTCAAACAAGGGCAGCTCATCAAAGTCAAAAGGCAAAGGTAATTATCGAAGAGTTGCTCATGATTACACTTTTTCTCTACCTAGTGAGCACAATGCATCAATTCATATGGGCAAGCCACCTTTCTTTGATGGTACCGGATATAATCAATGGAAGACTAAGATGTTCGGTTATATGAATGCAATCCACAAGGATCTTTGGAAAGTTGTGGAAGTTGGGTGTGAAATTACGGATGAAGATGAAACTCCAACACCGATTCAAGCATATGTGCTACAAAGGAATTTCCAAGCATTGAACATCCTACACACATCCGTGAGTCCCGAAGAGTTTGACAAGATAGAGGATGCACCAACCACCAAAGATGCTTGGGACACTCTTCTAGTGAATCATCAAGGGTCAAGGAAAGTACGTGAATCAAGAATCAAAACTTTGGAAGATGAATTGAGCTTATTCTCCATGAAGAAGGATGAAGGTGTGAAAGAAATGTATAACCGCATGAAGAAGAGCACAAACCAAATCAAATCTCTTGGTGGTGACAAGTGGGGTGACCGTGAGATCGTGGACAAGCTCTTGACCGTATATATGGCTAGGGATGTTACTCTACCTAGCTTGATTAGAGCCGAAAGAGGATTCAAACACTTCACCGCCGAGAATGTTTGAAGCTCACCATGGTCAATTGAAGAGAGTCAAGATCAACCAAGATCTAGCCGAGCTTCAAGAACAAGCGGCCAAGAATAGTGGGTTGGCACTTCAAGCTAAGTCAAAAGGCAAAGAAAAGGCAAACCAACCCTAAAAAATGAAGGCACTAGTAGTGATGATGATGAAGAAGAGCTTAATGATGAGCAAATGACTTTCTTTATCAAGAACTTCACAAGAGTATTGAAGAAAGGCAACTTTAGAAACTTTGGGAAGAACAAGAAGTATGAGCCAAGAAGAAGATCTAATAGGCCGTGTTTTGGGTGTAACAAAGTTGGACATTTCATTGCCGATTGCCCGGAAGAGAAGAAGAAGAACAAAGACACCAAAGAAAGCACATCCAAGAGAGATAGATCAAGATACAAGAAGCAAGCCGGAGAAGCTCATCTTGGTCAAGAATGGGATTCACAACAAGAAAGTGAGTCCGAGAAAGAAGATGTTGCAACCATGGCTTTCAAGGCATCATCTCCACATCCTCCAAGCTTGTTTGAAGATCTCACCGACGATGAGGATGAAGATCCCATCATGTGCCTCATGGCTAAAAACTCCAAGGTAACATCTCCAATCTCATCGGACGATGAAATGGATAATGAAGTAGAAGTTGCTAAACTAGTTAAGAAATATGGTAAAGGGGCCGCAACTAAAATGATGAAACTAGTTATGAAACTAGATGAAGTGGATGAGACTCTTGAGACACAAGAAGAATTGCTTAGACTTGAGAGAGAGAAATTCAAGGCTCTTGAAAAGGACCTCGCCTATGAAAGGGAGGAAAACAAGATGCTTGTGAACTCAATCAAAGTTAAGGATGGCACTCTTCTTGAGTTGAAAGAGTCACTCTCTAGTGAAAAAGAACAAGTGAATGATTTGACTAGAAAATTTTCTTTTGTCAATGACACTAACACTTTTCTAAGGAAAGATAATGAGAAACTTCAAGAGAGCATAACAAGCTAATCACACGTCACTTGAAGTTCAATTTAATACTTTTTGGGAAAGTGCTCCTAAGACTAGAGAAACATCTAATTCATCTAGTCCCTCTACTAGTAATGGTTGTGCACGGTGCTATAACATCGATATTCAAACTTGTGCTACTAACCATGTTGAGATGAATGCAATGAAGAAAGAAATCTCTAGACTCACTCATTTGTTGCAAGAAGAGGCTCCATCACATACTCAAGTCCCAAAGAAAATTCCCTTTACAAGGGTAGGTGAGTTTGAGAAACACACCAAGGGATTTAGGTCAAGATACATGAGCAAGTTTGGGTTTGAAGTGGGTAAGGGACTTGGTAGGAATGGGCAAGGTACCCCACATGCCATTCCATTTACCAAGAACAAGAACAAGACCGCCTTGGGTGCTCAAGGAGGTCTAGTGAATATGACCACTCCCATTCACAAGACATGATGTGATTCAAGAAAGTGGTCATGTCAACTTCATCAAGAGAGGTATAACATGTGATGAGGGTGCTAAGATTGTTGCATCCTCATTCAAAGAAGATAAGTTCAAGACCTCTAACCCAACTAAGATCAAGGCACAAGAATCATCTCATGTATCCTTTTATGCCGATTATGTATTGACAAGGAACCACCGTGGTAAAATGGTTGCCAAGTTTGTAGGATACCGTACATGGAACACAAAAGTGAAAAAGCATGTATGGGTGCCCAAAGTTCTTGTGACTAACATTAAAGGACCCAAGTATTGTTGGGTACCTAAAAAAAAGAGTAATTTTGTTTTGTAGGGATACTCCTCCGGTGGATCAACTTGGGTGATTGATAGTGGATGCACAAATCATATGACCGGAGAAAGGAGTATGTTTGAAACAATAACCGCATCAAGTGGAGATCATTTCATTACTTTTGCGGGAAATCAAAAGGGAAGAGTGCTTGGTACCGGTAACATTAATCTAAACTCAAAGTTCATTCTCTCAAAAGTTCTTTTAGTTGAGTCACTTGTTTACAATTTGTTGTCCATCTCACAACTTTGTGATTCGGGCTTCAATTGTTTGTTCACTAACAAGGGTGTAACCGTCATTAGAAGAAGCGATGACTCCGTTGCTTTCAAGGGGGTGCTCAAGGGAAAGCTCTATCTTGTGGATTTTTCTCAAGAGAGGGCTCAACTTGATGCTTGCTTGATAGCAAAGTCTAGCTTGGGTTGGTTATGGCATCGCCGACTAGCTCATGTTGGGATGAGAAATCTCAACAAGCTTCTAAAGGGGGATCACATCCTAGGACTAACAAATGTTTCTTTTGAGAAAGATCGTGTATGTAGTGCATGCCAAGCCGGGAAGCAAGTTGGTGTTCCACATCCATCAAAGAGCATCATCACCACCGTCAAGCCATTTGAACTTCTACATATGGATCTCTTTGGCCCGGTGGCGTACATTAGCATTGGTGGTAACAAATATGGTCTTGTCATTGTTGATGATTATTCTCGTTTCACTTGGGTGTTCTTTTTGCATGACAAAAGTGTAGTGCAAGAGACTTTCAAGAAATTCGCAAAAAGAGCTCAAAATAAATTTGAGACTAAGATCAAGAAAGTGAGAAGTGACAACGGCACCGAATTCAAGAACACTAATGTAGAAGAGTTTCTAGATGAAGAGGGCATTGGTCATGAGTTCTCGGTTCCATATACCCCTCAACAAAATGGAATTGTTGAGAGAAAAAATAGAACTCTCATCGAGGCCGCAAGAACAATGCTTGATGAGTACAAGATCTCGGATCAATTTTGGGTGGAAGCAATCAACACGGCATGTCATGCAATCAACCGCCTATATCTTCACAAGATCTTGAATAAGACGGCATACTAGCTTCTACTTGGTAAAAAGCCTAATGTGTCTTACTTTAGAGTTTTTGGAAGTAAGTGCTTCATTCTTAACAAGAAGCCCAAGAACTCTAAGTTTGCACCTAAAGTTGATGAATGTTTTCTTCTTGGTTATGCCTCAAATGCTCATGGCTATCGTGTTTTCAACAAAACCTCAGGTTGTGTTGAAATAGTGTGTGACGTGACATTTGATGAATCTAATGGCTCTCAAGGAGAGCAAGTTGATAATTTTGTAGGAATGGAAGAATCATCAAGTCAAGCTATCAAGAAGTTGGCGATTGGTGAAATAAAGCCTCAAGAACAAGTGGACAATGATGATGATGAGTTGATGTTTCAAGGGCCATCTATCTCTACATCCGCTGCAAAACCCGGAAACTCCGGATATGAAGCCGGAGACTCCGGACATCTTGAACGGAGTATCTGGACTCCAGACCGGAGTATCCGGGCTAGTCAAGCCGAGGCATCAACTCAACATCAAGATCAGTCTCAAGATGATAGAGAAGCTGAACCAATCCAACAACAATCCTCCATTCCACATCCAAGAGTTCATCACATAATTCAAAAGGATCATCCCGTGGATAATATCCTTGGAAGTATAAGTAAAGGGGTAACCACTCGATCTCGTTTGGCTACTTTTTGTGAGCATTACTCGTTTGTTTCTTCTTTGGAACCTCTTAAGGTGGAAGAAGCATTGGATGATCCGGATTGGGTGATGGCTATGCAAGAGGAATTGAACAACTTCGTTCGGAATGAAGTCTGGTCCTTAGTATCTGGACATAATATCTGGTCCTTAGCATGCCTCTTTACTCCTATCCTAAGCTCCACATAAGCCTGATGTAGCAAAAATGGCCTCTCATGCCATATTTCAATATAATGTTTTGGCGATTGATGACACACACAACACTTGGACTAATATGGTTGTTAAGATGACCATTCTCAGGCTTTTAGGTTCAAGTGATGACAAAGAGAAGATAGGCGTATCTAGGCCCGAAGGACAAGAATTGAAGAGATCGTGAAGAAATCCAAGTCGAAAAGATCAAAACAAAGACAATTTGCTATCACCGGTTAAACCGATGATGAGCAAATTGCACTCATCGGTGCAATGAACACAGAAACTGCGAGCTAGGGTTTGGCACCGGATTAACCAGCGTTGGGTGTTTTACACTCACCGGTGTAATGGACTTGGAGGCCGAAGAAGCAGCAGGAGTTTTACAGGCACCGGTTAAACCGGTGATGAAGGCAAAGTGAACGTCGGTGTAATTGTCCAGAGAGTTATTTTTCAGGAATCATGGGATAGTTACATTCACCGGTTAAATCGACGGTACATCGGTTAATTGCCCGTACAACTAACGGCTAGTTTTTCAAGTTGGCAGATTATCTTCACCGGTTGAACCGACGATGGCCATTGGAGGAGCATCGGATTAACCGGCATTACGAGCTTTTTCTATCAGCTTTCCTCCAACGGCTAGTTTGGGGGGTTGGGCTATATATATGCCACCCCACGCCTCTTTTGGTGTGTGCTGGAGTTGCTGAAGCCTACTACACTTGAAGAACACCTCCAACCATCATAGAGCTTCATTGTACATCATATATGCTTAAGCACACTTGTGAGAGTGCTTAGCACTTGTTTAGGCTTAGCTCTTGAGAGAGCTAGCTTGAGAGAAGACTTGCTGCGGCAAGCAATCATTGTACTCGTCGTGTGACCCTCCGACTTGGTGTGGAGAGGCAACTGTAAGGATCGATGGACCAAGAGGGGGGGTGAATTGAGCCTTTTTCAAAATTCTAAAGCAATAAAACAACCTTAACCTATGCAATGCTAGTAAGGCTCAATTCACCAACCGGCTAAACAAAGCAAACTACACAAGCTAACAAAGATATGAAACTAAGCAAGGTAGAGCTAAGTTATGATCTCTAATGTCAAGCATATGAAAAGTTGCAAGAAAGTAAATGCTTGAAATGAAAGAGTGGGCAAGAGACAACCGGATTTTTCCCGTGGTGTCGATGTGTTGGCACACACCCCTAATCCACATTGTGACACTCACTAAGAGTCTTGTCACCTCCCATGTCACCGAGACTTGGGCGCTCACTAAGAGTCTCCGTTCACCATCCCGGCGTGGTGGAGCTCAAGCCACGTACACACTTCTTCGGGCTCCCACAATCCTTGGCAAGCTCCGGAAGAAACACCTTCAATCACCAAGATCGTCTAGGTGCTGCCAAACACCAAGAGTAACAAGCTCCTAAGCCTTCACTTGACCTACACTCAGTTGGCTCTAGCTCAAGCACACTTGCTACACTTGCAAAGGATGAGTTCTTCAAGGTTGAAGCACAAACTAAGCACTAGATCTTCTCTCTTTTGCTCAAAGCTCTTTCTCTTCTTCTCAAGGGTGGCCTCAGGTTTTCAGGGTGTCAAAGGCAACTGAAATGAGCCAGGGGGTACCCTTATATAGAGTGGAGGAGGTCACATAGCCGTTGGAAGTTTTCTGCAGAAAAACCGTGACCACCGGAAGAACCGACGGTATAGAAAGTATTGGCATCGGTTCAACCGGTCTCTCTGTGTCAAAGAAGTAGCCGTTGGAGTTCTGACACAGTATCCACGCTTGCGTCATTGCACCGGTGCATGCTCCGTAGGGGCATCGGATCAACCGGTGCTGAAGAGGTTCACTGATCAACTCAAACAAGCGTTCTGGAACAAAGTACATCCAATGCACTGGTGCTTTGATTCTGAAGCGTCGGTTCAACCGGTGCTGAAGAGAAGTTGAAGTCAACCAAAACATGCTCTCTGGAACAAAGAACTTCTGATGCACCGGTGCTGTGATCCCGAAGCGTCGGTTCAACCGGTGCTGAAGAGAGGTTGAAATCCACCAAAACATGCTCTCTGGAACAAGGAACTTCCATTGCACCGGTGCTTATCTTTTGACCATCGGTTCAACCGGTGCTACACTTGATTTCTGCCTTCATCCAGAGAAGATAGACCGACAGGTCATCGGTCCTTCCGCCATTCATCGGATGCTCCGATGCTAGGGCACCGGTTCAACCGGTGCTGCTGATTTTCTTTGTTTTCAGCTGTTTTGACTTGGATTTGAATGTGACTTTGATTGTTTCTTCTTCCAAGAGTTGTGTTGACTTCTATTGACCATCTTTTGCTGTTTTTGAGTGAGTGTGCAAGATTTCTAAGGCCAACACAAGTTTGATCAAGCTACTAACTCATGAACCCCTCTTAATAGTACGATCAAGAACTAGAAAATATAAAACCTAACTAAATCAAGTGTCCTTCAACTCCTTGTGACACTTGAGACTAGAAAGGCCCTTAATCTTTCAAATTGAGTTCTTGGTACGCAGAATTGTTTTGAATTGAGAGGTCTCCTTTCATATTTCATATGAGACTAATCCAGTTATTGAGCTTTCCTTTAAAAGACACATTAGTCGCATACGGTTGTCATTAATCACCGAAACTTACCATTAGCATCTATCGGCCTAGATGCGCTACAATCTCCCCCTTTTTGGTGATTGATGACAACACAAAGTAGAGATACATACTATAAGAAAATGAAAGAGATAAACAAGCATGCATTACTTGAAATAAAGCACATGTAGGGACATGTCAACACAGAGCATACACAAAATCCAAATAACATGTCCATACACAAAATCCATGAAGATCCAATCACGCCACAAACCACCAAGCTCCCCCTATCTATCTCCCCCTTTGGCAACAAAGCACCAAAAAGGAAGGCAAACTAATCCTGAGCTGGAGAAGGCGGGGTCTTCCGGCTGGGTCCGGTGGAGAACCGAGCGGCGGAGTCGGCGGCGTCGTCGTCCGTCCAGTCGTCGTCGACCGAAGAAGACTTCTGCTCGACCGGAGTCGTCGGAGCAGCAGAAGTAGCTGGTGTAGCGGTAGAAGCTGGCGCGGCGACGATCGTGGAGTCCGTCTGAGGAGCAGACGTGACGGGAGTCAGGTCTGGCTGAGTGGGGCGCACGACGGACGGACGGAGCACCTCGGGCTGAGAAGGAGAGTCGAACGTGAGTGACTGAGCCGAGGGGTGCTGGAGCTGGTGTAGGATCTGCTGCTGTCTATGAAACTCTGCACGCTGCTCGGCAGTCCAAACACTAGGCTGAGGAGCAGGAACCGGAGCGGCAGTAGGAACAGGACTGGCAAACAACCCGGTCTGAAGAAGTGGTGACATCGGGAAAGATGACAAGGGTGTCTGCACAAATCCGCCAACAGGTGGAGGAGGAGCAGTGGGGTCGAACTAGAGCTGCTGGGGTGTAGGGAGTTGAGGCTCAGGTAGTCCAGTGTGACGATACAGCTGACCGAAGCATCCCGAGAAGAATGTGAACATCTGCTGCTGTATCTGGGACTGCTGCTGTAGCTGTAGCCTCATGGCCTCCTGCTGCTGCCGAATGCCCTCAAGAACAAGTGTCTGGGCCTCCTGCTGACGAGCCTGCTCGGCCTGCATGCTCAGCTGAGCTGCAGCAAATCTGTCCTGCTGATCTGATAGCCGAGTAAGAATGGTAGCGAGTGCATCGGGCTGAGTGACCTGAGCAGTGGAGACTGGAGGAGCGGGGGCACGTGCTGCACCAGAAGATCCTGCCTCATCATCATGAGCTCCTCGAGGGACGGTAACAGTGGGAATGAAATCCTCGTCATCCTCCGAGTCCTCTGAGTCAGTGATCAGGTAGTGTGGGAGCTGGGCCTCTGCTGCTGCTAGTGAAGCGTCCTCGGCTGCTGTCGGATCATCTGCAACTCTGCCCTCAGCCAAGAAACGCTCATCCAGAACCCGATGTGCTCGGCGCTGGCCTCTCGAGCCACGACGACCGTCTCGAGGAGTAGCAGGTGAGTAAAAACTGAACTGTGTCCTCGAGTGCTCCAGCTCATCCATGTGCTCATTCTGACTTAGCTGAGCCAGAATCCAGCAGATCCAATGAGCAAATGGATGGCGACGGTGAACTGTCATCCCATCCAGAATCACATCCTCTAGCTCGCAGATAAAGAAGTCGACTAGGTCAAAGTCACGACCTGTCATGATATAAAGTAGAAGCCACTGCTGCAGAGCTGTGATCCCCTCATTGTATCCAATCCGAAACAACAAGCTCTTCCTCAAAGCTAGATGGATAGAGTGTGCCAGGGGAGTCAGCCTGTCCGGAGTCCTCGGTGTGCCAGGCAGGAAAGGCTGCTGAAAGAGAACACTGATCTCCTCGTCAGATGGAACGTGAGACTCATGAGGACGTCGAGGAGGTACCGTGCTGCCATAAGCCTGATAGTGTATGAAGTGTGGCTCCTCGGCAATCTGAACTCCAAGAAAGGTAGCCAGTCGTGCTCGGGTCAAACGATAGTGCCTCTCCTGGAACATGAAGTCAATAAACTGCCGGTCCTCGTCAATGAATAGAGTGGCGTAGAAGACTCGAACCCACTCTCGAATGTACCTGGACCTCTCACTGAGTAGAGCAGGCAATCCAACATATCTCTCAAAGAGAGGAAGCACTGGAGTCCCACCAGCTGCTACACGCATAGCTACCCAGTGAAGCATCTTGTGCTCACTAATCTTGATGTCCAACTGGCAGTAGGTGTGGTAAAAAGACTCCTGGAGCAGAGTGTAAAAGCGATGATCAACTCCAATGTCTCTCTGCTCGGGAAACCACTGCTCTGGGGTGACATATCTCAGTCTCTTGACTCTAGGTCCTGGTATACCCCTGAGATCAAACAACTCAACCTCGGGCAGCTCCTCACCACTGTCCTGACCTCCTATCTGAGTGTCACTGCCAGTGTGCTGCTGCTGCTGTGCATGGCCTGCTCCCATCTGAGTGCCACCACCTCGAGTCCGTGGACGTGAGCGGGACTCAGGTGTGGCCTGAGCTGTCTGAGTACTTCCTGAGCGACGTAACTGCCGCTGTGGCTCCCCCTGAGCCTGAGGATCCCTGATTCTGAGTGAGCCCTGCCTGTCAGCTGCGTCTGCCACTGCCTCAGCCTGCTCTCGCTCGCGGTCCTCACGGGTGCGCTTCTTCTTCTTCTGCACAACCATCTTTCCCTTGCCCTTCTTGTCTCCTGCCATCCTTGCAGATCAGGGAAGAAAGCGAAGAAAAACCTAAGAGGCAATTCTTCGAACACCTTGAGGGCGCCTGAGCAAAGGGTGTAGAGGATGGAAGAGATCCCTGGCTGTGGCACGAGAAGGATAGAGAAGTAGAGGAGCGCGCGTGCGAGGGAGGGGAAGGTGCTGCGGCGGCGCAGGGGATCGCGGTCGGCGGCGACGCGCAGAGCGGGCGGCGCAGGGCGACGCAGCGTGGCGCGGGGGCAGGCGCGGCGCGTGCGCGAGCGCGGACGTAGTGGAGCAGGAGCGGTGCGCGTGCGGCAGCGGAGGGGCGACGCAGGAGTGGCGGCGGCGGAGCGGCGTACGGGCGCGGGTACAGGGGCGGCGACGGTTTCGCGAGGAGGAAGAAAACTGTTGTGTGAAACTGACGCGTGGGCCAGCGGAAGGGTTAAGAGAAAAACAGATCGAGCGGCCCACCAACCCTAAGCACCGGAAGGTCCGATGGTGCTGAGAAACTAGCGTCGGTGTAAACACCGGTGTAAAGTTGACCAGATCTGAAAGAGAGGAAAAACGTGGTCAAAAGGGCACCGGAAGAACCGTTACTGGGGCATCGGAACATCCGATGGGCGTCGGTGCAACGGCAGGAGTAAGGTCCAGAGACACTGCACGGGCCAAAACTCCACACAGTAGCACCGGTTGAACCGATGCTGAAGCGTCGGTTCATCCGCCATGCATCGGAAGCACCGGTGGCCATCGGTGTTAAAATAGGAGGTTGTTCCAGAGGCAATGCAGAAGCCGAGCCACGAAGACTTTAAGCACCGGTTGAACCGATGACGGATAAACACAGGGTGTCGGTTTAACCGGTGGTTAAGGTAAATTTCTGCTGAACTACTAACTCTACTTCTGATCCAAATTTCCAAAACCAAAGCCATAAACACTCAATTTGGATCATTTTCGAGAGACAACCTCACCCCTTAAACACTCATACTAAGTGCTCGCAAGCTTTTATATAAACATAGACAAATTAAGAACCAAGCGAGGTTTAAACACAAAAACCAAATGTATGAGCCACTTTGCCTATGAACTTAGAGATAGAAACTTTAAGTTCGATAGGACGTGACTCAATAGGCATGACAACACAACATTGATCTTATCACGCTTGTAGAGATGATATATCATATTTAGCATGAATATCTTTCTCGAAGTGTGATTTGCTCCCTTGTGATGCTACTAACGAGATGCAATGCCAATGCAAAGCGAGAAATTAAACATGGATGCATTCTATATGACAAGCACATGCATTGCAAAATTTAAATCTATCTTGTCAAGTTTGAACCCTCGTTAAGCTTCTTCATGATGAACCATTCTTCATGCCATGAGCGAAACCAAGACCACCGGCTCATGCAAGACCCATGTTCATCACTATCTTAACAAGGTTAGACAAGCCCCTAGCACATGTACATATGAAATGCATCTATATGACAAGGCAATTACATGACGTTAGAAGCATCTAGAACGTTAAGCTCACTCCTTAGCCTAACAAAAGTACTCTCGTCTAAAGGTTTTGTGAAAATATCCGCCAATTGCTCCTCGGATCTCACACCTTGAAGGGATATATCTCCTTTGGCTTCGTGATCACGCAAGAAGTGATGGCGAATATCAATGTGCTTTGTGCGAGAGTGTTGAACCGGATTTTTGGCAATTTTTACGGCACTTTCATTGTCACGAAGGAGCGGGATCCTATCTAGTTTCACACCAAAGTCCAAAAGGGTTTGCTTCATATATAGGATTTGGGCACAACATGCACCGGCCGCTATATATTCCGCTTCCGCGGTGGACAAAGCCACGGAATTTTGCTTCTTACTCGACCAAGAAACTAGAGAACGCCCAAGCAAGTGGCAACCCCCGGAGGTACTCTTGCGATCCACACGGCTTCCGGCAAAATCCGAATCCGAGTATCCCAAGAGATCTAAACTAGCACCTTTGGGGTACCACAAGCCTATACTTGGGGTGTGCTTGAGATACCGAAGGATACTATTCACAGCCGAGAGGTGTGATTCCTTTGGGTTTGCTTGAAAGCGGGCACACAAGCACACACTAAACATTATATCGGGCCTAGATGCGGTAAGGTAAAGCAAAGACCCTATCATAGAGCGATAGAGGGATTGATCAACCGATTTACCGTCCACATCCAAGTCGAGATTCCCATTGGTTGCCATGGGAGTCTTGATTGGCTTGCACTCATCCATCTTGAACTTCTTCAAGATATCTTTAGTATACTTTTTTTGATGGATGAATGTCCCTTCCTTCATTTGTTTGACTTGAAAACCAAGGAAGAAGGTCAATTCGCCAATCATGGACATCTCGAATTCCCTAGACATCATGGTAGCAAACTCATGGCTTAGTAAATCATTAGTTGAGCCAAAGATAATATCGTCAACATAAATTTGACAAATGAAAAGATCCCCGTTGACGTCTTTTGTGAACAACGTGGTGTCCACCCTCCCGATCTTGAAGCCTTGCATGATTAGGAAGTCACGAAGCCTCTCATACCAAGCCCTTGGAGCTTGTTTGAGCCCATAGAGTGCCTTGTGCAACCTATAAACATGGTTAGGATTCCTCGGATCTTCAAACCCGGGAGATTGCTCAACATAAACAAGTTCGTTAATAACGCCATTTAAGAATGCACTTTTCACATCCATTTGATATAACTTAATGTTATGATGTGAAGAGTAAGCAAGAAGGATACGGATAGCTTCAAGTCTTGCGACCGGAGCAAAAGTTTCACCAAAATCCAAACCTTCGACTTGAGAAAACCCTTTTGCCACAAGTCTTGCCTTGTTGCGTACCACCACCCCATGTTCATCTTGCTTGTTTCGAAAGACCCACTTGGTGCCGATGATGTTCTTGTCTTTCAGAGGAGCTTCGAGGACCCAAACTTCATTGCGGGTGAAGTTGTTCGATTCTTCTTGCATGGCCATCACCCAATCCGAGTCCTCAAGCGCTTCCTCTATGCTAGTGGGTTCAATACAAGAAACAAACGAGTGATGTTCGCAAAATGAAGCATGCTTAGAGCGAGTTCTTACTCCCTTTGAAGGACTACCAATGATTTGACCAATTGGATGATCCTTGGAGATGCGACCATGCTTCACTAGCGGTATTTGCGTGGATGCTTGTTGGGGTGGATCATGGGTGACTTGTGGTGGAACACTTTGCTCTTCTTGTTCTTGGACTTGGGGTGTTGGCGTTGGCACATCTTCTTGAGGTTGTGTATCATCTTTGTCTTGATCTTTATCCACTTGGGGTGCCTTGGAGGTGCTTGGTGTAGATGAGGAAGGTCCTCCCCCTTGATCATTGCCTTCATGCACCTCTTCCGGCTTGATATCCCCAATGGACATATTCTTCAAAACTTCATCAATCTCCTCATCACCTACATTTTCATAGCCAACAACCTCCTCTTGGGAGCCATTAGATTCATCAAACTCCACATCACATGTTTTTTCAACTAACCCGGAGGTTTGATTGAATACTCTATATGTTTTGGAGTTTGATGCATAACCAAGAAAGAAACCTTCATCACATCTACTTTCAAACTTACCGAGCCTTTTTTTCTTATAGATGAAGCATTTGCAACCAAAGACTCGAAAGTATGATATATTTGGTTTCCTTCCGGTGATGAGCTCATATGGAGTTTTCTTGAGGAGTCGGTGATGATACACTCGGTTGGATGCATGACACGCCGTGTTGATCGCTTCCGTCCAAAACTTCTCGGACGTGCCATAATCATCCAACCTTGCTCTAGCTAGGGTGATGAGTGTCTTGTTCTTTCTTTCCACCACTCCATTTTGTTGAGGCATGTAGGTGGCGGAAAACTCATGCTTGATGCCCTCTTCATCGCACCATTCTTCAATCTTCATATTTTTGAACTCGATGCCGTTGTCACTCCGGATCTTCACAATTGGGGAGTTGTACTCCCTTTGAGCTCTTCTTGCAAATGTCTTGAAGAGTTCCGGAGTTTCACCCTTATCGCCTAGAAACATAACCCAAGTGTAACGTGAAAAATCATCAACTATTACTAGGCAATAGAGGTTACCACTAATGTTCTTGTATGTAGTTGGACCAAAGAGATCCATGTGAAGTAGCTCGAGCGGGTTGGAGGTAGACAACATCGTCTTGATGGGATGATGTGTTGCGACTTGCTTCCCGGCTTGACATGCTTTACATAGCTTGTTCTTGTCAAACGTGACATCCTTCAAGCCGGTGATCATCCCTCTCTTGTGGGCTTTCTTGAGGTTGCTCATGCCAATATGAGCAATTCTTCTATGCCAAAGCCACCCAAGAGAAGACTTGGTGAAGAGGCATGTCATGGTGCTTGTTTGCTTTGAAGAGAAGTCTACTAAATAGATGTTGCCATGCCTAAACCCCGTGAATACCATTGACTTGTCTTCTTCAAGAGTTACTACAACACCATTCTTGTCAAAGGTACACGTTAGTCCAAGATCACACAATTGAGCAATAGAAATGAGATTAAAACTAAGTGCTTCTACAAACAAGACATTAGAAATAGATAAATCTTTAGAGATTGTTATTCTACCCAAACCTAAGACTTTCCCCCTTGAGTTATCACCATAGGTGACATGTTCATGATCGCCGGGGTCTTCAAGAGAGGTGAACATGCTATCATTGCCGGTCATGTGTTGAGAGCAACCGCTATCAAGTACCCAATGTTTTCCACCGGCTTTGTAGTTCACCTACACACATGAGAATTCACTTTTGAGTTTTAGGAACCCAAACAAGCTTTGGGCCTTGCACATGTGTGACAAGAGCTTTTGGGACCCAAAGTTGCTTGGGGAGCTTCTTCTTTGACTCCTTAGCAATTTTGCCAATAAATTTGGCCTTCACCTTGCCCTTCACTTTACTCAAGAGAAAATGGTTATTTTGAAACATTGATGAGTAATTCTTAGGTAAAGTGGGAAGAGGACGTGATGGTAAGGTGCACTCCCTAGTGTGGTGCCCGGTGACTTGGCAATGTTGGCAATATGAACCAACTTCCTTGATGAAGCTAATCTTGATCTCCGGAGAAGGAGTAGTGCCTTGATTTGGCTCCGGAAATGAACCAAGACCTCTCTTGCCATAGTCACGTGCATTGTTGAAGAGAATTTCCTTATGGATGTATTCTCCTCTTGAGAGCTTCTCCACACTACTCTTGAGGCTTGCTACTTGATCTATCAACTCCTTTTCCCTAGAAGGAGCAAGCTTGGACACAATATTAGTGGCATTTGCATTAATGAGTAGGTCATCACATGAGCTAGAAGCATTGACCTTTTCAATAGTTTCATGAGCAAAGTTCTCAAGACTTGGGTCAATTGCTTCATAGGCAAATTCAAGTTCTTGATATTTGTGAGCCAACTCCCTATGCTCTTGTTTAAGCTTTTTGTGGCTCTCTTCAACTTGCTTAGCAAGTACAAGTGACTCATTGTGCTTTTTGAGCAAGTCATTGTATTTGCCAAGCAAATCGGAGTGGGCAAGCTCTAACTTGGCATGAGTGCTCTCAAGAACTTTGACTTTGCCCTTTTCCCTCTTGATGACGGATGCATACTCATTAATGAGGTTAGTGAATTCATAAGGATCAAGCTCTTCATCACTATCATCTTCACTATCTACCTCACATACCTTGGTGTTACCTTTTGCCATTAGGCACATAGGAGGCGGAGGTAGTGGTGGTTCTTCATTGGTGAGGGCGATGGTGACGATGTCTTCTTCATCACTTGAATCTTCGTTTGATGAGACATCGGTCACCCATTCTTGTTTTTCCACCAAGAAGCTTCTCTTGGTGTGCCCTTTCTTCTTTGGGAAGAGCTTGGTCTTCTTGTCATGGCTCTTCTTCTTCCCAAGCTTCTTGTTCTTGTTCTTCTTCTCATCTTCTTCATCATCGCTTGAATCATGGCGATGTTTGCCTTTGTTGTCCTTCTTTCTTTTATCCGGCTTGGGGCAATCGGGAGAGATGTGGCCTTTTTCTCCACAATTATAGCAAGTTTTGTTCTTGACATCTCCCCATGGCCTGAACATTCTTCTTTTGGGGTCAAAGTTGAAACCCTTCTTGTTGATCTTGTCATTCAAGCGTGTGAACTTTCTCATCATGAGAGCAAGTTCTCCATCATCTTCTTCATCGGATGAGCTCTCATGATGATCTTCTTCTTCATTGCTTGAGCTTGAATCTTGCTTGACCATCTTGAGCTTGCGGTGCTTGTTGGCCTTGGTTTTGAGAGCAATTGACTTGCTTGTTGTTGGCTCTTCGGTCATACCAAGGATACTCATTTCAAGAGCGCGAATTTCGCCCACAAGCTCTCCCACTTCCATTGTAACAAGATTCTCCTTTTGAAGCATAGCATTGATAATGTTGTACTTGGGCTTCGGAAGGAGCATGAGAATCTTGCGGTTGATGGAGCCACTGTCAATTTTGGAAACTTCAAGAGCATTAATGTCCTTGACAATGACATTCAAGCGGGAATACATATCATTGCAATTTTCATGAGCAAGCATTTTAAAAGAATCATATTTTGCTCTAAACAAGTGATATTTTTGTTCACAGACTTTTGTGGAGCCTTCATGAATTTCAATTAGCTCTTTCCATATATCACTTGCTAAATCCATGCCATTTACTCTAGCAAAGACTTCCTCACTAATGGCTTCGAAAATTGCATTTCTAGCCTTTGCATTCCATTTTAATTGCTCCGTGGTGGGAGTTCCGGTGAACCCGGTCTTTGTTGCCAACCACACTTCGGGGGCAATCGCATCAAGATATGCGGCCTTACGATCTTTCCAATAGGCAAAGTTCTTGCCCTCGAAGTGAGGCGGCGAACCTCCCATCTTGGCCATAGCTCTAGGCGGTGAAGCCTAATGATCCAAATGAGCAACGAGGCTCTGATATCAATTGTAAGGATCGATGGACCAAGAGGGGGGGTGAATTGGGTCTTTTTCAAAATTCTAAAGCAATAAAACAACCTTAACCTATGCAATGCTAGTAAGGCTCAATTCACCAACCGGCTAAACAAAGCAAACTACACAAGCTAACAAAGATATGAAACTAAGCAAGGTAGAGCTAAGTTATGATCTCTAATGTCAAGCACATGAAAAGTTGCAAGAAAGTAAATGCTTGAAATGAAAGAGTGGGCAAGAGACAACTGGATTTTTCCCGTGGTGTCGATGTGTTGGCACACACCCCTAATCCACGTTGTGACACTCACTAAGAGTCTTGTCACCTCCCATGTCACCGAGACTTGGGCGCTCACTAAGAGTCTCCGTTCACCATCCCGGCGTGGTGGAGCTCAAGCCATGTACACACTTCTTCGGGCTCCCACAATCCTTGGCAAGCTCCCGAAGAAACACCTTCAATCACCAAGATCGTTTAGGTGCTGCCAAACACCAAGAGTAACAAGCTCCTAAGCCTTCACTTGACCTACACTCAGTTGGCCCTAGCTCAAGCACACTTGCTACACTTGCAAAGGATGAGTTCTTCAAGGTTGAAGCACAAACTAAGCACTAGATCTTCTCTCTTTTGCTCAAAGCTCTTTCGCTTCTTCTCAAGGGTGGCCTCAGGTTTTCAGGGTGTCAAAGGCAACTGAAATGAGCCAGGGGGTACCCTTATATAGAGTGGAGGAGGTTACATAACCGTTGGAAGTTTTCTGCAGAAAAACCGTGACCACCGGAAGAACCGACGGTATAGAAAGTATTGGCATCGGTTCAACCGGTCTCTCTGTGTCAAAGAAGTAGCCGTTGGAGTTCTGACACAGTATCCACGCTTGCGTCATTGCACCGGTGCATGCTCTGTAGGGGCATCGGATCAACCGGTGCTGAAGAGGTTCACTGATCAACTCAAACAAGCGTTCTGGAACAAAGTACATCCAATGCACCGGTGCTTTGATTCTGAAGCGTCGGTTCAACCGGTGCTGAAGAGAAGTTGAAGTCAACCAAAACATGCTCTCTGGAACAAAGAACTTCTGATGCACCGGTGCTGTGATCCCGAAGCGTCGGTTCAACCGGTGCTGAAGAGAGGTTGAAATCCACCAAAACATGCTCTCTGGAACAAGGAACTTCCATTGCACCGGTGCTTATCTTTTGACTATCGGTTCAACCGGTGCTACACTTGATTTCTGCCTTCATCCAGAGAAGATAGACCAAGAGGTCATCGGTCCTTCCGCCATTCATCGGATGCTCCGATGCTAGGGCACCGGTTCAACCGGTGCTGCTGATTTTCTTTGTTTTCAGCTGTTTTGACTTGGATTTGAATGTGACTTTGATTGTTTCTTCTTCCAAGAGTTGTGTTGACTTCTATTGACCATCTTTTGCTGTTTTTGAGTGAGTGTGCAAGATTTCTAAGACCAACACAAGTTTGATCAAGCTACTAACTCATGAACCCCTCTTAATAGTACGATCAAGAACTAGAAAATATAAAACCTAACTAAATCAAGTGGCCTTCAACTCCTTGTGACACTTGAGACTAGAAAGGTCCTTAATCTTTCAAATTGAGTTCTTGGTACGCAGAATTGTTTTGAATTGAGAGGTCTCCTTTCATATTTCATATGAGACTAATCCAGTTATTGAGCTTTCCTTTAAAACACACGTTAGTCGCATACGGTTGTCATTAATCACCGAGACTTACCATTAGCATCTATCGGCCTAGATGCGCTACAGCAACGACACTTTGTGCGAGGAAGGAGACCCCTCTTGGTGAGAAGCTCCAATAGTGAAGACGGTGCCATTGGTGACGCTTCGAGAGAGATGGTAGCGGTGTCCTTTGTCTTGGTGACTTGGCGCCACTTAGCCTTTGCTTGCCGGAAGCCTTGGTGGTGAACACAAGACGGTGATCAAGCGAAGAGACTTGGCATCACACTTATTCTTGTTGGACAAGTGGCCGTGGATGTAGGGAGGGACTTGGTGTCCTAACCGAACCACGTTAAATTGTGTGTCTTGGTGTCTTCACGGGAGTTTGCATATTCTCTCCCTTGCCTCTTTACTTACCGTATTACGTTTCCGCATTTACTCTATCTTGCGTGCCTTTACTTTCCTAGTTAGTTTGATTATGATTGGATATAGGTTGCAAGTCTTTTAGGGGTAAGTAGAGAGTAGCATAGATAAACATTAATCATAACTAGCATGTGTAGGACGTGTTAGGTTTATCTCATGCAAATAGATTGAGCCCTAGGTTAGAAAGCGATTAGCGACCCTATTCACCCCCTCCCCCTCTAGGGTCGGACACCCCGGTGATCCTTACACCTGATTAAATGATAGGAGAAAAGAAGGCAACAACTTTACCTTGGTGAGGATCCAAAACAAAAAGAGTGATTCGAGAGAATAATTTAAGGAGCAAGACTATTCTTTCTTTAAAACAAAAAACAAAAAATAAAAACCCAAGTTTCCAAGCAGGAAGAGCTAGGAACCTGAATTCTGCATCGTTCCATTCTTCAATTACCCAAGAAAGCATGGTAGCCACTCAAAAGTTCACAGAATTTGGAAGAAGATTGGAATAACTTGTATGCAGGTTTCATAAAAAGGAGTTGCATCCACCTTAGTCCTTCAACCTTTACTCGAGGACGAGCAAAGGACTAAGTGTGGGGGTGTTGTTGACGAGCAAAGGACCCACACATCTACAGGAATGCACCCTGAAATCTACATAAGGAGCCCACAAGGAGTGTGTCGGCCGAAGATGAGCCCAAAAGGCCTCAGCAAGGGTGTGGCCGAACCCTTGGTTCGGCCGACCCCCTTCTGGGCCCGTTCAGGCCCAGCTTTCTCCAGCAGTCTCCCATGGCTCTCCTACGTCCATCTCGGATGTGCATAGTACCACCTTGCAAGTCTAACCGTGGATCCACCCTTGGAGAGGCTATATAAGGAGGAGGAGAGCCCCCCCATTCAAGACATACCACAAGAGAAGCAAAGAGCTTCACTCCAAGGCGAAGCCGTAGTGCTTAGAAATGGGGAGAGAGTGAGGGGTAGTTCGGAGGGGCGCCGGCCTGTCGGCGCTCTTCTCCAACTTGTACCTCGACGGATGCTTCTTTCTTAAGTAAGTGTTTGTGATATCCTATGGTAGTTAGTGTTTTAGTAAAGTAAGTTTTATTCTTTATTTGCTTGCGGGATCATTGTCTGTCCTCGTGACGGGTGCTCTAGTCTGATGGCTCGAGTCGTGGACGGAGTCGGGGCTAGAGTAGTAATCGATAGTGTAGACGTGGTGTCGAGGCTAGAGGTTACCGTTGTTTGCATACCTTCTCAACGGTCTGTCGGGGTAGGCGGCAGGTGGTGACAGCCCTGTCCATCCTTCGTAGTCCCCCACATTCGGGTTGGGTGTAGAGCTAATAGCCGGATACTCTTGGCTGACCAAGAGTAAGCCAGTGCCCGAAGTAAGCAAGTAGAGGTAGAACCTATCTTTACTAGAACTCTAAGCCATAGGAATCTTCTTTATACTTACCTACCTACCTCTTGTTTGTCCTTGGACAAACCAGTTAGAAGGTTAGTACCTCTGTTCCTCGTGGAAATACGATACCCTGAATACTCACGGGTGAAGTCCTACAACGGTATCTCCGTACGCTTGCAGATTATTCTGTGAACGTTAAGAAATACCAACAAGGTGCAGCTCGTCGACCCGGTGCCATGGGGCCGGTCCACCGCCGATCAGTAGTACCTGGAATCGTTGGTCGCCACCGGGCTGCTCGCGCCAAACACTGATCCGGCACGCCCGGTGTGGATCGCGCCGAAATCGGAGACGACGCCGAACCCTCCGAGCGGCTACGTCGTCAGTTTGGCGCGGCTGCACGAGCGGGGCTTCGGCGTCCCCGCCGGCAGGTTCATCCGTGCGCTCTACCACCACTACGGGGTGGAGCTGCACAACTTCGCCCCAAACGCCATCTCGCAGGCGGCGGTCTTCGTTGCCGTCTGCGAGGGCTACCTGGAGATCCCGGTCCACTGGGACCTGTGGAGGCATATCTTCCGGGGCAAGCTCTACACCGAGTCCGTCTCGGCGGGGGTGAGGAGGCCCGTTCGCGCCGGGGGCCTGACGCTCCAACTGCAGGGATCGAGGAAGGACCTCTACATCCCCTGTAAGATGACAACCAACAACAGCGAGTGGGACCGAGGGTGGTTCTACCTTCGCAATGACGACGGGTGGCTCCCGGCGTACACCGGCAAGGTGTTGCTGGAGAAGCCGGATGCTTGGTCGTACGGGGTGTTGCCCCCGAGCACCAGGCGAGGCTCGAGGTGTACACCGACGCACTCCAGCACCTAGTGGGCAAGGGGCTGACCGCGGCCATCGTCATCGCCAACTTCCACCAGCGGAGGGTGCTTCCCCTCATGGAGAGGAAGCTTCCTCTTTTCCAGATGATGGGGGATGCCCCATACGAAGGCACCCGGATGGTGGAGGAGTTCCTGTCCGACGGCGTGTCCGCGCAGCGAGCGGGGCGGGCGGTGTCCCAGCCCCCGAGCGAGCTCGCGGACTATTGGAGGGTCTCGATGCGCCCCGAGGCGGGGTACATTCAAGTGGTAAGTTTCGTTTCCAGGCTTCGTCGTTGACATTGCCCCTCTTTCCTTGACCCCAGTCTCGCTCTCAGGGGGTGAGCCGCAAAGGGTACCCCTCGGTTCCTCCGCTCCCCGAGATTCGAACCGTGAACCGCGAGTTTACGGAAAGGAAGAAGGAGCGGAAGGACGCCGAGAAACAGCGGTGCGACCGGAAGAGGAAGGAGAAGGAGGCGAGGGACAAGGTGAATCGTGCACTGGAGAAGGAGGGCAAGCCGCCCATCCCGACGCCCGACTCTATGCCGGTGCCGGAGTCTCCGTCTTCTGCGGTGGCGGGCCAAGTCGACTACTCGATGTGGCCCGAGTCCGATACAGAGTTGCCCGGGGCCAGTCACCGGGCCAACGTTAGGCCGGCACCGAGCCCCCGGTGCAGGCCGAGGGTGAGGATACGCGCGTGCAGTCGCCGGCCGAGGGGTCATCCGCGCAGCCGGGCGCGGGGACCCTCAAACGAACGTAGCTGCCGAGGGGTCAAACCGGCTTGGGCGCGACATCCGGTGGTCACTTGGCAGGAGCCAGCGGGTCGTCGCGGGCCCCGAAGAGTGGCTCGAAGAAGCACAAGCTCGACGCCGCATCAGGGTATGTTTCCCTCTGCTTGTTTTCTGCTTTCTTGCACACTACTCCTTTTTGGTTCTGACGCTTTTCTCCCTCGGCTCAGCATGAGAGTCCCTGCCACCCGGACCGCTCTGCTAGCGCCCACCAAGGCCCTTAATACAGGGAGGGCCACGACGCCAAGCATGGCGCCGCAGCCCACGAGCGGGGGGGGGGGGGGGGGGCTCGGACGGTGGAGGAGATTGCCGAGGAGCTCCGGGCGGCGATGGCCCGGGGGGCTGCGTTGGCCCGCACACAATTGGGCGCGAATGTCGCCAGTCAGCATGGCGCAAAGGATGTCATCCGGCCGAGCGCCGAGGAGGAGCCCGGCCGGGGTGCCGAGGGAGAAACTTGCCGTGGCGGCGAGGAAGGCGTCGCCCGGCCGGGCACCAGGTTAGAGGAGAGGACCGACGGGGCTGCGCCGGAGCAGCCCGTCGGTCAGGTGGAGAGAACAGGCCCCGTCCCGGAGCCCACGGAGGCCAGGGATGAAGGAGCCACGGTGGCTGAGTCGGTGGTGCAGCCGGTGCTGCGGCCGGCTTCAAAGGCTGTGTCGGTGGTGGAGATGCCACTGGAAGACGAGCCGGAGGTGACGGTGTTGGGGTAGTCCGAGGACCTAGAACGGGTCGCCCCAAACATCGCCCCCCCGTGCTACCAGCGTTGCTGCTGCTTTCGAGGGTGGCCTTGATGCTGGGCAAGGGCCCCCCACGGGAGCCGAGCGGGCGATGGTCCAGCACGGGGGCGCCCCAGGTTTTGATACCAGCGAGCAGCAGGAGGAGGAGGTCTGGAAGGCGCAGTTTGAAGTTTGCTCCGAAATCCAAGCCGCCCTCGAATGTGCCTTTCAGCTCCATAAGACGACGGATTTCGTAATCAGCAGTGTAAGTGCCCTTCCCCAGAACTTGTCTATTTCTGATCTTATTTGTGTATCTTCCGCTTACAGCCTCCTCTCGCAGCGGCTTGGGCAAATCTCGCGCAACAAGAGCGCGGAGCTGGCCCAGCAGCACTCCGAGGTGCAGTGGCTCGAACAGTAGAATGCCACTCTGATCGAGAGGCTGGACAAGGCCAACACCTCGGTGTCCAACCTGGGGGCGCAAGACCGTGAACGGAAGGAGGAGCTAGCCCGAGCCATCAAGGAGCGCGACGCCCAGAGGGCCGCGGCGGGGCAGAAGGCCCAAGAGGTTGAGCTACTCAACGCCGCACTGCGGCAGAAGGACGAGGCTCTCGAGGCGAGGGCAGCCCAGTGCGCGCGGCTAGAGGAGGCTCGAGATGCGCAGGCCGTCTCCCTCACGGAGATGGAGGCCCTCATCGAAAGGCAGGAAAGCGCCATCCTCACCGCCGAGATTACCCTCACCGCTACGAAGGCGCAGATAGAAGAGGGGAGGAAATGTATTGCGGGTAAGTACCATGGTTAAGCTTAGTGTACTGGATTTTGCCGAGTCTTATCTCTTGTTTGTGTCTAGGGCTGCGGAAGAAGGTGTCGGAGGAGACCTCGGCGAAGGAGGCCCTCCAGGCCACGTACGTGTCCCTGCAGAGGGACCACGACGACTTGGAGGAAGCCGCCATAGCCGCGCGCCAGGGTGCCGAGGGGGAGGGCGGCCAGTCGGGCAGCTCGCTGGTCAGTCGCCTGAGATCTTTGGGTGACCGGGTGACTGGGCGGCTCAAGGGTGCTCTCCGCCTCGGCGTCCAGAAGGCCCTCGGCATCGTCTCGACATACTACATCATGCACTTCGAGCACCTGGCCACGGGCTAAATCATCCCCGACGGCGATGATGATGCCAAGATCGAGGTCATGGAACAGGCTGACACAGGTGTGGAAGGTGCTGCCACCACCTTGGCCGGGCTCTTTGAAGGTGACCTCTTCCCTGACGCCGCGGACGACGAAGAGGAAGGGTGCAACGAGGGGGGAGGTAGCGACCTGTAGATAGCTTGGGCTTCGAAGCCCAAGTAGATGAGTTAGGATTTTGCCTTACTTTTGCTTTATTGTGTAAAGACAATATCTTAACGAGGTGGCCGTTCGAGGCCTTTGCGTGTATATTCGTGTGTTATTTTTTGCTACTTATTTCTTCGCTCTCTCGCGTGTAACTTAGACAAACTTATGCAAGGATTATCGCGTTCATAAACTACTTGAGCATAGGGAGGTGAGTGAGGATGCCGTATCCCTGAGGCGTAGGCGACCCCGCAGCTCGACCGATCCCGCGCTCGAGTCATTTACGTCTTGCGTTTGTTTTTTCTAAGTGCTCGAGAGACTTGGAAGTGAGAAATTTTTCGGAAAAAACATAGCGTTTCGGGGACGTTTTGGGGGTTCCCCCCATTGTAGCCCCCGAGAGAGGCTCGGCTTTGTCAAGGGCAAAGCCGAGGCTCACTCAGTGTTGTGCGCACGTCCGAGCCCCCGAGGGTTCGGGCGACTCCCCAAAAAATTTCAAAAGTAAAGCATACTTTTTTATTGTCCCGGAAAATTTAAGATACGAGTACAAAGTATGTACAAACGACTTGGAGTTTCAAGTATAGAAGCGACATAGCTGCTGAATGTTCCAAGCATTGGTGTAGACTTCGCCCTTTTTGTTAGCTAGTTTGTAGGTGCCGGGCTTTAAGACTTTCACGACGATGTATGGGCCTTCCCATGGCGGCGTGAGCTTGTGGCGCCCTCGGCTGTCTTGCCGAAGCCGCAACACGAGATCTCCCTTGTGGAATTCACGCGTTGAACCCTCTGCGTGTGGTATCGTCGCAGAGACTGTTGGTAATGCGCCGAGTGTAGAAGCGCTACGTCTCGAGCCTCGTTCACCTGGTCCAGTGAGTTCTCGCGGGCTTGCTAGATTTGGTGCTCTTGGTAGGCTTTGAGTCTCGGGGACCCGTATTCCAGGTCAGTGGGGAGGATGGCCTCGACGCCATAGACCAGGAAGAACGGGCTAAACCCCGTGGCTCGACTCGGGGTTGTTCTGAGGCTCCAGATGATCGAGGGTAGCTCCGTGAGCTATCTTTGGCCGAACTTGTTCAGCTTGTTGAAGATTCTTGGCTTGAGGCCTTGTAAGATCATGCCGTTGGCACGTTCTACATGGCCGTTCGTCTAAGGGTGCACCACAGCCGACCAATCCACGCATATGTGGAAGTCATCGCAGAACCTTAAGAACTTTTTGCCTGTGAACTGGGTGCCATTGTCCGTAATGATTGAGTTTGGGACCCCGAACCTGTAGACTATGTCGGTGAAAAATTGCACGGCTTGCTCGGATTTGATCTTGGCGATGGGTCGTGCCTCGATCCACTTAGAGAACTTATCCACCGCAACTAGCAAGTGAGTGTAGCCCCCGGGCGTTCTCTGCAGTGGTCCGACGAGATCCAGTCCCCACACGACAAAGGGCCATGTGACGGGGATGGTCTGCAGAGCGTGAGCCGGAAGGTGCGTCTGACGGGCATAGAACTGGCAACCTTCACATGTTTGCATGATCTCTGTGGCATCGGCGACCGCGGTTGGCCAGTAGAAACCCTGTCAGAACATGTGTAGGAATATGGGGTAGCAAAAACAAAAATTGTCTACCTCATAAACCAGGATTACTGCAGTTATAGATCATGGGATTACCACTAGACGCGCGGTTGCGGAACTTCTGTAGCGCGTCGGTGTAGTGCAGATGGAAGCCGGCAGTGCAGTTGCGTGAACCACCTCACAAACGGCTCGTCCTTGTGCAGCAAGCACAGCACCTCCACGAAGTCCACACGTACGGGAAGAAGCGCGTGAACAGTAGCTAGGGTTAGGGTTTTTAGGCGCCCCCTCTATTTATATAGCCCCTTAGGTGGGCTGCCTTGGGCGCCCCCTTTTGGGCCTAAAAGGCCCATTAGTGCACTTAAGCCCAGTCTAATTCGGATCTCATCCATATCAGGCTTCTTTCCCTTAAGTGTGTGACCCTATGGGCTCACATGCGAATAGACATGGCCATGCATTTCCTGATCCAAATAGTAGACAGTGGCCTCTAGCAAGACATGTCAACTCCTATACGCACACAAAGATCATATCAGATGAGTCGCCACAATATCATATACATGCTGTTCCCTTTGCCTCACGATATTTGGTCTAGCTTAAAGCCGACCACTCTTTCTCGATCCTGTGATTCGGAATCCTTTGTTAACTCTTAACCCCAGCATGGCCATGCATTTCCTGATCCAAATCACTCGAGGGGCCCAGAGATATCTCTCTCTTGTAGAGAGAGGCAAATCGCATCTTGACCGACTATGTCTCATAGCATGCTTCTTGACAGACCCGAAAGCCATCTTTATGACTACCCTGTTACGGTACAGCGTTTGATGGCTCCTAAGTAAGTCGGTTCACATCTTGAGTACATATGACGATCTCAGGTCTTAGGACACAACGTACATATTGTGTAATGAGAAGTCATAATTTTGTGTTGAGTCAGTTCAATCTCATGTCTCACATGAGCCCACATTATTAGCTTGACATCACCATATCCATGACTTGTGAAACATAGTCAATCAACTAATACATGTGCTAGTCTAATATTCATGTGTGTCCTCACATGAACTCCGACTAGGAACACTTTAGAATATTCATACAAGTAAAGAGTTTCACAAATACTTCACATAAGCATTAATCAATGCAAGTTGTCATCCATGAATATTCAAGGAACACTTTATTAACCATGAATACAAGGAAATATGATTGCCTCTAGGGCATATTTCCAATAGTCTCCCACTTGCACTAGAGTCAATCCAGAATGTATCTAATACCCATTGCTCTTGTGTGCCTCTCATGCTTGGGCTGTGGAAGGGGTTTTGTCAACGGATCTGAAATGTTCAGGTCCGTTTGTATTTTGCATATCTTGATCTCACCCCGATCGATGAACTCTCGAATGAGATGAAATCGCCGCACAATGTGTTTACTCTTCTGGTGATTCCTTGGGTCCTTGGCTTGCGCAATGGCTCCACTGTTGTCACAGTAGAGATCCAGCGGGCTAGAGGCATTAGGGAACACACCAACCTCAATAAGGAACTTCCTTATCCAAACACCTTCCTTCGCAGCTTCCGAAGCTGCGATGTACTCGGCTTCTATTGTAGAATCGGCCACCGTCTCTTGCTTGAACTCTTCCAGCTAACAGCACCACCATTTATTGTGAACACGTAACCTGATTGGGACTTTGAATCATCTTTGTCAGTTTGGAAGCTAGCGCCGGTGTAACCCGTTACAATGAGCTCTTCCTCACCTCCATAGACGAAAAACACATTCTTAGTTCTTCTTAAGTACTTAAGAATGTTCTTCACAGCTGTCCAGTGACTCTCACCCGGATCAGACTGGTATCTGCTTGTAACGCTTAGAGCATAAGAAACATCTGGACGGGTACTTATCGTTGCATACATAATAGATCCAATTGCCGAAGCATATGGAACTTTGCTCATGCGATCCCACTCATTAGTTGTCATATGACACTGACTCTTGCTAAGATGTATGCCATGTGACATAGGCAAGAACCCTTTCTTCGCCTCTTCCATGTTGAACCGTTTCAACACTTTGTCAATATAAGTATCCCGGCTTAATCCTATAAGCCTCCTTGATCTATCTCTAAAGATCTTGATGCCCAGTATGTATGCTGCTTCTCCTAAATCCTTCATCGAAAAACTATTTTTCAATGAAATCTTTACGGACTCAAGCATAGGAATATTATTTCCAATCAGCAGTATGTCATCTACATGAAAGATTAGAAATGCAACATAGCTCCCACTTTCCTTCTTATAAACACAAGCTTCTTCTTCGTTTTTAATGAAGCCAAACCATTTGACTACTTCATCAAAGCGAATATTCCAACTCCGAGATGCTTGCTTTAATCCATAAATGGATTTTTGAAGCTTGCATATCTTTCCAGCATTGGTCGGATCGACAAAACCCTCGGGCTGCATCATATACACGTCCTCGGTCAGATTTCCATTAAAGAAAGTTGTTTTGACATCCATCTGCCATATTTCATAATCGACATATACCGCAATAGCTAGAATAATCCGAATAGATTTAAGCATCGCCACGGGCGAGAAAGTCTCGTCGTAGTCAACTCCTTGAACTTGTCGAAAACCTTTTGCGACAAGTCGAGCTTTATAGATGTGAACATTTCCATCTATATCTTTCTTCTTCTTATAGATCCATTTGCACTCGATGGTTCTCACACCATCAGGCGGGTCTATCAAGTTCCAAACTTGATTTTCCTTCATGGATTCTATTTCGGATTTCATGGCATCTTGCCATTTCTCAGAGTCAGGGTCTGCCATCACCTCCGCATATGTTGCAGGCTCATCATTGTCTAACAATAATAATTCCCGCGCTGCGCGGAGCCTTGCTGACCTTCGTGGTTGCGGAGGTGCTTCTGTTGCCATAGGCATCTCAACTTGTTCAGCTACATTAGCGTCACTTGTAGAGTCTTGTCCTATTGCCTCATCTCGAACTTCTTCGAGTTGCACCATTCTTCCACTTTTCTCTCCTTTGAGAAACTCTTTCTCTAGGAAAACTACGTTCCGAGCGACAAACACTTTGCCCTCAGATCGATTGTAGAAGTAATACCCTAAGGTCTCCTTTGGGTATCTCACGAATATGCACTTATCCGATTTGGGTGCAAGCTTGTCAGACTGGAGTCGTTTGACATATGCTTCACAACCCCAAATCTTTAGAAAAGACAAACTGGGAGTCTTGCCAGTCCATATCTCATATGGTGTCTTATCTACGGATTTTGATGGCACCCTATTTAATGTGAAAGCTGTTGTTTCTAGAGCGTAACCCCAAAACGATAATGGTAGGTCCGCATGGCTCATCATTGATCGAACCATATCCAACAGAGTTTGATTACGTCACTCAGACACACCGTTTCTCTAAGGTGTTCCAGGCGGCGTAAGTTGTGGAACAATTCCGCAACTCTTTAGATGATTGCTAAACTCGTGGCTCAGATATTCACCTCCACAATCAGATCGTAAAGCTTTAATTTTCTTGCCACACTGATTTTCAACTTCACTCTGAAATTCTTTGAACTTTTCAAAAGTTTCAGACTTATGCTTCATCAAGTAGACATAGCAATAACATTTAGAATGAACAACATGAAGTTGTGGTTTTTGTTAGGGCAATGGTACAATGTTACTTGATATTCCGATTAAAGAGTGTAATGTAGACGGTCATATATATATATATATATATATATATATATATATATATATATATATATATAAAATAAAAGATCGGGTTGCCTCCCGCAAAGCGTTCATTTAAAGTCATAGAGCTCGACTTTCTTACCTTCAAATTAATGCGAAGCCATGGTCCTTCATGCAAGAGGTGAAGGTGTTCCATGCAGCTCTTATTCCACTTCCCGTGTTGGACATGATCAATCACGTTTAATGGAAAATTTGTCCAATCGTCTCTCACATCATTGTCACCTCCTTCTTTATTGTCCTTCGTCGCTACCTTTCTTTTCACGGATTTTCCTCTCTGTCCAAATTGGGAATTGCGCCAAACAATCAATCCAATGCAAGGTGCACGAAATTTTCTTTCCAACAAGTCTTCATTTGCCCAAAACGCATTCCAATTGAGGGAGTTATGCCCCTTTTTCCCCGTCACTGCAATCTGCCCCGTGCTGATTTCAGCACGTGCATCTCCGATGTTTGAGACATAGCTCCTCCCGTGGGTCTTCAATTGTATCGATCTTGGATGCATTGAACCAAGGACTTGATGGAGATCCTGAATATTCAACTTTCTTGCATTGTAAATCTCTGGACTTGTGCACAAAATTGATGAGGCTTAGCGACGTCCGTTCTTGAAACTTGAAGATGTTGATGATGGTGTTCAAAATTTTGGGCACAGTTTCCCTCCTCATCATTTGAGTTTCATGTCCTGCATGGTTAGTGAAATTCGGGGCTTCTCCCGACATATGCTCTTTTAGGGTCATGAGCTTGACCAAGCGCAAAGCAAGATCGAGATTTGCAATTATTTGTAAACATATGCAACATAATCACATCCTCAATTAAATTTCATCAACAAGGCATGGTGTAATTAAATTCAGCATGTGTTTCTTGCATAGCACGGAGCTCATTATTAGGCAGAGGTTATTTAAGCATGAAATCAACCTTCACAAGAAACTCTAGCCTATCATCATGAAAAGAACAAGGCATAGAATTTAAACTTTCATTCCGACTATTGGTTCGAGCATGAGATTTTTAACGATTATCAACAAAACCAATAGAAGCTTGAGAATTCACTGTATACCTTAGCCTCGGAGCTTTTTCATACTCATTGGAGTCGTGGTGCTTTGTGCGAGATGTCATCTTGATGCACTCCTCATGGTCCGTCGTGATTTGCTTCTCACGTCTCCATGTGTTGAATGATGCGCTCTTGTAATCCGTCGTGGTTTGTTTGCAACATCTTTGTTTGTCGAAGGTCGACCGCTTGTGCCTTCATTTGCCAATGTCATTGGGGTTCTTCCTCTGCTCCAAGCCTCTGAATTTTATCATGTACGCTTGATGAAAACATCGCCCAAGCTCCTCTTCATTGTTATCATCGTCATCTTTTCTATCTTGTTCTCATCGCGTTGCTCCTGCCTCTTCTTCATGGAATCTCTCATGTATACTCAACAGAACATATACCAAAATATAGCTCTATTGAAAAGTTTATGAAATTACCTTTCCAACGAGTGGTCATTCTCTTTAAATGGAGTCCAAACGAGGGAGTTATGCCCGTTTCACTTTTGGTGCTGCGTGCTGTCCAGAAATTTTCAGAGTGCACAACCTTCAATGTTTTGGCTATATCCGCTTGTAGGAATCTCCGATTGACTTGGTTCTTGATTCGTTGGGACGGGAACTTCGTGGAGCTTTTGAATATCCAAAAATATGCTGCTATTTGCTTCTGAGGTTGAGCAGAATATTAATGATAACAATGACTTCTTACGAATCGATCCGAAGATGTCGATAATCTTGATCTTGTGGTCTTCGGAGTGTCTTGTTGTGCATCCTTGGCTTCAAGGTCATCACCATTGATTCACCAGCGAGTAGCATGGCTCCAATGGTCTGTCTCCATGGTTCTTGCTTTGCCTAAGGTGTCGGGATCGAAGGAGGCTCCCATGCTTTGTGTCGATGATCAGAGCGGTCTCTTTCTTTGATTGCACTCGACTAGAAGCTTCTTGAGCATCCCATGGAGAAGATGGGTGGCATCATGGTTCCTCTAATCTTGTTGCCTCTAGCATTGGTCAACTTCAAATCATCAACTTTTGTGCACAAGATTCTCCAAACATCTTGCGACATCGTCATCACTTTCTCCATTGTTTGTTGCTGCCTCTTCTTCGTTGAATTCATTGATCATACTGCACAGAACATGTACCAAAATTCTACTCCATGGAAAGCCTTATGAAATTACCTTTTCAACGAGTGGTCATTGATCCCAAACGGACTCCGGATGAAGAAGTTATGGTCGTTTTACTCCGGCACTACGCTCTGTCCCGAGACATTTCAGAACGCGAAGCGTTGAAAGATTTTACCATAACTCTTCACACCGATCTCCAAAATTCATGATTCTTGATGCGTTGGAAAGTAGACTTGATGGAGCTTCAAAATAATCTATTATTTTCTCATGGTACTTCTCTGATCTTGGACGAAAAACTCATTACAACAGTAACACTTTGGAGATGATGATGATCCGATCGCACGATTTTCTTTGTGGGCATGCTTCATACCTATTGCTTGAACAAACAATTTTTTCCCAAAAACATTAGTCTTCAAAATCAATTGACACGGCGGTGTACCTTATTTATCATCTTTTGCTTTGGGGAGTGGGGACTCGATAGCGGATGCTGGGACACTAACGAAAGTTAGCACCTACCACTAAAGAGCGGGTCTTCACGTAGCCATCAACTTGCTTGAGTGAGATTGGACTTGTCAAAGTACGGACATTGAGAACTTCTCAATTGCTTTGTGTCTAGGGTTTTACCTACATTCATGGACACAAACAAGAAACACAGGATATATGCAATAACAAAATTAGGGTTAGTCCAAAAACTAGATATATCGCCCTAGGGTTCGTGTTGCCGATCCCCGGCAACAGCGCCAAAAAAGCTTGTTGACGCTCCTTAGCGCCCCGATTTGTATACCGTAAGCGCACGGTTCATGTAGCTTTTCCCTTAGAGTATTCCCCCAAGGTTTATCAATCCATGGATCGACAAAGAACCACCTAAGATTTTTCATCTAATCTAACGGATCTATCCTAACATGAAGCATTGATTGCATATAAAGGGTAAACCTTTGATAGATATGAGTGATGTGTAAAGGTTGATCTCATCCATGAACATAGGCTTAATCATAGCAAAACCAAAGACATGACTAGGCCTATCGTCCTCTAGTTGTAGTTCAAGCTAACAAGCAAATAAATCATGCATCTCAATCAAAAGCATCTTTAAACTCAAAATCTCCAATCCGATCCCTCGATACTCCGCCTACTCTGTGGAGACGGCCTGTCACAACGCCCCCCTTTTGAACGAAATACCCTGAAGCTAGTCGAACCCCCTTTGGTAGTTCCGCCATGAACCTCTAGCCACCATTACTACAAGATCATGCTAAGCGATATATCTCGATAATAGATCTAAGATGAAGCAAACCCAAAGAAAAGAACGAAATCGAAAGAGAGAACATGATCGCTAATAGATTCGGAAGACATGATTATCATTACTCACATAATAGATTCGTTTGGATCGTCACCACCGAGTACATACCATTGACGACTCCAACTAGCTCATGAACTCCACCATGGCACAACCTCGCAGGGAGGCCATGGCGGCTAGGGACGGCATAAGCCATCTCCTAGACAACTTCGAAGACTTGCGGCGGCTGTCGTCTCCCTCCGGTCTTGGCCCTAGGTTTTCGTCGAGTTCTGGGTGGATGGATGCCCCGAGTTGAATAAGGTGCGAGCTATTTATAAGCCAAGGAAGCCACCGGTCGAAGGGGAGGCTGAACTGCCTCAGAAACGGGCTAGGCCGGCCGGGCCCATGGGCCTAGGCCGGCCGGCCTACCCCCTTTCGGGCTCGCCTCGGTCTCATCTTTCGCGTGCAGACTCCTCGCATCTTCTAGAGTTTATGTCCTTCACGATTGCACCCCTTTTGACGTCGTTATCTTGGAGATATCTTCGAGGAAAGGATAGGATAGGGAATCCTTCCTTAAATCTTCATTTGCTTTGCTTAATCCCGAAGTATCTTGATCTCATCTTCGTGGGCTTGGTCCTTTGGGCTCTCTTGGAGGATGGATGTGCATGAATGGGCTTCGAATCAACATGGGCTTTGGTCCTTCCTTTGGGCTTTGGCCTTCGTATTTCTCCGTGTTAGCGCTCGATCACGGGCCTCGTCATTTCATGCTCCAAAATAGGCCAAAAACCTGCAAAAATGAAGTTCCTCCAAAATATATGTGCAAGTGTGAAAATGACCAATAATTAGGCCGGGGTTAGGACGGTTAGTGATTTTGATATTAAATTCATGCCATTATCACGGATAAACAAGGGATAAAAGGGGTACTTAAGGAGCGCCAACACTCTCCGAGGGGTGAGATGAAGAGGAGGCTGGCACCGGCGCCGGTTTTCATCACAGACCCATCGAAGTACATGGTCCAACATTCCGCTTGAATCTGTGGTGGGGGCAGCTGGGTGTCGGTCCACTCAGCAACGAAATCGGCCTAAATTTTGGATTTGACCGCCTTGCGAGGCGCGTACGTGAGGGTTTCTCCCATGAGTTCCACTGACCACTTGGCAATCCTACCCTCGGCTTCCCTATTGCGGACTATCTCTCCCAGGGGGAAAGACGAGATCACGGTGACGGGATGGGCCTCGAAGTAGTGGCGCAGCTTGCGCCGAGCCAAGACTATTGCATATAGCAGTTTCTGGATCTGCGGATACCGCGTTTTGGTCTCAGATAGTACTTCGCTGATGTAGTACACCGGCCGTTGGACAGGCAGAGCATGACCCTCCTCTTGTCTTTCCACTACGATCACCGCGCTGACCACTTGGGTCGTCGCAGCTACGTATAGGTATAGGGGCTCACCGTCTATCGGTGGATGAGGATGGGGGCGTGAGTAAGTGACGTCTTCAGCCTATCGAGGGCTTCTTAAGCCTCGGGGGTCCATGTGAAGTGTTCGGCTTTCCTCAAGAGCCGGTACAGAGGCAAGCCCTTCTCACCGAGACGTGAGATGAACCGACTGAGGGCTGCAAGGCAACCCATGACCCTCTGCACCCCCTTCAGGTCTCAGATTGGTCCCATCCGTCTGATGGCCTCGACCTTTTCAGGGTTGGGCTCGATGCCTCGCTGGGAGACGATGAAGCCCAAGAGCATGCCTCGAGGCACTCCGAACACGCACTTCTCCGGGTTGAGTTTTACCCCTTTGGCCCTTAGGCAATCGAACACAATTTTGAGATCGGTTACCAGGTCGCCCGTTTTCCTTGATTTTACCACGATGTCGTCGACATATGCTTCTACATTCCGCCCGATATAGTCTCCGAATACGTGGAGCATACACCACTGGTATGTAGCTCTGGCGTTTCTGAGGCCAAAGGGCATCGTGACATAGCAGTACATGCTGAAAGGTGTGATAAAAGAAGTCGCGAGTTGGTCGGACTCTTTCATCTTGATTTGATGGTAACTATAGTAAGCATCAAGAAAGGACAAAAGTTCACATCCCGCAGTTGAATCGACAATTTGGTCAATACGTGGCAAAGGAAAGGGAACCTTCGGACATGCTTTATTTAAACTAGTGTAATCTACACACATCCTCCAGCTTCCGTTCTTTTTCTTAACTAATACAGGATTAGCTAGCCACTCGGGATGAAATACCTCCTTGATGAATCCGGCCGCCAGAAGTTTTCGCAGCTCCTCGCCGATCGCCCGGCGCTTGAGCTCACCAAAGCGTCGCAGGCGCTGCTTCACCGGCTTGGAGTTGGGTCGGATGTCAAGGGAGTGCTTGACGACCTCCCTCAGTATGCCCGGCATGTACGACGGGCTCCACGCGAAGATGTCGGCGTTGGCGCGGAGAAAGTCGACAAGCACCACTTCCTACTTGCTGCTGAGGGTGTCGCTGACCCTCAACGTCTTGCCGTCGGGATGGCTTGGGTCGAGGGGCACCTTCTTGATACCCTCAGCTGGCTCGAAGCTGCCTGTGTGCCGGTGCGTCGAGTCCAAGGCCTCGCTTGCCATCTTGTCGAGGGTGGCCGCGAGGGCCTTGTCCTCCGCCTGAGCTTCAGCGCGTTCGACGCACTCGACGTCGCATTTGTAGGCGTGCTCGAACGACGGGCCGACGGTGATGACACCCTTTGGACCCGACATTTTCATCTTGAGGTAGGTGTAGTTGGGGACCGCCATGAACTTGGCGTAGCATGGTCGTCCGAGTATGGCGTGGTACGCCCCACGAAACCCAACCACCTCGAAGGTGAGTACTTCCTTACGGAAATTTGAAGGCACGCCGAAGCAGACGGGCAAGTCGATCTGCCCGAGTGGTTGAACTCGCTTCCCCGGCGCGACGCCATGAAACGGAGACACGCTGGGCGCAGCTTGTCCAGGCCGATCCCCATGAGCTCGAGGGTGTGGGCATACAGGATGTTGAGGCTGCTGTCCCCGTCCATGAGCACCTTGGAGAATCGGGTGTTGCCAATGATGGGGTCGACAACGAGTGGGTATAGACTCGGGTTAGGGATGTAGTTGGGGTGGTCATCGCGGCTGAAGGAGATGGTGTCCTCCGACCAGTCGAGGTAGGATGGCGTAGCCTTAGTGACGGAGAAGACTTATCGGCGCTCCCGCTTGCGCTGCCGAACAGTCATGTTTGCCGTAGACCCACCGAAGATAAAGAACACGTTCTCCACCGAGGGGTAGCCGTCGCCACCCTTGTCGTCCTCTCCCTTTTCCTTCTTGGCCTCATCCTTGCGACCGAGACGGTTGAAGTACTTGCGGAGCATGTCACACTCTTCGAGGGTGTGATTGACCCTGCCCTTGTGATAGGGGCATGGCTTCTTGAGCATATCGTCGAACAGGCCGCCGCCTTGAGGGGGGCCTCGAGGACCTTTGCCGTCGGGGGTGACAATGAGGGCCTCGTCAGAGTCCTCCTCTCGCCCCTGACCGTGCTGGTTAGGCGGGCCCTCCTTCTTGCCTTTCTTGCCCCACTTGGGCTTCTTCGGGGTTTCCTTGGCTTTGCTGCCCTCTGCGGGCGCGTCCACCTTGCGTTTGCCCCTTTCGTTGTCGAAGATAGCACCAACTGCCTCTTCGCCAGAGGCGAAGTTGGTCGCTATGTCGAACAGCTCGTTCACGCTGGAGGGAGGGTTCCGTCCCAGCTCGCGCACGAGATCCCTGCACGTGGTGCCCAGATGAAAGGCAATAATGACTTCGGAGTCATTGACGCTAGGGAGCTCAGTGCACTGCTTGGAAAAGCGCCGGATGTAGTCCCGCAGGGGCTCGTCAGGTTGCTAACAACACCCTCGAAGATCCCAGGAGTTCCCAGGGCACACGTATGTGCCCTGGAAGTTCCCCACGAAAGTTTTGACCAAGTCGGACTGGTCGTAGATCTGGTTGGCCGGAAGATGCTCGAGCCATGTTCGTGCAGAGTCTACGAGGTGCAAAGGAAGGTTGCGGATGATGACCGTGTTGTCAGTCGCGCCGCCCAGCGGGCACGCCAGGCGATAGTCGTTGAGCCAGAGCCCGGGATCCGTCTCCCCCGAGTACATGGTGAGCGTTGTGGGTTGCCGAAAGCGCGGGAGGAAAGGAGCGGCGCGGATTTCCCGGCTGAACACACGGGTGCCCGGAGGCTCTGGCGATGGGCTCCTATCCTCCCTGCGATCATAGCGTCCACCGCGTCGAGGGTGGTTGCTGTGAGCGGCACCGTCCTCCTTTTTCTGGTTCAGGACATTGCGGGCGTCGCCATCGTGGGCATTGCCGCGCGTGTCCCGAAGTCGGTCCTTTACAGTAGTCGGCTTGACTTGATCATGTACCGAGGGTGCCTTCGCCTTGTTCGCCAGTGGGGTATGCACCGAGACCTCACGGTCCTGCCGCGTCGCCTCATCGGCTCTCGCCGAGGCCACTGAGCGCAGCCGAGACGCGGAACTCTCGGCCTGTTGTACTGCAGCTTCCTCGAGGAGTACCTGCGCCTCTTTGCGCAGGTTGCAGCCCTCGGGCGTAGACGGCTCGGGCATTGCGCGGATCAGGAGTGCCGCCGCGGTGATCTTCTGGCTGGCCCTGGGTAACGCCAGGGTGCTTCCTTCGCGGCCTTCCGCCAGGATACGCTCTCGGGCAACACGTCCCGACTCCCGAGCTCCCGTTCCGTGACCGGTGCGTGCTTTCTCGAGCGTGTGGCGCAGCTTCTGCATTTGCCGGCGCTCCTCGTCGAGCTTGGCTTCAAGCTCTCGGAGTTGCGCCAGCTGCGCCTGCTACTCCGCCACATTTGCCGGGGTGGTCAGCCCAGGTGACGCAGCTGGACCCGCCGCGGCCATCGCGGCGCGGGCTGCGTCCGCCGCGACATCGTCGTCATCGTCGCCGGGCTCTCCTATCACAACGACGAAGCACTCCCGAGTTGGATCGTAGTCCCCCTCGCTGGAGTCGTCGGAACAAGCGAGGCAATAGTCCGCCGTGGCCTGAAATGACAAGAAAGCTTCGAGATCACGGACCCCGGAGTAATCCCACTCCGGGTTCATGCGACCTCGCGTGGTGATAGACTCCTTGTCCGAGGAGCCAGGGTATGAGCTGTCGGGCGTAGACGCGATGAGGTTGCGGATCGAGAGCAGATGATGCCCAGGCAAATCCTCGTACGCGCTCATGTCGGTGCTGACAGATGACGCGTAGGTCATGACAGAGGATCGCATCCCGTGAGGGAGGGGCGGTGGCCTTGACGCGCCTCCTGTCAGCGTCGCTGTCGGTGTTGTCGGCGAGGGGGCGGCGTTTCCCCCCGTGGTGCCAATTCGTGGCATGCTCGCCCCCAACTCACGCGGGGGGCCAGGGGGTGCCACCCTACGCCGTTCGACGCGCACTTGCCGCGCGCGTCGACCCGTGCAGCTTTGATGTCGTGGTGGTGGTGTAGGGAAGTCGGAGTTGACTCTAAGTGGGAGGCGCTCCATGAGGTAACCGTTGCCGGTTGCCCAAAACTCGAGGCTCCCGAACCAGATCACGTACTCGGCTGGGAACGGATCCGACACGCCCATCGGAAATGGGTTTGGTCTGCTCTCCATCTGGAGATCAACTGGGAAACGAAAAAGAGCTGTCACGCAGCGCCCCTACCTGGCGAGCCAACTGTCGATGTCCAGACCTCGCAGTCTAGCACCAACTAGTGAGTATGTTGCGCGTCCCTGCCTCCAGATGGTTGGTGCAAGAAGAAAAACAATGACATCGGGTTTATTCTGGTTCCGGCCGACGAGACCGTACGTCCAGCAGAGGGGTATGCACTGTATTACTCGCACCTAAGTGCTCGTAGTAGGGGGTACAAGCTGTGGCGAGAGAGGGAGGAAAGCTCCCAAGTCCCTTGGTGCGTAGGGGTTTGATTAAGGCAAGTGCCAATATCGGGTGGGTGTGATTGTGTAGGAATGAGCGTGAGCTCTCGTCGTCCCTGCTCGATCCGTTCCCCCTTCCTCCTTTTATAGACTCAAGGAAGTAGGGTTACATGCATGGGGATCAGTGAGGGCGTTTACTTCTCCCCCCGTGGTCTGGGGGAGAACAGTTGGTCATCCCTGTCGCCGAGCGCTGTGGGGCATGGCGCAAGCCATGGCCATCGTCCTTGCGAATCCTTCCGCCCATGCCCGGAGCGCGTCCTTGTCCTGTGGCGCCAGTCAACGGCGTGGTGATGGCTGTAGAAGTGTGCAGAATCCCGCGTCGGATGGGGTGAGGCGTCGAGGGTGCCACCGCCCAAGTCTTGCCCCGGTCAAGAGCCGTACTACGTTCGAGGGTCGCCCGCCATGCCCTTTGAAAGTCCTGCGGTGAGGAAAAGTGCAAGGGGTAGGCGGCACAGTGGCGAGGGGGGGTGTCAGGCAAGTCCACACAGAGTTCCACAGTCCCGCCCCGCGCCGGGAATAGCGGCACAGTGGTGGGTGCAGGCTGATGAGACGCCGGTCATGTCCCCTGTGTGGCATGATGGCCAACGCCAGCTGACGCCGCCTGACACCGTCCGCCACCCGCCCCCCGCCGCGGAGTGGTTGGCGAGTAAATGCGTCCCGTCCAGCGGGGTAGTTGGGCCGTAGCTTCTGTCCGCCGAAGGTGGTCTCGAACGAGGCGGAGATTTCCCCGACACCGAGGCCCCGTGGAGGGCTCAGCCGAGGGAGCCTCGAGCGAGGCAGAGTCTGTCCTCGCATCGAGGGGCCCCGACGGGCGACCCTCGAGCGAGGCGGAGATTTCGTCTTCGGTCAGCGAGGCCTTAGAGGGGCCGAATCGTGGTGCTGGGCCGTGGGCCAAGCGTGTCTTGGGCTTTCCGTACCAAAAGAGGCTTCGGGCGTCCGAGTTCGGGAGGGATCCGGCCCGGGTGCCGAATTATGTTTTGCGCGCGTTTTAGCCCAGGGTTAGGGTGCCCCATAGTTATGGTACCCGACAGTTGTACACCGTGTGTTGTATTCTATTGTAAGCCGGTGAGAGAAGTGATCTTCATGGAGGAGGATGATTGAAGAACTTAGATGCACACGACCCTGTAAATCCAAAATACATTCTTCAGAACCATCTGGGGCGGACAGCGATATATTCAGCTAAAAGTTGGTTCAGGGATTGCTTCATCAGCCACGGAAACATATATGATGGGGAAAATATTGAATGGTATGATGAGCACCTGGATAATGCCGGGAAGCTTTATCACTGCCATCCTTCTGTTCCTGAGCATGCCATCCTTCCATCCTAAGCATATGATCAGATTCTAAATGGTAGCGTCCTGGACGGTTTGATGATAACAGAACGGCTGTTGTTTGTCGCATGAAAAAAAAAAGGAAAAATGCCACAGGATATTGGATAACGTGGAGAAGGGGTGAGATAAATAGCTACTATTAATGATAGATTATCATAGAGACTAGTCTATGGCCCACTGTTTGGGGTTGTTACAAACTAATGATGATGAATTGCCGAAGTCCCTGTCCTGAGGCTTTTGTCACAAAACGAAACAGACCTGCATTTCACGCTCTATCAAAGGGAAAATAGACGATTACACAGTATACTGTGCCACGTGCGTTTATCGTCATCAATGATCACAAGAAAGGAAATCAAAGATTTATTTTGAACATTATGTTCATCCCTCTCGATCAGCGGCAAACAAGTTGCCATGGATTTGCAGAGGAACTAAGTGCACCAGCAAAACAGACATAACAGCGCGCATCAGCTTTAAAATTCACCGAGCTGATGGCTTAAAAGATTTGTGCTACAAGTACACAAGCTTAAATCAATGAGCGGGCTTCTTCTCGGTTGTGTAGGGATAGTACTCTTTGCCATTGTCCACTCTCGTTGTATTGCCACCAATGTCCAGCACAGCAGATGTGAACGCCAGGCAGGAGCCTCCGATGAGGGCAGACTGAATGCTCTTTCCTGCCAAAGGGGCATTTACAGGTTAATGCAGACATCAGACTTGATAGCCAACACAATAGATACAGGCACACACATCAGTCTGGACAGTTTCTTGGATTTCATCTTGACGAACAACTAAGTAATATCCTACAATACTTCAGGCATATTTGTTCACTGAGATCGCTGTTAACCAAGGAACCTGTATTGTGAAAATAGAGCGAGTATTATATGAAAGAAATGTCTGACCCGTATCTGTCCACACAATAACTCTTACTGTGTAGTCACCAGAAGTCACTTGATATAGGAGCACAAACTATGCCATCATCCAAATTTAGGATGAACCAATCCAAAATGCTCCATCATATAAACCATACTACTCAATCAAGAGAATCGTTTTCAAATCACATATTTCTATCATTTACAAAAGAAAATCAGATGCTCTGGAAGTGCACAAGATTGAGCCACTGGTCTAGACAAGCATAATTTACCAGCTAACTTCAATTGTCAGTTGTTATCTATGGATGAAATGGAAGTATAGCCAACATATATAGCTACATGACTCTCTCTCTCTCTCTCTCTCTCTCTCTCTCTCTCTCTCTCTCTCTCTCTCTCTCATGAAATTGCTGCAGGAGGTATGCCTATTTCAGTGAAAAAGGTACAGTTAATAAATTCGCCCCACAATCCCATTCCTTGTGATTTGGGCTTAAGATTCAGTAATTAAACCCAACAATCAACAAGAACCTAACTTATCTATACCATTGCATTATGCCGACGGCAATCCTGATTCCCAGTTAATCCCTAATGTCTGCACACTAATGTCGTCCATAAGCACAACGCATTGGGGCGGAGTGACAAGAAACTTAAACCGAGGCTCACCCAGGCGCATTCGTTGCGAACGGTTCGAGTTTCTAACCTCTGTAGCCGCAGACGGAGGCTCCGGCGACGAACGCACCGACGGCCCCGTTGACGAAGTCGCGCTTCTTGCGCTGACTCTGCACGAGCTGCTCGACGCCGATGTAGAGTCCGCCGATGGTGGCGAAGGTGGCCCCGTAGGTCCCGCACATCTTGAGCGTCCGGATGAGGCCCGGGAGCGCGACGTGGCGCTCCACCCGGGGCACGTCGTACCAGGTGGCGACGACGGTGCCCCAGATGGTCCCAGCGGCGAGCCCCGTCACGGCGCCCTTCACCGTCTTCGTCAGCGGCGAGTCCTCCTCCATCGCTCCTCGCCCCCCCCCCCCCCCCTCCGATTCCTGCAGGGAAGGCGCGGCGGATCAGGGCCCCACGCGCGCGCGCGACGCTCGATCCGGCGAGCCCCCAAGGCCCGGGCCGGACGAGATCGGGATCCAGTGACAGCGCGCGTCCGGTGCGAGGTGGGGGTCGCGGGTGCACCCCCGCGTGCTTGGGACTTGGGAGCGGAGTCGAGCGGAGAGGCGAGGGGCTTACCTCTGGAGACTTCGCGGCGCGTCTGCCGGCGGCGGCGCAGAAGGTTGGGGATTCAGGGGCGGCCCGGCTGGAGGTTTCGGGGTGGAAATGGGGGAATCGCGTCGTGGGAGACTGGGAGGAGTGAGAGCCGGTGGTGCCCGGGCGCGGCGTTGGTGTGGGCTCTGGGCGACTGGGCCTGGTCTCGCGCGTGGGCTGATTCGGCCGCTGCGGCGTTTGGGCGCTACATGGGCCTTTCATTAGCGAAAGTTCCGTAGATTAGCAGCCCAACGCTGACCGAGTCTCCGAGCGAGAAACCAAAGAAAAAAAAAAACGTGTTTCACGAAAGAGGAAGACTTTTACCTGTGCAGTTTGACCGAATAAATTACACGAGCTCACAGGATGACCGATGAACTGAATCCAGCTCGCGTGGACTCGGGACTTTGCTGGCCCTGGCCGGCCGTCGTGTACGAGTGTGAGCCAGCCACCCAGGGCCCCGGGGAACGTGTGGTGCGAAGCCCCGCCCTGGGACGACGACGCGTCCAACCCACTCCACGAGCGCAAGGTCCCCGCTCGATCGCGCAACTCCCGGGCACGATCCGCGCGGCGGCGACGCGCAGTGGCCAGCCGCTCGTCCTCCGCGCGCCGGATGCGGTGAACTCGCCCGTCGCGCTCACGGCGATCGCCTAACGATTTTCATGCTGGAACGAGCGGGCGGGGCCGGCCATCGTCGTCGACCGGCCGATGAGTGATGATGCCGCTCGCTTGTCCGCCGGCGCTCGGGGATCCTCGGCCGTGGCCCGTGGCCGAGCGCCGGGCGAGACCCCATGTGCCAGCCAGACTGCCAGGCACGCGGCGGCAGCGGCAGGCCACCACCGGGGGCGGGTCGCAAAGTGGCGCAGCTTTTGCCGAAAAGCCCTCTGCCGACCTCGTCCTCTGTCGGGTTCGAGGCTTCGAGCAGGGGGGGAGGGGGGATGGATCGCTGCCAACTTGTGAATCTGTGATAAGATGATCCAAGAAATCCATAGGCTGATAGGCTGAGATGCTCTTGCGTGTTTACACTGTGCAGAGACTAATAAAAAAAAAGGGACTTCATAAGGAATTATAACATTCAGATTGCAATGCAAGAAGCTAACAGAAGCTATTTGGTACAACCACAGATCGAATTCCACGAAATATGGATACCCTTCAGTGTTACAAAGCTTGAAACAAGTCATCAAATCGAGCTGCCATTTTATTCTTCGATACGAAGGATCAAACCTGAGTGTAATTCAAGTTAAGCTAATGCGCCCAAGTGCACAAAATCCTTATCCAAACAAGCTATTTTCAGATTAAACGAACAGACTATATCAGTATTCATATTCACTCTGCATGACCTATGAGCTGATAGCATAGTCTATAGGACTATTAACAGTGCTCCTTTTTCATTTCCAGAACTTGACAAGCTACAAAGAACTACAGCAACAGCAAACAAGAAGATGCACCAGATGAATCAAAATTACAGCAACACCTCCTAGTATCACCAGCTGTTGTAAACTGAAAGGTAAATCACTGCTACAAGCACCTCAAAATCGAATCAAGCTTAGGGCAGCTGAATAAGTAGGTGTACTATCAGTTCATACACTTTGCATCAAACAAAAAAATTGAGGCATGCAAACAGAACATGCTAGCTTACATTTTTTTTTCCAGCACTGGGGAGCTACTAAACATGAGGATACAGCAAAAAATTGGAGGCTACCTGTTACTGGAAACTGCAGGGATGCTTCACTTGCATTCTAGCCCTGCCTCTGCCGCTCGCCGGGGTTTGCTTTTCCTCCGGCTTCCAATCTGCCTGAATCCGTTAGTCCTCGTTGATTCATCACTGCTTGGTCGAATACTAGAGTTATTCTCTTCTAGGACAAGGTTAGAGCCTTCTTTCAGCGGCCTGCCCCTCTTGTTGCCAACAGATGAAGTGCTGTTCTTCAGCTTCACGTCATCAACTTCTTCACCATCTCCATCAACCTTTTCAACAAAATTTTCAACATCTGTTTGATCAATCTTATCGGCGAAGCGCTTTTGGGGCCTTCCTCTCCTCTTTCTTGAAGGCACAACTTCCTCACCGCTGCTTCCTTTGTCTTCATGGCTCCTGACTATGGTTAGCTTCTTCCCTCTGCCTCTTCCTCTACCCATTGATACGATATTAGCAGTGTCAAGGTTGATTAAGGCAATCACTGGAGCTACTGGCTCTATCGAGACACTGCTGCTTCTGTTTATCTGATTGCCTTTTGTTGGAACTTGGAAGAGGAGTATTCCAAAGAGATGACTTGTGATTGAATAGTCCAGCCAACAAAGATATGCTAGAAATCTGCATAAATAAAATTTCAGCAAGAGCATGCGGTGAATCTAATTAGTTCAGGACTAAAAGTACCATTGGAGCGTTGATCCAACAATGAACTTATTAATCCTTTGCGAGAAAAAAGGAAAAGTGACACTGAGATTGTGAGAATAGACTACGAGGTCGGTTGAGATCCATGTCAATCAAGAATCGACAAATTCAAATGAAACAGCATACACATACCCAAATGAAAGCTATAACAAATAGCAAGCAATAGGCATCTAAACAGATAAACTTAAACAAAAAAGAGACAACCTTTTTTAAAATTTCTGGACGAAAGCAAGAAACAGAAACAGGGGCCGATTCAACAGCCGGCCGTTCCATAGATTGATGGACTGATGACGAACAAGAATCTGACCTTCCATAAAGCTTGCGTCGACTCCAAGCAGCATCATGCACCCCATTTCTCCAAGTCTGTTGGCGAAAAGATGGATGCTTTGCTGGTGCTGGGGGAAAAGAAATGCCGCGCACCCAATGGATCGGTGGCAATCTTCGGCTCGCGATGCCGGAAGTACCGCGGATCGGGAGGTCGCAGCAAAGATTGAGACGTGGTCTGGGGGAAGGGAGGCGGGAGGGTTTCTATCAACGAACAGCTAGCGCTCTGGAGTTCTCAGTTCTGGATGGTTGAGCTCCAAGAGTGGCTGGGGCAGCCGCAGCAGCACACCAGCTTGGCCGCTTGGGGTTAGGGAGGAGAGAGAGATTTGGTTCCTGCTTCAGATTTTTTTTAAATATAGCTTGTTGAGGGGTCATTAACTCAGCTGTTTGTTTATGCTTTTATTTGCAGTCTACCAAACGTTGAAAAATAAAGAGAGAGGAGAGTGCTTGGCCTGTTGCTCATTTATAAATTAAAAAAGGGTTGGGATGAAGGATCCCTAGGGACGGTTAACTTTTACCAGGATGGGATTTTTGTTCCATGTTTTTTTTAGAAAGATTTTTGTTCCATGTTGGTGGAAGTTTTTTTCACCAATACCGTAGACTAGTTGCCTCAATACCTCACAATCTGACATCCTAGGCCATGGCTTCGTTCCAAGAGAAGATGCCATCCACAGTTCTCTCTGATGAACTGGCTCCAGCCTCCTGCTCCAGGTGAACCATGCTCCTATTTTAAATGAACCTTTTGCCGAAAAAGAATTGCTCATGGTCTTAAACAAGTAATAAATTTTTATTGGAATCATTTATTTCTACAGCTCAATAACAGCTAGGATTTTAATTTTGAAAACTATCAATGGTTATTTATTCGGTGTTTATTATTTGTAAATATAAAGTCTACCTCTAGGGTATTGCATTGCTAGTCCTGATGAATGTACCATGCTGGCATGCTGCTAGTGTTGAACTCTACCTTTAGTGCAACTGATCTGATTCAACAGTAATAATAAGTTATAGCAATTAGACAAAGCAAAGCCTACTTCACCTATTATTGCGGCAAGTGGTCGTATTAAACTGTACTGGGTACTGACACTATATGATTGTTTTCCTGCCCTTCACTTTGAATCCGAATTCATCTTCTTCAGCTTCAGCTGTGTTTAGATCCATAAAATGGTGGTAAAAAGGGTTACATCGGACATTGTAGCACACTGTAGCATTTTTCTTTTGTTTGTGGTAATTATTGTCCTACCATGACCTAACTAGGCTCAAAAAATTCGTCTTGTCAGTGTACATCAAAACTATATAATTATTTTTTTATTTACCTATATTTAATGCTCCATGCATGAAGCAAGGAATTTGATGTGATAGGCGAATAGTGAAGTTTGGAGAGAGAATTTTTAGAACAAAACTGCTAGCTCTGGCACACGGATTCATTTTCAAACATGTAGTGTCATTTTATCGAGTAAATTCCCTATATGCCACTGAGAAATGTAACTCATCCCCTATGTGCCATTGAAAATTAGAACATCCCTTCAATGCCATTGTTTTAAATTTTCCATCCCCTCTGTGCCATTGCCGTCAAAAACTCAGTGACGGTAATGGCATATAGAGGATGAAAAAATTAAAACGATGGCACATAAGGGATGAAAAAATGTCCATCCGTTAGTGTTTTTTGACGGCAATGGCATAGAAGGGATGGAAAATTTAAAACAATGGCATTGAAGGGATGTTCTAATTTTCAATGGAACATAGGGGATGAGTTACATTTCTCAGTGGCATATAGGGAATTTACTCCATTTTATCCAGACCAAATGCCCCAGCCAGGACGAGCACTGTGCCTGCAGCCCTGTACGGCTATACTACTGGCAACTGCAATGACACGGGGTGTGTTTAGATCCTTGAAAAATTGGTACAAAAATCACATCGGACACTGTAGCATATTATAACACTTTTCGTTTGTTTGTGGTAAATATTGTCCTATTATAGGCTAACTAGGCTCAAAAGATTCGTCTCGCAACGTACATCAAAACTATGCAATTAGTTTTTTTATTTACCTATATTTAGTACTCCATACATGAGTCATTTGCTATATTTAATGTTTCGATGTGATTTTGATGTGATGGAAAGTTTAGAGGAGTTTGGGGGAAGTGAACAAAGCCACGGCCATATTCCTGAATGAATATACTGTATCACATACTGTATACATCGATACGCTGTTTAAATCGTCGCAGAAAATGTACTTGCTGCCCATGATGTCAGGTCCTTGCTTCTTTACTGAGCTATGTCCGTTTCTCCTGCTCATGCTTTGTGGCGTGATGATCTGCTCGTGCTTGTTCGGACAGCTGTTGGTTGACCCAATAAGGCCGTGTTTAGTTGCGCTCCGTAAAATTTTTAAAAAAATATTTTTCTATGTTTGAAATACTAAACATAGATTAATCACAAAATAAATTACAGAACTCGTCTGTAAATCGCGAGACGAATGTAATGAGCCTAATTAATCTGTCATTAGAGGTTGTTTACTGTAGCATTACTGTAGTAATTTAGCGTCTGATTACGGCCTAATTAGGTTCATTAGATTCGTCTCGCGATTTACAGACAGCAGTCGCAATGCGTTTTTTATTTAGTTTAGATTTAAGTCTCCATACAGGTGTCGGAAAAAAAAATGGAATTTTGATTTTTGGAACTAAACGGGGCCCAGATTTATGGACTTCTGTACATCCTGCACTAATTCAGTACTATAGCAGAAAGATGAAGTAACTTGTACGAAATTAAACATTGCTTTCTGCAGCCCCTGTTTTTTTTTCCTTTCCAGACAATTTCATTTTCAGGCGCATGCCAAAAAAAAACTCTGCATTTGGATGCATACCTTGAATTAGGAATTCAGGTTCAGGATACATTGGATGAACAAAGAAAAGCCGGCATGTCTCATCACTTTCTCTGTGTGCATGTGCGTTTCATCAGCGTGGCATCAGCTGCACGCAGATTACGCTGAGCCTGAGAAGCAGATCTTCCAAAATAAAACGAGATAGATTTGGACCACACCCTTGAAGGCACTGCATTTTCTCATCAGCGTGGTATCTGCCGACAGAAGGATCTGGGAAATGATGGACATATTACAGAGGGGACACATTTATGCAGGCTGGGTTTGAGAAAACTAGATCCAGCTTGAGTAGCCTATGCTCAATTCAAATGCAGGACGTTACCATTTAGATTTTGATCATGTGCTTATGATGGAAGAATGGCATGCTCAAGAACAGCAGGATGGCAGTAATAAAGCACCTCGGCATTATCCAGGTGCTCATCATATATGTTTCCGTGGTTGATGAAGCAATCCCTGAAAACCAACTTTTTAGCTGAATATATCATTGTCCGCCCCAGATGGTTCTGAAGAATATATTTTGGATTTACAGGGTTCTGTGCATCTAAGTTTTTCATCCTCGTCCATGAAGGTCACTTCTCACCGGCTTGACAATGAAGGAACAAATGACAAATCATGATTTTACATTAGTATAAGCTATGATTAAAGATAGATAATAGGTAATGAAGAGGGTTTTGGATTTCAGAGTAACAGATGGTCAGATGCCATACCTGAAACACGTAAAAGGCTTGTATCAGTTACCATTACACCCGTACACATTAGGACCAGTAATGATAGTGACTGCTAAAAATGCAAGCAAGAGCTCATAAGCGCCTTGGCCAGAAGATATCTGGAAGAAATTGATGAGAATGGTAGTATAGGAGTACAAATAGCAACTAGATCACTATGTCATGATGATGATGAAGATTTTTATATAACGCCCAAACTCAAGTTAAGATTACATCTGTTTTAAATAAAAAACAGATTACATTAGAATACAACACACGGTGCACAACTTACACAATTTCAGAAACAACAGATAGTGCACATGTGCAACATAAGAAAATACACAACACGATGGAGCTACCAAATACCACGCTCTGGTCATCACTACAATTTAAAAACTCTCATACAATCACAGTAAATGCTATTTTGGCAAGGAATCAATGAATTTAACAATAAGATCTACCATCTGGGCATCGAAAGCAGGGCCCTCCATTTGGAAGTGCCCAGCTCCTTCAATCAAGTGTGTATCAACCCGTCCAGCTGCAGATTTGAGCTTGTTTTGCAATTGTTTCACGCTTGTGAAGCCGTCTTTGGTTCCCATGATGAATAGCTTTGGCTTTTGAGACTTGAGTATAGCTTCATGATGCCTGCCGAATAGAACTGAGGCCATAAGACCAAATGGGTACCCGATACTAACATAACCAATCACCTCGTCAACCTTATCAACTGCAGACCCTGCAATTGGTGCCCCTGCATCAATAAATTACAGTTAGATACATGCCCAAACACAGTGTACTACATCAATGATTTGAATACTCCATCTTGATCCTTCTATGCAAACTAAAAACTATCTCACTGATCTCTGTCCAGTGCTTCAGTCACAATCGCACTGCACAGCGCACATGATTGGCATAAATAAATATTGACTGGGGTTTAAGAAGCCTGCATTCGCTACAAGTCAGTTAATTGAGAGGGCAGCCATTTCATTAACATAGGAAATGGAAACAAGTGACTGAGAGGTATACAGTAACCGATTCACCACTCCCATAGTCGATCCAGCTAAATAAACCGATTTAAAGCTCTTAATCTAAATAATCAATTAGAGGGAGTGAGCACAGCATTACCAAGACAGGAAAATACACCACATTACTCTGAGGTCAGAAACTATCTTTCACCTACAAGAAAGCTGAAATATGGTGTAGGACAGGTCTAGTAGCAACCACTACTTAGACATTCAAATTGAAGCCACTACAGTTTCTATAAGGAGAATTTTCTGAAAATAGTGCAGGTTGCCACTATTTTTTAATTAAGGATAGCTGACAGAGATTCAGGCTCCCAACTAAAAATAAATGACCGATCAATGCCTATCTGCTAATTCCTGATTCATGTTTGGAGTATACTAACTGAAACACAGAAGTTTCATGAGGGCAAACGCATGAGCTTCAATTTCAATGCAGTACATTTGATGCAAAACTATTTTCTTAAAGGCCTCAACGAGTATCAAGTGAATTTCCATTTGCACATTCCATTTGACCAAACACATCTTAGCTAGAGCTAAAATTGTTTGGTCAATTCGACTGATTACAGCTTCCCTGAACTGAAAAACAAAGGCACCGATCACGACAAGGTTTCGCCTCGGGGCGGAGCACTCGCGGAGTGGGCCTACCAGCGGAGGATCCGACGAGGAGGATGCCACGCGGCTTGATGTTCTCGGCGACCCACCGGCAGACGGCGGCGACGTCCCCGACCTCGGTGGAGCCCGTGAGCGAGGCCCGCCCCGTGGACCGCCCGGCCCCGCGCATGTCGAAGGTGACGGCGGTGTACCCCCGCCGCGCGACGCCCTCCGCCATCCCCCGCAGCAGGCCCTGCACGCCGCCGAGGATGGTGTAGGGGTGCACCATCACCACGGCCACGCCCCCCGCCGCCTCGGGCTCCTCCCCCGACGCGGGCGGCTTGAAGACCCGCACGCTCAGCTTCGCGCCGTCCCCCGTCTCCACCGTCGTCCACTCCATCTCGCTCGCCCAGTCCACCTCCGTTAGCTCCGCAAGCTCCCTGCCCTTGCCTGTCTCGATTTGATCTGTCCGCTGCTGCTCTGCTGCTCGGGTGGGGGCTCCGTCTCACTCCCGGTGGTTCGTCTGCCTTCACTCCGGTTGGTTTCAGCTGGGTAGTTGCCTCAGTTATTGCCGCATGGGCCGTGAGCCCATGATCCAAGTCCGGTGGCCCAATAATTTCGAGCAAGGGGCCCCGGCCCAACCTGACCGCCGAATCGTAACGGAACCCCAAGGGCCAGCCTTTTCTTGGCCCCAACTCTTCCTCGGTTCTGTGTCAAAAAAAAAAAAAAACTCTTCCTCGGTTCGGTCCTCCGCGTTTCCTCCGCCTCCGTTCCACTCCCTTCCCCGGTTGCCTCCAGTGCTGAGCAGTTCGCTCTTCCTTCCCCAACCAAACGAAGCGGCTTGGCTGAAATCGCGATGGTGAGGACGACGAGGTGTTTCCGCGGCGATCGTCCCGCCTTGACGGGGCTCCGCCTCCGCCGCATCGACTGCTTCCTCAGGCGTCACCGCCTATTCGACGCCGCCCACGAGTACGCCCTTCTCCTCTCTCGCTTTCTCCCCCACTGCGATCCTTCCGTTTGTGATGGATCAATCCCAATCGCCTCCACTGAGGGAACAATCGCAACAGGCTGGAGAGGCAGACGGGCGCCTTCTTCGACGCCGCGCACTTCCGCCGCCTGCTTAGTGCCCAACGCTGGGCCGATGCCTCGTCCTACGCGCTCGGCTTCATCACTGCCGGGCACTGCAGCCGCGAGGCCGACACGCTCATCTTCCGCGTCCTCATCGTCCGCGTCATGGACGACCTAGCCGGTGGTCGGCTCCACGCCGTCGATGCTCTTTTCCGGCGCCTCTACACCTCCCTCGACGCCCACCCCGGTCACCACCTCCGCAGGATCCTGCTCTCCATGCGTTCCGACCGAGCCAGGTGGATACACGTCCTCCCTAATCTCACCGATCATCTCCTTTTTTTTTTTTGAAAAGTTTGTGGAGCTTCGCTTTGTCATTAAGGAGAAGAAAGCAGAAGTTCAGAGCATTTACAGTGGCGATATTACAAAATAAAAAGCAGAACTCAAACTCGCCGATCATCTCCTTTGTACATCTACTTCTCCAGCTGATAGAAACTAGTATCGCCGTACTAGAAATTATCGATTTGCTAGCTGCACTCCTTAATTTGCTTCAACTTACCTACAACAACTATTTCAATAACAAGACAAATGGATTTTCGAGCAATGCAATTTGCTTGCATATAACTAATCCTGAATTCCTGATTGTGTGACTTTCTTTCTTGCAGGGCCTCCAGGCTCTATCATCACATCAGGCCCTTGGCAGTTGAGGTCATTTTAAACTTGGCAGCCAAGTGTCCTGAACTCAAAGCCAAGGCACGGTTACCACGATGCACCGTCGATCCTGCTTACATCATGTCGTTTGATCCAGGGTATAAATCTCATTGTCAAAGTCCCAATTTTATATATCATCCAGTGTGCCCTTCATCAATCTCATTTTCCTTTATGATACCACCTAGTGCAGTACTAACTATGTTTCTCGAAGGTCGTGGGGATACAAGGTGCATAACAAGAATAAAGTTGGTCACATTCCAGCACATGTCCTCGCCCGTTCCTTCATGCTGAAGAGGTATTTACCTAATACAGAAACTCTGTTGGGATGTTCTTTCTCCTAGTATCCGCACACTGAAGCTCCTTGCTCTCTTCAGGCCTTCTTCGATCAGTCACGACATGAACCATCCAGGTGTGTGATGTTGAACTAGCAATGGTACCGTATGTCTTGTGCAGCAATAATGCAGTTTATGGTTCTTGTGCCTTTATTTACAAAGCATCTTTTGGTGTTATGAGTTATACAGCCTAATATGAACCAGGGGTTTTCTCGGTGCTCATATTATATTTCTCGCAAGCATCTTGCTGCAGTCTGATTGCACGTTATGTATCACAAGTAATTCACCAAGTATTAGGTAGTCTAACTTTGTAGTTTTATACATATGACATTTGCATTTGCTTTCAATAATGCATATGACACGTTAGACAACAGATCAGTGAAAGCTGAGACCAAGTATTTCATACAACCTGATAGAATATGTAATCACTTTGACTTTATTTTCGAGAAGTGGGTATATTTCCAATTTCTTGTAAATGGAGAACATGACTGATCTATTTACCCTGACTGCTTCCTAGAACTTCTTTTCTTAATAAACTTTGGAAATGTGTTACCTTTTCTTTATTTTCTTTGGTCATATATCTTCAATGATGAGTTGAATCATAATTGTGATAGTAATGATTTCGTGTGCTTTTAGTTTATAGTTCACATGATGCAAACCCTTTGATGCTGAACCAAGGAAGCTTTTCAATTGTTGCTTAGTTTTTTTTTTCCTTCTCTATGAAAGCTTCGGTTTAGACTCTCATGATCAATTCGTTCCTTGTTTACTCACCTTTCGCTGCTATTGTGTTGTATAGTTTTTGTTCAAATCTTGCGGCCGTATTTAAATTGGTGCCATTTAGTTGCATTACTCTTTATCTCCTTCATTCATACATCTTTTGTTATATCCCATTATCCATGGACTCATGGTTTTGATGCATATGAATTTCGGCCTCTGCTTTCGTTTTACCAGTGGAGGAAGACGTGGATTGCGAGCGCGGCGATGCCAGCCTGCCAGGGATGATTTGCGACGATCACACACACGGCCATCCACCGGATGAGCCACGGTGAGCGAGCTGTGCATGCAGCGGAGGCCGCGATAGATTGTGGAACGGCCTCGTGTGTGATTGGGCCGATGGTTTCGCAAAAATCGGGGAACGGCGTGGGCGTCTGATGAATGGGGCCAATTCTTGTTTTAGAAATTTCGTTTCTTTGGAGGCCTCTAAATCTCCAAGTAATAATTACCTCAAAAGAAAGTCTCCACGTAAATTTTGGGCCATTTTTTCTTAGTGGAGAATCTGTGGCCTGTGGGCTTAGTCATGCCGAATCTTTTGGATCTGGTCGCTGGAAGGAGGCCCAAGACCAAGCCCAACCCATCAGATCGAGCATCGTACCGGAGGCCGAGACGGCCACCTCTCCTGTCCGATGACCCCTCCCCTCCCCTCTTCATCCAACAACAAACTGGATCACCATGATGGCATGACTCCACACGGCCACACCAAACCACCACGACAACTACAGAGAAAAGGATCGTCACCAGCAACGGGATCGGAGGGATGAGGCCCCAATCTTCCGCCGTGGTTCTTCTTCACCTCCGGCGACTGGACCGCTTCCTCAAGCGCCAGGGCCTCCACAGTACCGCCTATACGTACGTCCGCCCTCCCGCACCCCTTCCTTGTTTGATTCCTTCCATCGATTTTTGCCGAATCTGCTGCAACCGCGCGGTCATCGCTACCGCGATTAGTCGAGCCTGCGATTCGAATCGAGTAATTCATCAATTCCCGATGGAGTTTTCAGGCTGGAGAGGAATTCCCTGGCGTATTTCGACACTGCGCATCTGCAGAAGCTGGTGAAGGACGGGGAGTGGGACGACGCCTGGCGCTACATGCGCCCCTTCTCGCCGCTCTGGGAGCCGCCTGAGGGGGAGGGCACAAGCCAGCAGTACACCGACTTCCTGCATAGCCTCGAGCATAACTCCATGCTAGAATATGTTGCATGCCGCGGCGAGGAAGGTGGTCGTGCTGCCAGATCTCTTTTTCTGGTCCAATGATGATGCCTTCCGGAAGAAGTTCCCGGAGATGGCGCAGCGCCACGACCTGTATCGCTCTATGACCTCAGAACGAGCCAGGTACCTAATCAAATCCATCGCCAAACACACATCAGTAGTGAAGATGAATCAGGGCTTCCGTGAGATAATCTATTGTCTCCCTCATTTTGATTTCCCCCAAACAAGGACCAGTTCGGATGCAAACGATTTCCCAGGTTGGTACGGATTTGGATAATGATAGGCTTGATTTGTGCTTGCAGGGCATCCGTCGACTGGGAGGCAATAAAACCCACAACCTTGGAGAAGCTGCAGGAGTTGCTTCATTTGCTTCCGAACTGCTTCCGAAGGCGAGAGGCACAGCGCCCGCCCAGGCCATTGGAAATAGCCCCTCTGGCGTACTGCTCTTCTTCGACTTTTGAGCTCGTACCATGTTCAATTACTCCTGTTTGAATAAGAGGGGTCACTCTAGTAATTTTAAGATGCAACATTATTCATACTTGCCCTGTCCAATCACACCTTATTGTCCTCTTGATATCCTTTTACACTTCCTTCACATGAATATCTTCCGCATTGTGCTAGTTTGCTGGGCTCTCGGAGGCATCAAAGAAAGAGAGTGGACAAGAAACCAGCACATGAACTCGCACTTTTCCTTCTAAAGAAGAGGTAGCACATAGTTCTATCAATGTTCTCTGAATTGTCAACATTGCACCCCCTCCCTTTTTTGCTCTCAATACATGCCTCAGCGTGAGTGTTCCTTTGTGTTATATTCAGGCTTCCCTCCGGTCCGGAGACAAGGCACTCCAATGACGTGGGTCTGCATTCAGTCCATGTCATTTACACACAAAAAATGGATCTGTTTGCTTATTTTGTCAGACTTCATATTTAGTAGCCAAACCTCAGTTGTTTCTTGTGCATGTTAATTAACTTCATGGTTGCCACCCTCTTTATTAGTTGTCAAAAACCCTTCAGGTGTTTCCAGTGCTACATTTTTGCAGCCACACGAAGGTAAAAGACACCGGCTGATTCAAAGGGTGGACCGGGTGGGCCAGGGCCCGCCCTAAGAATCAGCCAAAAAGATTAGAACCCTCTAATTTTGAATGCATGATAACGAATTAATGTGGAAGCTTCTTGATTTTATTTTAAGGTAAAATTCTTAGTTAGTTATGGATTTGAAGACTTCTATAACACACTTAAGCTGTTGCAATATTTAAAAAAAAATCTGTTGGACCACCCTAGCTTCCAATCTAGTTTCGCCATTGGTAAAAGCGCTTTTTATATCTCTTCATCAGCAGCCAACAAAGTTAAACTCATTTTACTGTGTTGAGTTATTTTTTTAAAACATGTGAATCATCAATGTGCCCTTGCCTTGCTCTAAATAGCAACAGAAATTCTGTTAGGGCTCAATGGGTACTATGCATCCGATCTTTCAAAAAAAATGGGCACTATGCATCCAGTATGAGTAATTATTCAGCAATGCTTTGGGTGTCACGTTACAATGTTATGTTCTTAAGATAAGAGTTGCATGGACAGGTAAAAAGCGTTTGAGATCGCAAGATGATTATTGCACTGGAAATGATCAGCAATGATATGCAGCAGAATGTATCAAAAAACCACGAACAAGTGGAGATGTTGAGGAGGTATGTTTTCTAAGTGTTGTGATTTTGCTCATACATTATTTAGCATCATTTACATGTTTCTTTAAGGATTAGTACATAAAGTAGTTGATAAAATATATAAATAGAAGTCTTATATATCTGGTCGTGTTCATTTCCTAAAGCAACTATATGTAAATATTTAGGGCGATTCGAGAAAATTGTTTTGATAGATGGTTGTTCTGAGGGTCATTTTTCCCTCACTGATGCATCCCAAATAAATATAGATATTGAACAATGTATTCTGAACAACAACGAAAAGAGTTTGATATGGTGAATTGTTAAAATTGTTCCCCCACCATTTTGCCTCATTACTAAGATTTTAACTTTAAATTTTCAGTTACAAATGTGGGAACCTTGAATCATCCTTGTGCGGAGCTGTGACCATTGTTCCTGTTGCTGTATTCTCGTTGCTCATAGGTGTTTTAGAATGGACCACGGTCCCGTTTGGATCCATCTAGCTAATCCATTAGCTGGTTAGCTAGAATTAACTAGGTTGAACCATCTAATTGGATAGTTGCTATTTAGCTAGTTAAAAGGGCTTTAGCTGTATATTAGCTGGTTCCATTTGGATCCACCCCAACTAAAATTAGCTACCTAGCAGTTAGCTGATGGATGCAAATAGGTCCCAATATTGTGTTTGTATTTATTTATAACTGACAAATATAATAGCTCTAGGTTCTCCACTATTTTTCATAACAGATTTAGAGGAGCCTAGGCTACTTATATTTAGCATTGTAGAATTTTATATAGTTCATTATATGTTAATTCTTTAGGAAATACCAGCATTTATGTAGTAACTTTTGTTGTTCCTATTAATATATTGTGCTATATTGCTCAAAGTTCTAGTAATTTCATTCAGTTGGCTATTCTTTCTTCAAGCTAGAGAACAAGTAGAGATTGCTAAACTAAAGTTTTTCATAGTATCTTGCACTCTTTTATTCCTTTTCAGCCTGCAGAGATCTCCCCATGAGTTTTGGCATCAGTTGAAGGTGGGGTGGTAGCATCGCCGCTTCTACTGAGCCGCCTGAGGCCTTGGAGTTTTGATCAAGATGCTATATCTGAGAACAACACTGGTGGAATAATGAATCTCTTAGATTAGGTTGAATGCGCTTAACTGCTGGAACAGGAATTGGTGCTAGAACCTGAAAAATTGTATCCTGAAAACATTTACATGTTTGACCTGATTCAGCAATAAATATTGTTGATTACGTCTAGTATTGCTTAGGGGTACTGAGGAGCAATGTGGACATTGTTCAGGAGTACTGATGCTGTAGATTAGTTAATAGTAACCTCCTCCTTTATGAAATACGTGCATTGCACGTTCTAGAGAAGAAAAAATATTAAGGGCATGGATTATATATATGTATATTCAACTACATTATAACTGTGTTCGGCTGGCTGGTGCTGGTGGCTGGTGTTGATTTTTTGTGAGAGAAAAGTACTGCTAGCTGGTGCTGGCTGGCTAGTGCTGTTTTTATGTGTGAGAGAAATACTATTGGCTGGATGCAGTGAAGATGAAGTGAACAGAAGGTATCTGTTTTAGAAGGGTGACCGCAAATGAACATTGACCACCACAATTTTATTTAGCTAGAATATTTTGCTTGCCTTCATGAGCCACCTTCTAATTTTTTTTTCTCGAATAAATTTTTTTCTCAAACACACAGGAGAGCTGTGTATCTTTGTATTAAGGGAGGAAACAGTCCAATTACAAACACATCACCTTATCTTGGACTACAGTAAGGGATGCAACTGTTTTAGACAAACAAAAAATTACATACAAAGAAGAATTTGGGACCTGACCACAGCTAGACCTCCTCTAACTAGGAACTGCAACTCCCTCTAGGCTCAGGGTAGTAAGCCCTTTGGCACCAGAGATTTGCCATAAGTGAAACTCATTCTTAAAGGCCTGAAGAGCTCCCTGCAAGTTTGGTGCTGCTCCATCGAATATGCAGGCATTCCTGTGCTTCTAGATGATCCAGGCTCCAAGGATTATAAGAGAATTAAATCCCTTCCATAGTTGCTTCTGTAATTTCTTCCAAGATTTCTTCCACCAATCTGCAAGAGAGCTAGATGTGCGACTAGGCACCAAACGGGTTAGGTTCAGTGGTTGGAGAACGCTGAACCAAAATTGACGTGCGAACACACAAGTAGTGAGTAGATGTTGGACCGTCTCTTCTTCTTGGTCACACAGCGGGCAGCGAGCAGGGTGAAGTAGTCCTCTTTTCTGCAAACGATCAGCAGTCCAACATCGGTTGCAAATGGCCAACCAAACAAAGGTTTTGCATTTACTGGGTGCCCAGGATTTCCAGAGCCTCTTCCAAGCTTCAAAGCCAATGGCTCCTTGGCAGCCCCACGCATCGTTCATCTTATCTTTGTTACTTTCTTCTTTCTTTTCTTTTGGGTTGACCAAATTTGGGGCTCTCCACTCTCCACTCTCCACTTAGAATTTTGATAGCCCAAGGCTCGCTGATCTTACTCGCAAAAAAGAAGGCTCGGTTTCCTATCGCTCAAGCTCTGTTGCTCCTCTGTCCTGTTCGTTTGCAGAAATGAGTCGATTCATGTTCTGTCTTCCCCATCGGCTGTAGCGAACTCGTGAGCCAAGATTGGCGATCCCGTTGGCTGTTGCCGCATCAACGGGGAGCCCCCAGCCCCTGCCTCGAGCCCTTGATGCACAACCTGCTGTGGTGATATTGGCATCTCTCAGTTCCAATATATGCAAGGGCTGAAGGGCGGCATCCAGCACCTAATCCTCCAACAAGAGGCCAAGAGGGTGATCTCATTGTCGCGTCCATAGGCATCTCTGCCAAGCCGGCAAGCGGCCAAGACCCTAGCCCTAAACAGGAGCCGAGAGGCAAGTCACCACGTAACTGGCGCCCCCCTCTCCTCCCTCCGTTCTTTATCCAACCGTTCACAAGCATTGAAAGCAACTTGGCCGTGTGCTGCTCGCCGCTCAGCCGCCCGCCCGCCCGCGCGCCTGCCCGCGCGCCGCTCGCCGCTCGGCCGCCCGTCCGCGGGCCGCGCGCCGCCACATCGTCGTCCTTGCCACCGTATGTTGCAGGCTTCTCGTCGGCGGCAGCGGCCGAGGAGGGCGGCGACCCGCTGCTGCTCACGCTTGGGCAGGGCCAGGCTGCGCCGTCCCCAATGGCGGCCGGGCTGCTGCTGTCCCCGGGCTTCATCTTCTCCTCCAACACCATGCCCGCTCACCACGTTCTGGTTCCGAAGCTTTGAGTTTGCCGTATAGCGTGTCTTCAGACTACTAGGATTGATATGGGCAAAATTTGCCACAAGACACCGTTAAAAAGGTGAACTTTGCTATAACCCACTAAATTTTTTTTGTCACTGCTGGGAGATACTGATAAATCGTGTACATTTGGCACAGGACACTACATGAATTATTCTATCCGATTTAATTCAAGAGCCACGGGAAATGACTAGTTTGCCCCTACTACCTTATCTTCTCCCGCATGCCATTTTCTTTCTCCAGAAACTATCGCATCGCAGAGAAGTTTGCGAACGGAGCTAGCGGCGCCGATTCCTCCAGCGCGCAGCCCCTCCCCGATGACGGCCGCGCGTGGTAGGGGCCCTTTGCGACAAGCCTTCCCCGGTGTGCATCTCACCGCCACATCGCCGAGCTCGAGCAGCAGCAGCTAGCCGCCGCCGCGGCGCCCCGACCGCAAGGCCGCACGCGTGAGCTAGCGTGCCGCCGCGAGGACGAGTGGCTCCGCTGGAGCGCGAGGCCGGGGCAGCCAAGAAGCGGCAGGCGCGCACAGCCGACGAGGATGGCCACCCCGAGGCCCCGTGCGGAGCGCCGCTGAAGCCTGAAGGTCTCCAGACAATTCACTAAACCAGGTACACGCCGAAACCCAAGGTTCACAGTCGGCTCCCTAGATCTCCATTTACTAAAGATCCCAGCCACCATTTCACAATGACTAATCAAGAGCTTTCATAGTGATTTGAGCACTGAAAATGGCCTGCGGGAGAAGACAAGGCAGCAGGGCAAATTAGTCATATCCCGTGGCTCTTCTATTAAATCGGATAGAATAATAGATGTAGTGTCCTGTGGCAAATGTACATGATTTATCAGTGTCTCTCAGCCGTAGCCGTGACAAGTTTTTTTAATGGTTCACAGCAAAGATCACCTTTTAACGATGTCCTGTGGCAAATGTTGCCATTGATATGTGATCTGGAGCTAACTGAAATGCTCTGCATAGAGTGTAAATCATTGTAACTAGAAAGGCTGGCGCGGCTTTGCCGTGCCGGTCGTGGAGGTGGCCAGTTGTCTTGGCCGATACGTTTGTAAATTTAATGCACCAATCTGAGACTATATGAGCTCTTGATTTTGATTTTGATTTTGATGGACTAAAACACAAAATCTCTTGATGGTGAATTAGCAAGATCAAATTCATATGCTGCAAGCAGCAATTAATTGGACAAGAGAAGGAATATAGAGAAAGCATTTAGAGAAGTTTGAAAAAGGAAAGGCCCATTAAAATAAATATAGAGGTAGCATATAATGTGTTTTTCATTAATTAATAAAAATGACTATCAAAAAGTGACCGACATACCTCAAAGCTGGAAAGATAGTAGAGTATAACCAATTTTGAAGTGTCAGAATAGCAATTTGTCACTGAAGAGCAGTCCTTGAAATTGTTCCTACTTCCATCATTTCGAAAAGCCAACGAAACTGAATCTTTAAATATTTATAAACCATTCAATAAGCCTAAGCCAATTTAATCGGTTACTCAATTATACTTTATCTAATGAACTTGAAATTTTTACTACACCACCTCATGCATTGAGTAGCCTACCATAAAATGAAAATTACAAAAGGAGCACAGGAACTGAGGAACTACAGATATGAATTAAACCTTTAAAACCATAGATGCACATATACAGCAAAACCTTTCTAGAAAACATCAGATATTTAGTAGCTATTGCATAGATCAAATCATAAGGAATCTAACAAAATTGTCTATGAATTAGTACCGGTATTCAAAGTTTCAGCTGATTATATACATTGGTTATCTGCACCATCCCAGTTCAACTACCTTCCTGGTAGCTTATCCTATCGAGATACAGCTTGGGGCTAAGGTTTGATGCATGCTAACACATGGTACTGCATGTACAAGCTTGTATTATTAAACGGAAATTTTTTTGCATGTAGGCAAAATGAATGGATAACTCTCTATGCAGATTTTTTAAGAAACAATTAGGTCTTTTTAAGTTGCAGTAGTTTGACAAATAATCATAGAGAAAGTTGTAATGCAAAATAAAAAAATCAATTGAGCATTTTAGCACCATTATGTACTCATGATACATGAACATCATGACCTGAAATGTTCTGAAAATACAATAAGCATGCACTAAGAAAATGATATCATGACTGATATGGATTTTTTGTGAATATCAGTTGGTTGCGATTGTGTGTACAACCCATTTAGCATGAAAGTCAACACCCAAAGGAAACATCTTCACTATAAGAGGACATCAGAATCCGATGTAAATGAAAGGGAATCTAGGTGAAAGATGACTCTGATGTATGCAGAAGAGGAAATTAGAAAGATGTTTTAGTGTTGAAAATTCTTAACATTCTCAGCAAACTTGCATGATGTTCTCTGAATCAGAGCACAATAGCACATGTATATTTTAAATTTGCTTTACAAATACTACTTGTCTACTACTCCGAAAAATTCTTTCTTTGTATTGAGCACCTTACCTTGTAGGCATTTCGTCAAGCAGCTGGTAGGCATCATATATGCCAGCCGCTTCTATTGCCGGGGGCGCTGGACGCCTGGACCAAATGCTTTAGTTGCCAGAGGAAGCAGGGTTTTCGAGGAGCTGCACGGCGTTGTGTGTCCCAAGCAGGGGCGGCGTAGCGTTGGCAGTTCACACTGGCATTAGAACCGTTGTTGGAGCTCGCAGGCTGGCGCCGTGGCGGGCTATAAGCACGACGAAGGGAAGGCCAGCAACATCGTGCTGCAAGAGTTCGAGGTCGTGACGGTGGTGGCGAATTCGGCGGGCGGCGGTAGCTGCTCGTGTAGCGGCGGGGGCGTGCACACCTCGCACGGCCTGAGCGGCGTCCACACCCGTCGTGGCTGCTCACCAGCGCGGGCGTGGCTGGCTCTCCGGTGTGGGATACGGCCGACGGTGATGTGCAACTTCATATGCTCAGGCAGGGGCGAGGGGGCAGAGAAGATGCGGACCGCGAAGGTTCGTGATGGATCGGTTATTTTTTATCGGGTGGGAGATCCAAACCGAGTAGTATTGGACGGACCGGATCGCATGAGCGCTCGATCTAACGGCTAGAGAGTTAACGGGCGACGTGGCCCTATCGGGCGCCCGCGATTTGGTGCAGGAATCGTATTTAGAGATTCGAAATTCGTGGAACCTGACGTTGTTTTAGTTGTTGCTGTTTGATACTGGTGTATAGTGCGCTATTCTTTCTCTCGAATTCTTGGGTGAAATTTTAACCAGGTGTATGTTGCCGGCGCCAACTCTTAACGTAATCCTCTTCCAGAAGTCAAACATAGATAAATGAAGATGGATGGATAAACGTTTGAAAACTGCAGCTTGCCTATCTGACATTGATGCAGCGATGTTGATGCTTATTCTGCAGATTTTTTCGAGAGAGCAAGTCATTTTCCTCCTGTCCACGCCCCTCGGCCCTCGCCGACGCTGCCCCTGGGATCTCCCGGCTCAAGGCTCCTCCGCCCCCAACCAGCCCCAGATCTGAGCTCCTCTTCGCGCGCCCTTTCCATCCATCCCCTCCACGCCCTCTCAAGCTGCGTGTGCAGGGAGATCAGGGAGCAACCTCGGCCGCCGCCGCTGCCTCTGCCACCGGGGCGAGGATGTGAGCTTCCGGAGCGTGCTTTTGGGTGGATGGCGGCGGTGGCTCAAGTTCCGTGCGGCGCCGCGGGCACGCGCGCGTGACTGCCGGATCTGCCTCCCCCGCATCCTGCTGAAGCTCGTTGCCTCCCCATCGAGCATCTTGGCGCCGACCACAGCTCGTAGCTCGTCGCAGGGAGGCAGCAACGTTCGTCGCCGTCCACGCCCCTCGGCCCTCGCCGGGCTGCCGCCCCCTTCTGCTGCCGGCGATACCGGACCTGTGGGCCTCATCACCGTAGTCGATGGCTTTGCTACTTGAAGGGAAGCTGCTCGCGGGAGTGCAGGGACCGCTGCTGTCGCCGTCGGCCGCCGCAACGACTTTCAAGCTCGCCCGATCCGGCCGCCCCTACTGCCTGCTGCTGCCTCCGCGTTCGTTTCAAGGCGTTTGCCAGCCATCACAGCCACTTCCGTTCTACGTCGCCGTCTCTCCCGGACCGGATTTGCAACCTACGGCAAGCTCCAAGTCAAATCCAGCTGCCCACAAGAGGACGCCATGTGAGAAGCTCATAGGATGTTCGGTTTGCGGAGACGAATTTCGCCTGCCGCCGCTGCTACCTTGTCGTCTCCTCTGCAGTGTTGGGGATTGGATATTCGGGTCGAGCCCTCACCCTCCCTAACTCGTTTACAGGGCCCCAATGAGAAGAAGGCAAACGTATTCGAAGGTGTCGGATGGTCACTCGGAAGCGCAAGTTCGAAGACCAGGACTTTCGGAGACGAAGTATATCGCCTTCGGTTGGCAGAAGGTGACGAATGGCTGCCCAGAAGCGCAAGCTCAAAGACTAAGACCTTCGGTAACGAAGGATATCGCCTTCGTCCGGCCGAAGGTGACGAACGGTTGCTCAGAAGCATGAGTTCGAAGACCAGAAACTTCGGGTAAATGGATCGCCTTCGGGAACGAATGTGACGGCTGATCGCTCATTGACGGAACCTTCAGGGCTGTGACCCCCGGAGCTCCCCGAAGGAAACAAAGATCTTCGCCTGGTTCAAGCGTGCGTGTAAAACGTGAATACGTGAGAAGGTCGAGTTTGTACACCTGAATACGTGAGAAGGTCGGAGTTGTACACTCTAACCTTGTAATTTTACTTTGAAACCGGTTGTTTTTACCTTGAAACCGGTTGTAAGTGAGCTGTAAATGAGTTGTAAGGTGACAGTTTAGGAAAATCCGGCCGAAGGCTAGGGGTATAAATAGCCCCCTCTCACCACAGTGTGAAGGGTTGAATTTTCCTGACTATTACTAGAGAATTTAGTTCCTTCTTTTATTGTTATTTTCATACTGTTCACGCTCTCTGTTTGGTCATATAAGAAGCTAAAATCCCAACAAGCAGCTTTGTGTTCTTCCTGGTGAACTGAGCCCCACCGCGGCCTGCTGTGGGGGCTGCCGGCAACACCGAGCTCCATGAGGGACATGTCTGATCCACCCCCGCCGCAACCGCCACTACCCGCGATGCCGGCTTCTTCGCTCCCCTGCAGTTCTGTGGTGCATCGCTCCTCCGAGCCCATCGAAGAGCTTGACTCCGACGATGATGATGTTGATGCAGTCATTCAGGTGGATCCACCTCCAGACGCGGTTCCAACCTCGGTGACCTCTCCTGCGCCGTCGTCTCCCTCCGCTCTGCCACCACCGCCGCCGCCACCACCACCACCGTCCAAGCTCCACATCCCCTCGCGCATCCATCACCAGCTGTGTCGATCGACCCCTCCCTCACCCTCAACACCAGACTCCCCAACGCCTACCATGGAGGATCTAGGTGTCCTCCTTGTTGATTCCCCGCCTACGACCCCCCCCCCCCCCCCCCTCCGCCACCTAATTTCGGGCGGCCGCCGATGCGGGATGTCTCCCAGGTGCCTGCCACGCGCCCACGCCTGACTCGGAGCTTCAACGTTCCTTCGCAGATGTCGTTAGGTCCCTCGTGCGGCAGGCCGCATCTTTCCTCTCCACCGACGACCCGCTGCAGCCTCCAACCAAGCCGCGCCTGAAGTCTACCATATTTGTGCAGTTACTTCACCACCGGGACCGTGCCACCTCGGCGCTCATCACCTCACTGCTACCGCTACTCTCCAGTGCGCCCTGCCCCTACACCCCGCTCTTTCAGCCCTTTGGATCCAGGATGGACACGCGTCGATCGTCCAAGTCGAGCAATTCGACACCACTGCATCTTCCCGGGCGGCCGTGCCTTTGCTCCGACCCAACAAGCCTTCTGCTCCAAGACTAATGGCAGGTGCTTCGTGTGCCTGGCTCCCGACCACTGGGCCGCCTCATGTAGAGAACCAGTTCATTGCTTCAGGTGCCTCCGCTCTGGCCACCGCGTGCGTGACTGCAAGGTGCCTGACCGTCGTTGGAGCGGTGCGGACCAGGCACCCTTGCATGGGTGGCGAGATGACAGGGACCACGATCACCACAGACAGCACAAAGAAGGCCATCGGGGTCAAGACGTCAGCACGAATGCAGATAGCAATGAAGTGTGCCGCGAGCGGGAGCGCTCACCTCATCGTTGGGTTCGCAATGGTAGGTTTGGTAGCATGGAGGACAACCAGGCTCAACAATCATCTCTCCCCTCTCAGCACGAGGTTATACTCCAGGGAGGGAATGCCCTGCAGTGCCTCATCGTGATGCAGGCAAAGGCACTCCAAGATGCTGTGCAAAAGCTGCTCAACTTGTTGCTCCTGCCCAACATGAAGACGGCTGCGATGTCAGTTCAGAAACTTCTGCGTGACTACATCGAATCGACAAAGCTTGTGCTTTGGCTACAAAGCTGGGGGTGCTCGAGGCGCCGGGAGGGAATTCTGATGGCCCCCTTCCGATACGTGGGCAAGTAAGGAAGAGCAGACCGGCTCCAACTCCGATTCCAGGCTTTGTTTGGTTGGGTGAAAAAGTTTCCATGTAAACTTTTTGCCCCTTTGACCACCAATTAGAGGTATTAAATGAAGTTTAATTACAAAACAATTTTTATAATTATGGCACTGTAGCATGTGCTGTAGCTAATAAGACATTTGACCGCATGATTAGAAAACAATTAGGGGCGGTTACTGTAGTAATACTGTGCCAATCATGGTGGAACTTGGCTCATTAGATTCGTCTCGAAAAGTTACACCCATCTGTGAAAAGATTTCGCAAATAAACTTCGTTTAGTACTCAATGCATACATTCGTCTTTTTGTGAAAAAAATTTTGGGTTGTAACCAAACATGGCCCCAATGAGCAAGGTGTTCGCCCGCCTCAACCCTTCGATTCAAGCTCCACCCCAAGTTCAAGAGACCGAAGACAACTCCATCACGGTCGTGGAACAGGCCTTGAGGCGCATAGAGTTGGCGGCGTCAGTGGATACCCCATACCAAGGACCACTTCCGACTTCTCCGATAGGCAACATGAGCACCCCGCCGGCTGGCCTTGGGATGTTGCAAGCCAGCACTCCGATGCGGACGACGAAACTACCCAGGATGCTTCGGACAACCAAGCTGCAGGTGGCGTGGCCGCCATCTTCGTGACTCCGACTCAACCGTTGCTACAGCAGCTTGCTGCCCAGGTGGCACCAGCACCACAGAGGGATCCAACACCAACGCCAGCTCCTCGTCGACGTTGGCGACGCACTTTTGACATGTCATCGGTACGACGCAGCGCGCGTCTCTCCACCACACGTCCGATGACTCAAATGCAGCGAGCGCAACGTAACTTTTGTGGTAAGCTTGGTATTTTAAATGATGAGGCTGCACCAATTGAGGTTGCACTACAAGAGTTTGTTGACATGTTCAATGGCCCCCTATCAGTGGATGTGGATGCTGCTCTGAATGAGATTTTCAACCTCAACGATAACGAGGTCGAGGCGTTGGACAATGCCTTAATCTGCATTGTTGGGGAAGGAGTCGATGACCTACAAGATACGATAGTACATGAACCTGGTTGAGCTGAGTCCCCATCTGACGAAGGATGTAACAGTCAACGACGGCCAATGATGACATTCGAGTTGTGAAGTTTGCGAGGACTAAGTGGTGCGAATTGTCTGAATTTTTAGCTTCATATTTGGCGGTGTGTGTTGAGTGGTGTGATGTTTGTGGAGAGGTTTGATGTTGGGTTATTTGCGTTTTTTTTATTCTATTGCTCAATCTGAGCTTCCATCTTCTTTTTAATATAATCGGCAGCTCTGTTCGTTTAAAAAAAAGTCATTTTCCTCCTGAGCTCCTAGCCAGCAGCAAGGGACAGCCATATTCTGCAGATGTTGGGGGAGAAGATGAAGCCAAGGGACAGCAGCAACCTGGCCGCCATTGGGGACGGCGCAGCCTGGCCCTGCCCAAGCGTGAGCAGCAGCGGGTCGCCGCCCTCCTCGGCTGCCGCCGGCGGCAAGAAGCCTGGCACGTACGGCGGCAAGGACGACGACATGGCGGCGCCGGCGGAGCGGCGAGCGGCGCGCGGGCGGGCGGCCGAGCGGCGAGCGGTCCGCGGGCGGGCGGCTGGGTGGCAAGCAGCAGGCGGCCAAGTTGCTTTGAATGCTTGTGAGCGGTTGGATGGAGAACGGAGGGACGAGATGAGGACGCCAGTTACGTGGTGACTTGCCAGAAGCAAGTCACCCAATCCGGCTCCCCCTAAACAGCACAGCTAATTATTTTAGATATGTACATGCATATTAGAATTAATTTAAATTACTTTTTTTTAGTTTATGAAACAAACATTTGTTTCCTCGATGATGAATATGTCTACAAGAAACTTGATAGTACGATTCTTTATTTTTATTTAGCTTTAATCTTTACTATATTTCTAAACATTGTATGAAATGGCTGATATTAAAGTTATATATATAGCTACCTTAATTTACATTAAATGCATCGATCACCAAATTCCTTGAGACGGATCTGGCCACAGCCAACAGGTGCAGAACTGCAGATTGCCATACAAATATGATATGGGTTGTCACAACAGGTATCAGCCACTAGTTAACAGCTGCTACCTCGCGTCTCACAGCTGTGAGTATGTTGTCTGTGAGTCACTGATATGATGTGAGGCCATAGTAGCAGGACTGCTGACAGCGTACTATACGACCTTGCTTATTTCTGCCTCTGCTAGTCACCCCATCCTGTTTGAGTTCGAGACAGGCTCCAGGATTTTAACCTCCAAAACTTGGTTGCTCAACCACAACACGCGCAGGCATGATGTACTACCCACTAACCCACACACAACCTCGGCACCTCATCAAAATATCAAGTTCGTCCCGTATAGTCCTCTTCTTTTCTTCTTGTCGGACTGTTCTCGGCCTGACGATCGAGCTCAAGTTTGCATGCACGAAGCACGACGGTGTTGTCAACATCTTATCCACTTCGATCAGAGTCTTTTCACAGCGAATTCCCCTCTCTCACGCACACAATCCATTTTTCGTCACAGCGCCGCCGCCCCGGAAAGTTCAAAGGCAGGGACAACAAAAGTTAGGCGTGACGAGAAGAAAACACACGCCGCGAGAAAAAGAGTACGTCCAAATGCAGTGCACTACGCTTCCAGGGTAGGTACTGCCTGCCACAACACCGCACCCACAGCTGCGAACCACACAACTCCTGTACGATAGCAACAGTACAACACAGAGAGGGAGAGTGATCTGTGTCCACTGTCCAGTGATAGCTTATCACTTTTGGCCCTACCTACGCTGCTGCCATCTTTTTTTTTTCCAGCTCGCTCGGTGACGACCACACACTCGCCAAAAGACAAGAGAAGAGTGCCGCCTTTCCGCCGGGTCTAAAGCGCGCGCGACGACAACATCACACAACACAAGCAAGCTGTCGCACGGCTCCATCGTCCGGCCCGCCGCTATCCGCTTGCATCTTTTTTTTTTCCTGCAAGATTCCTTGTACGTACCACCACCACGGCTAGCTGGTGCATGCCCACGAAAATTGACCTCTCGCTAGCTAGCTAGCTCCAACACCAAGACACCGCACGCTTCCTGGTGTCCACCGTGCTGGAGTACACCGGCGCCTAACGCCTGCCTGCCAGAGCCCTAGCTAGGCCACACCGTGCGTCCGTGCCGTCCGTGTCACCGACACGGACACGCCCCCCTGCTGGCTGCTGCGGCGACGTCGACAGCGCCGCCCCGTCCGGTGTCCGTGAGCTGTGCCGCGCAACCCAGGCGAGAGAGTAAGTAAAATAACCTTAGCCGCCGGCGGCGGCGGCGGGCGTGCGTGCCGTGTCGTATGCGTGTTGTGAATCTCGGAGCGGCATGCATGGCCGTGCAGTGTGTGATGTGTCGTCGGAACTCGCACGTACGAGACGTTACACGTACATGCCGTGAATCGATCGGGGAAGCGCGGCGTTTTCTTATTATTACTCCGGCCGGCAGCACGGCCGTTCGTGCACGTTTTTGCAGGCACGTCGACGTCGTCATGAGCGTACGCTTCTGGAACGGATGATATATATATGGCCGTCGGTGAACGAACGAACACGTCACACTAGCTATTTGTTTTCGGCCGGCACGTACGTACAGGAAACCAAATTTGCATGAACTACTGCTACTACCCGAACCGTACATACGCATCTATATATAATTCTAACACTTTATTAATAATAATAGGAAAAAGTCTAAATTAGTTCCCTCAACTATACTCAAAGTCTAGATAACCCCCTAAACTATTTTTTAGTTCATTTTACCCTCAAATTATCCCATTTGGTTCAAATTATCCCCCTACTGTAATTTGTTCTTTTCATTTCTCGATGTATAGGTGGAGTTTTAAGTTGAAATTTTACAACATGATAATACACACCATAATACATGTTCGAAAAATAAATCATAATTTTTTATCATTGTTTTGATAGGTTAGGATATTTAATAAAAAATTAGTCATTAGAGTTCAAAATTATATGAATACTAATGGGGAAAAATTATAAAACTTTTTTAAATATGCATTGTGATGTCCACTACTATCCTGCAAAATTTAAAATTAAAATTCAACTTGTGTAAGGAGAAACAAAAAAGATAAATTATGTTATGGGGTAAAATAAACTAAATGACATAGTTTAGGGGATAAATTGAACCAAGTTATAGTTTAAATGGTTATCCAGACTTTGACTATAGTTGAGAGAGTAAATTAAACTTTTTCATTAATAATATCACTCAAAAGGACACGATTGCATGCAGTGCGCGATGGTGGTGGGCCAAAATTCAGCGAAACACATTTGGGGCGTCGCGAATTGAAGCGCATCGATCGCTTGGGTTTTGATTTCCTTTGATTTCAAAGATGATTTTGAATTTTATTAGGCCCCAAGTAGCGAACGTGTGTTATCCTGTTCTATCAGTTTACACTTTACACGACCAAGATCGTATAGCGCACCCTGTTGACTCGTAGGTTGTGTGCTTGGGTGCAATGCAAAGCAGCGTGAAAAGGAGATATGCTGCGATAGATATGCACCGAGGACCACAACCAATGCTTGACAGGGATGCCTAACTTGTGTTTTGAGACGTCACGGTGATCAACCAAGCGAAACTGCGTTCTCGTGCATAGGCACCGGTAGCGGTAAGCACGATTATTACCAATTACATGCCATATGATTTTCCTATAAATGGTAAAATCTGAGTTTTAAGTATTAAATGCAAATACGGGTGCTCGTATGTGGTGGAACTGGAGAGAAGTCAAAGAAGGGGCGGACAAACATATACCTTCTTGCAGAAACAAAAACATATTTTCTCTTTTAGTTTTGCATTGATTTTCAAATACTATTATTTGATCTAATTCCATCAGCAAATCCTATGCTATGCATTGGTTTTTTTTTTGTTTCTGTTGGGGGTGGCCATGGTTCCTGCCAGCACCTCCCACCCCCACCCCGCGTTTCGCCACCGGTGTTCACATTTATTTATTTTAGAATATGGCACTACTCGTTTAGTGATACCTATGTTGACAGCAATTTAGTTGTACTGTTGCAGTGATTTCATCAATCTTAATATTTAGTGCAAATCTATTATAGAGGCGCGGTCGCGCGCAGCTGCACACAATGTGCCACTGAAGACATCCACACAGCGACGTGCGCCTTTCAATTCATTTCTTGTTTGGAACCATTAGCTAGGGCTACTAGGGGAAGCATCTAGCCCACATTATTTTCACGTGCTTAGGCTCGCTGGGTGTGTTTAGTTGGTGAAAAAGTTTGGATTTTGGTACTGTAGCACATTTCGTTGTTATTTGATAAATAATATATAATTATGAACTAATTAGACTTAAAAAATTCATCTCGTGCTAATCAGTTAGACTGTGTAATTAGTTATTTTTTCAACTGCATTTAATACTTTATGCATGTGTCTGAACATTTGATGTGATGGGCAGAAAATTTTTGAAAACTAAACAGGACCTTAGCTAGTGCTTGCGTACTGTACTGTCGCAGCCGCCCTCTATGTTTCGACGGTTCACGTCTTCACGAGAAGAGATCGAGGTAGGCTGCAGTCGATCAACTCGGGCAGGAAAAAAAAATGTTTGACAGCAAGCAAGAGCAGTGGAGAGCATCTTTCTCCCGGGCCGGACAGTGACGATGGTCGATGTCGATGTAGCCCCGGCCGGGCCCCCGGCTCACAAGATCTCCGCTGTTCCTGGGGGGAGAAAGGGCGTCAGAAAACAGCTGGCAGCCCCATGCACGCTGCCACATGTGTCGGCGCGCGCGCGCTTTCCCCCGCTGCCGCAGGAGAAAAACGAAAACCGCCACCAACACCTACGCGCCGCTCGCTGCCGGCCGGCCGGCCGCCCCGCCTCGTCTCGTCTCGCTGCCCACCCCACCTCCTCCGGCTCCCGGCCGGCGTCCATAAATATGCGGCCGCGCCGCCCCCAGGAACCCCGCACCGTACCTGCTTACCCATCCCACCTCCAGCCCCCCTCTAGCTCCTCGCATTGCCGCCGCGCCACCCGGTAGAGAGTGGGAGGCTAGATAGCTAGCTGCGAGTACTTACGCTCGCCGGCGCCGGGCGTTCGTGCCGTGCGCGGCTGCTCCGGTAAATGACTGGCGGCCTTGCCGGCGTCGTCGAGGTCGTGGTGCTGGCTCCGCTCTCGTTCGTGGCGTGCCTGTCGTCCCCATCGCCGGAGCCGTCGTCGCTGCGCGCTCGCACCGGAGGGTTTATCAACGAAGGTATGCATACGTACTGTCCACAGCGGCAGCCCGCAGCGGCCACTGCCCGTGCACGGTACGCCGCCACCGCGCGCGTATCGATCATTTCGCGTCCCACGCATCGTCACGATATGATCCAGTTCTTTCTGTCCTTTAATTTGCACACGAGCAAAGATCAAGATCCTTAATAAAAGATACTACAGGAAGAACTTGCAACGTTTCTAGCGTAGGGAACCCATCAGTTAGAGCCCCTACCGACTAAAGTTTGTTGTTGTTGTATACATGTCACGACACCTTTTCTTTTCCTCTCTCTCCTTGGCACGGCCTCTGTGACATCGTTATCAGGCCCAGATGCATGCTGGCATGGTTGCACGATGCTTTGGTCTGGACAGCTTTAGCTGCCTGTATCAGCGGTAGTGTCCGATATTGATTTGCGCGGACCAGACGGTGACAACGCACGCCTGAGACGCCTCTGTCCTGTCCTGTGACGGTACATGATGACCGTCTCTACTCTACTTTGTTTCCCTTTACGTTATTAGCACTTCAGAAGCAGAAAGCCAACTTTTGCATGTTCAGCTGGTTCACTTTCGCAATGGATAACCCTGTTCATCCCTAGCTAACACGAGGTCTTATATATATCACAGGCTAAATCTTGCTGGCAATACGATCTTCCAACGCCTCCTTACAGAAAGACTGAAGAAATTTCTGAACAAGCTGCAGAGAATAGATTAAGCAAGCAAGGTATGCCGTAGTACAGTAGTAGGATATTTATATATGTTTATCAACATCAGCAACAACTTATTAAGAAAATGTTTTCTGATAAGGTCCTTTATTTTCTTAATCGTTGATGCAGCAGCCTGAAAGTGAAGGTTCAGAAAGCCCATTGAACAAGGTGATGGATCCCACCACTGTTGAGTCGAAATGGGTGTCTCCCACCACTGAAGATGGGTCAATGGACAGGCGAGGAAACCCAGCTGTCAAAGCAGCAACCGGAAGATGGAGATCTGCCATCCTGCTGCTAGGTAAAAGTTACTCAGTACTGTATTTTTTTTGAAAAGAAAAAGAAAAAAGCTATCAAACATCTTACATGTTTCGAAATGAGCTGTGTAAACACAAGCAGTACATCGTCGGAAATGCTTGTTTGCTGATGCCTAGTGACTTCCTCTGTACTCTGTACATGGTTGTTACTTTGTTAGTACTAGATACCAATTTGTAAAGTTACTCTGGAACGGATCGATCGATCCAACAGTGTAATTCAACGATGTACAGTTCCATTTGCTTGCAAAGATCCATGTCTTGCCTGCCCTTGTTGAGTGCACTGGACCTTCAACAAGAACCCTTCAACTGAATAGCGGGCCAAAGTGAGGTTTACTCCACTTGAAAGCAATCAGCAATTCAGCATCCCTGTACCCTTCAGGTTTTCCACTATGTTTTGCCCTCTTACCGATTTACATTTACTCTATGAGCAGTAAATTCTGTTATATTCTGGTAGACCTGATGACACTCAGTTGTCACAAAGATTGGTTGCTCTGAACTTTTAAAAAAAAAACTTGTGGTGAACTACAAACAAGCCACATGAACCTGCTTGATTCTGTCAGAAAACTGGGGATCGAATTGATGATTGAAATTGACTGGAGATCACATCTGCTGCAGCTAACTACGGGCTCGTGACGTGCGCCTTCTTCGGCGTCGGTGTGAACCTGGTGGTGTTCCTGCGGCGGGTGCTCCACCAGGACAACGCCGAGGCGGCCAACAACATCAGCAAGTGGACCGGCACCGTCTACATCTTCTCGCTCATCGGCGCCTTCCTCAGCGACTCCTACTGGGGCCGATACGTCACCTGCGCCATCTTCCAGATCATCTACGTGACGGTGAGATACTAGCATCATCTTCAGACAAAGATCAACCATCTTCAGTCTCACAAAATCCTGCTCTGTTTTTTCAGATTACTGGAATACAGCCTGCTCTGTTGAATTCACACTACTTACATGATCGACTGTGTTTGTTCTTGATCAGGGCCTGGTGATCCTGTCGCTTGCGTCATGGTTCTTGCTAGTGAAGCCTTCCGGCTGCGGCGGCGTCGATGCGCACTGCGACGAGCCGTCGGCGCCCGGCGTGGCGCTCTTCTACCTGTCCACCTACATGATCGCGTTCGGCAACGGCGGGTACCAGCCTTCGATCGCCACGTTCGGGTCGGACCAGTTCGACGAGACGGACCCCAAGGAGGCGCGCTCCAAGGTCGCCTTCTTCAGCTACTTCTACCTGGCGCTCAACGCCGGGTCCCTCTTCTCCAACACGGTGCTGGTGTACTACGAGGACTCGGGCCACTGGGTCATGGGCTTCTGGGTCTCGGCGGCCGCCGCGGCGCTGGCGCTCGTGCTCTTCCTGCTCGGCACCCCCAACTACCGGCACTTCAAGCCGAGCGGCAACCCGCTGACGCGCATCGCTCAGGTGTTCGTCGCCGCGTCCCGCAAGTGGCACGCGGAGGTGCCCCGGGAAGACCTCCTCCACGAGGTGGAAGGCGAGGACCCCAAGGTCTCGGGCATCCGCAAGATCCTTCACAGCGACAAGCTCAGGTTCCTCGACAGGGCGGCGACGGTCACCGAGGAGGAGTACGGCGCGCCGGAGAAGATGAGGGACCCGTGGCGGCTCTGCACGGTGACGCAGGTGGAGGAGGCGAAGTGCATCCTGAAAATGCTGCCCATCTGGCTGTGCACGATCGTGTACTCGGTGGTGTTCACCCAGATGGCGTCCCTGTTCGTGGAGCAGGGCGCCACCATGGACACCAACATCGGGTCGTTCCACTTCCCCGCCGCGAGCATGTCGCTGTTCGACATCCTCAGCGTGCTGGCGTTCATCGCCATCTACCGCCGGGTGCTGGTCCCCGTGATGGCGCGGCTGTCGGGCAACCCGCAGGGCCTGACGGAGCTGCAGCGGATGGGCGTCGGGCTCGTGATCGGCATGGCGGCCATGGTGGTGGCGGGCCTGGTGGAGGTGGAGCGGCTGCGGCGCGTGGCGGCCCCGGACCAGCCGAGCTCCCTGAGCGTGCTGTGGCAGGTGCCGCAGTACGCGCTGATCGGGGCGTCGGAGGTGTTCATGTACGTGGGGCAGCTGGAGTTCTTCAACGGGCAGGCGCCCGACGGCGTGAAGAGCTTGGGCAGCGCGCTGTGCATGGCGTCCATCTCGCTGGGGAACTACGTGAGCATCATGCTGGTGAGCGCGGTCACCAGCCTCACCGCCGGGGAGAGGCGGCCAGGGTGGATCCCGGGGAACCTCAACTCCGGCCACCTCGACAGGTTCTACTTCCTCCTCGCCGCGCTCTCGCTCGTGGACCTCGCCGTGTACATCGCCTGCGCGGCGTGGTACCAGGGAATCAAGCTCGACGGCGCCGGCGGCGAGACGAGGAAGGCCCCCGCGCACGTTTAAACACTGGGCCTGGGCCTTTCTTTTTTGGGTGTTCTGGTTTGGAGACGTGCCGGGCTGGTCCGTAGAAAATAAAATGTCAAAGAGCTGGCAGTTCTGTGTTGGATGGCCCATGTTGTTCTGTGTCTTTGGTCGAGTTCCAAGAATCCATAAAAAAATATAGTACATGTAATGCTACTATTTATGTATATATGTAATAAATATAGTATATGTATGGATGTCGGCTGAATTTGCATGCAGCCAACCTGTCAAAGACAGACTTTTTTGTGTTTGTGGCCGTCTGGTCGATCCAAAATTCCAAATGCAAATTGGAAACAAAGCTACCAAGTACTACCAACTAATCATATCAGACTGTCAGCTTGAGAGGCACTGCTGAAGTGCCATGTTTCTGGCGTCGGTCGTGCGCGGACGCCGCCGAGCAACCACGGAACCACCGCTCGCGCGTCTCACCGTCTACGGAGCCGAGGGCGACAAGGTTACACGCATGCGCAAGTGGTTTCAGTTACCGGCACGTTACGCGCTCGGTGGCGCGAGTACATTCACCGGTGTTTCACCGCTGCTCCCCGGGGCCGGCGGGGCGCCTCCCTCCGCGCCACGGCTCACGCGCGTCCGAGCACCACCGCTTGGGCGCTCGGCGTGCCGCCGCTTGGCTACCTTGCCCGGCAGGCCGGCACGGCGGCACCGGCCAGCGTCTGCGTCCGCTACCTGCCAGAGCGCCCCCATGGCTCCGAGCAGAGCACCGCCGCTGGTGACACCTGCAGAGCATGGCCGCCACTTGTCAGTTCTCTCTCAGCGAGGCGCCCGCACCGAGCTCGCCTGGGCTGCTCCCGCCGAGGCAGCGGTAGACTGTATGGTAGTGGTGGACTGGTGGTAGCCGAGCTCTCATCATGGGACGTGCGCTCAATTGTTTGCTTGCTGCTAGTGTGGAGGACATCATCTGACAGAGCTGGGAGGCGCCATGCGCGTAGACGGGTATCTTTCGGTTCTTGGAACTTGATTCACGGGTGGGTGGTCTGCAGGACGGTTGATGTTTGCTGCCGCACTCGGATCGTCGGCGTCCGCAGTATGCGCCGTCACCTTATTTCCCTTGCACCTGAAAGAACAAAGAAGCGCACCAAAACATCTTCTTTTGCCTGTACAGTGTACACTGAATGAAAAAGAAGAGGGGCGCTGTGATGACTGATGATGACTCCTGCTCACTAAGGTCGGACGGTTTAAAGTGGAGATGATGGAACAAGATGAAAGGCATGGGGAAGGGGAACATGCATCATCACAGGCACAATGACATTATCAGAGAGACCCGAGAACGGAGGAGACCGGGGCCAGGGGAACTCGGAGAGCATGGCGCAAATATCTCAGCCAACTGCACGGGTGGACACGAAATAAAAACTGAATGCAGATGCGTGGCAGCATTGCAGACAAAAAAGACATTCCAGAATGCCGCATCTGCATTGCGAAGTACTGGAGCACAAAAATTGTTGGAGAATTCAACCAAATCCTTCAAATCAGAAAGATCACTGGCATCGTTTTCCCTTCTTTCTTTTGAGCTGGCTGTAGCATCGTTTTGAATCACAAGAGGGCTGGACCATCGCATTTCTTGTGGTCTGCATTGAGTTTCTCCTCGCGGCTGCAAGACACACACATCGGCTTGTGGGGACTGGGGATCATGTTGAGTCTGGACGTCTTTCCCTGCCACAGGTACGGTGGCTCTTGCATTTGGAGTACTGAAACCAACTGCATCTTTGGTTTATTTGTCAATCCTTCGAACCTGTGTGGTTGGCTGAAAACATTCCCGAGAACATGGATGATACGGATGCATTGCATGTGGCCACCACCAACCATGTTACTATAGCGAGTTAGCGACCCAAACTGCTGCTGCTGTAGCTGTTTTCTTCAGATTATAGTCTCCTCTCCCTCTGTCTCGGATCCAAAGAGAGTGCGAATTATGGGTTCAAACATTTTCAGTTACATCAGGACTTCAGGAGTAATGGCCAGCCGCATGAATTCCATAGAACAAAATCAGAAATTGCATGTCAGTAAAGGCGTGCCTCAGAAATGAACATTAGCTTTCCACGCTGTCGTACGAGAGAACATAGTCAACGCAAGAAAGAAAAAACACATGGATTTTTTTTTCAGATGGAACCGGAGGGAGAGGAAGTGTATCCTCTGCTAGTCTGCTGTAGTGGGTGGTCACTGGCGTGTGGGGCTGGGGCCACACGTAAGTGACCCAAGGGAGTAGGGCCCCCCTTGATAGAAAATCGATAGCACAGTTCTTGCATGTACAAGCAACCATCGGCCAGGCCTTCGCGTGCAGTTCACTAACCAAGCATTCCTGCTCGTGGTACGGCTTGCTCCGCCCCTCTCCGATCGACGAAGCACGCACGCGTTACGGCGTTAGGTTGATGAACGACGCGCACCAAACCCTGAAGAAACCGTGCATACTGGTCGCCATCGCGACTTTCTCCAGGGTATCAATTCAACCGCTCGCACCGTACACCTGAAGATCTGAGCCTCTGCCCGGGCCGGCCATCTGAAACCACAGCCGTCATCGATCCGTGCGAGAGGTTCACCAGATTTCCTGCGTGATTTTCCCAACCAGTTGCGTACAGATGCCTGATTAGTCCACCTAATCTACGGGCTGACTCCTCCAGTCTCCGGACCCGTCTCCGTGTAGATCTCATCGGTCACATGCTGGATCCCCGTCACGGGCTGTAAAACGCCACGCCTCGCTCCCTGTTTCCGCCGATCGACACTGTGGGTGGCACCCGGTGTCGCGCTACCGATCAGCCCAATGTGTTGTCCTGCATCATATGCAAGCTGAGCTAAAAAAAAAAATCACAGGAATTGAAGCTGCGCAAGCACACGACAAGAATCTATGCGTGTACGTGTAGTACCAGCCCGACATCGCCGTTGCGAAGAATTTTGTAGCGCAAGTGGCCAGCTGATGGGCAACACAGTGGCGAGGTATATGCGGGAGTGGTAGTACGTTGTGTGTGTGCGCATGCGTGGTGGTGGTCGTAGTCTATGGCAAGTTGGGCTGCGTGATGCGTACAAGTTGCAGGCGGGGACAAACTGGATGCTATGTACAATATAATAACTCCGTGATGAGCTTGTCCGGCCGCGAAATCAAGTTCGATGTCGACGAGCAGCCACGCACTGTCATCATCCGGTAACAAAAAGGAAAAAGAAGAAAGAAAGAAAGAAAAAAGGTTAATTACTCGGCGGAGGAGGGTTTCGTTTTCGCATCCCCCTGCACCTCGCCGCAGCATATTCTTACGCTCGCGCCGCCGGTGTTATCATCGGGCGGTTCCGATCACCATCAGGCGCTCTGAATTTTTCTGACGGAATGATCCGCGATGTTTGCTTCGGCGCCGGTGAAAACGCGAGCGGGCGGATTGCCCGAGGGCCGACGAGGATGCCGACCTCTCCCAAAGGAAGGATCGTGCTGGCCATGGGCGCGCGCGATCGATCTGCTTGGCCTCGATGCCGGCCTTTCGATCCAGTTCGAGGCACGCCGGCCATCACGTGCTCACGGTGGCCGCCGTCTCATCGAGGCGCGTTGGCTATAGCTCGGTTGCGTCTGCGCGAGGACAGCAAGGCTAATGTAGCAGCCTTACTATAATAGGGACATGGCTCGGTCCGTGCAAACATGTAATAAGTACGTTCGTGCAGCTAAACCAACCATGTATGTAATTGGGATTCCTTCCTTTGAAAGCTCCATATGACCGTATCAACTACGACTTGGGGCTGGCTGGTAGCTGCAAAAATATCTACACCTAACCACAAATGATACGTGTAGCTCAATGGCCAGCAGATGACGCTGCGTTAGAAATTATAAATCTTGAGAGAAAAAAAATCAAAAAATCCTTGAGGAAAAAAGAAATGGTAATCAGGCGGCGATTTCTGTTGCAAACCAATGGTGGTTTCACGAGAGAGCACAGGATATCCGAGTAGAGCGTATCTATACACGGCTACAGTACTAGTACTATATCTCCTGTCGCTGTCCCGGTTTCCCTGGGCCGCCCCCGACCGTCGGATGCGCGCCACGGACGGCCCGCGCCCGCCGCGCGATCCGGGACACGCCCAGCCGGGAGCCAGCGAAACAGGGCGCTCCACGTGTACGGTGCCGGATTGCCCCCCGTCGCCGACGTGGGCTGGTGCGCCCCACCCGGCCAGAACCGCGCGGCCCACCCGCCAGGGTGGCTCTGGGGTAGGCTTGCGGCGCAGCGGCGGAGGGGCGCGGGCCGCTTTTAAATAGCGCCTCTCCCCTGGCGGAATCGGAGGCGGCCAGGCTCCTCCTCCCCCTGCAAATCCACACCACCACTCGTTCCTCTTCAGGAGGGGAAGAGAGGGGACAGGCGAGAGGCCCGGCGGCGTCCGCCCGATCTGCTCCGACCAGTGCGTGCCGTCCTCCTCAGTCTCAGGTGCCCCCGCATTCGCCTTCCTCGGTTAATTCCCCTCCTGCCACTGTGTCATAGATTGCTCCGATTCAGTGTGGGCTGGTGAGGAATCGCCTGCGTTTTCGTTTATCCGGAGTTTTGGTTTTGGGGTGGTGTTGCTCGGGAACATGCTGCCGGCCTGTTCGCCGGCGTGGGCGCGTGCCTAGCCGTCGATCCGCCGGACGAACCCGCTGCCGCGCCGGCGTTGGCGGGCCGCGCCGGTGCCGGTGCTGGTCGTCGTCGTCGTCGTCGATCCGTAGCGTTCGGTTTTGGGGGATGTAATGAGGATGCGGTAGTTCGCCGCGGCGCCTGCCGGTCGAGCTCGACGTCGATGTCACCGGCGGGCACCCGCGAGGCCTTCCGCTGTAGATTGGCGCGAATGATTAGTGACGAGGCGCGCTTGTTTCTCACCAGATCTGTAGCCTGCACGATTCAGCGAGCCCTTTCGGCCCTGAGATATTTCCCCGTGCCACGGGACTATGATCTCCGCGCCCCTCGTGCCGTTACCACTCCTTTTGGGAAACCTGACATGCCACCTTTCGCCCACAAGCTTTTGGCAGTTCCCGTTAATCCGGTGGAGGAAATCAGCAACCTTTAGATGTTTTTATTTTTCTTTTTGCCTCCAAAGGCAGTCCTCCTTTAGGCCCCTCCATGTTGGGCGTCGCTGACTCGCTGCACTCACTGGCTGCAATGATGCTCTGCTTTCGGTGGTCAGCCGCTCTGATTTTTACTGATCACGGATGAGCTAAGCTCCGAGTTGGCGATGACTGCACTCCAGAATTGACCTTTCGGCATGAGCAATCGACGTTTCGACGAAGCAACATGTTGCTTTGGTCATGTTTCTCTGAAATAAAAAAACACTATTTTTCTGGATGGAGAAAAGGCATACGCTTTCTCCTGCTCGAGGGAGAGGGGGGGTAGGAACTTCAAAAGAAAAAAAATAAAAGGGGTGCGTTTCTTCCAATCTCAGTCACGCCGCTCCGGGATTGGCGGCCGGCCGGCCGCCGGCGGCGCCTACGGTGGTTCTTGACCTAAGAAAACGCATCGTGATTAACGAATCGCCGCCGTCAGATTCCGTTGGATGCATCTGGACGGTGGCGATTGTCTCTTCCTCCCCCTACGTAGGGTCAAAACCGGGATATATACAGAAAAAAAAAGATTCACCTACCCCGCCTCACTGCTACGGACAATGGCGTGCGGCGGGCGTCAGGCCTCTGCTGGTTGTGTCTGCGCAACGGTACAAGGCGCCTGCGAGGCCGGCAGGGGGTCAGGCCGTCAGTGGTGACACCGAATCCCGGGCCCACATGGTGGCCCGGCGCGCCGACTCTCTTCGGAAATTGTGTAACAAAAATTCCGAGCCGCCTAGCTGGACTCGGACAAGTGTCCAGGGCCGTGGTTGATCAGCAGATCTGGGCGCGTGTGAGGTTTGAAGAATTCAAGGGCCCTCCGGTAACTGGTCCTTCACCTAATCACCTTGGCCTGGCCTGCAACTTGCTGTGCCCTGATACTGCCATAGTAGTGCCATACCGGTGGTGCTCTGATGCTCTCTCGTACGAGTACTATTGCTAGGAGATGGGCCATGGCAGCCGATTTGCATGTTTGTCTCGCTCTCCAGGTCCATTCAGAAAGTTGGGGATCCAAATCAGTCGGGCGCCCTCGTCTTGTCAGGTTTAGGGCGTAGGATCAGCACAGCCGAGAGTCTCCATCGACGGATCTGAAGTGTCTCCATCCGGACGGGCGGTCTGAGAGGACACGCTCGTATCAGTTTAGCCAAGGGGGACAGACAGCATCCCAGCACACCTTGTGGAGCACACGTCTAGCTGTGTACCATAACCATTAGTGGATGCTGCACTGCCAAGGTTTTGGTGTTACAGTAATTTGATGAAGCAGAAAGACTAAAAACTGAAACCTTTCCGATTTTTTTGGGCACTATTTAGTGATGCTCCTTGGTCTCAACCACTGTTCAATAGCTCGCGGTGGATAATAGGTGCGCGCGCCGATGAGTACTCTAGCTGTCTCTGAACTCTGAATGGTTCCGATTTGCTAGCCTGTCAAAACTGACCACTCGTACAGGGGGCAACAATTTCCTATTTGGTGTTGGATGGTCATTGGGTAGCTTAGATTTGACCATCCAATGCATGTGGTAGGATGTGCCGACCTTATCATGCCAGATATTCAGATGAGGTACCTTTTTCATTCGTCCCAACTTGCGATGAATCTCTTCTCCACACGTTTTTCATTCTGATGCTTGAAATCTCTTCGGCGTGCTGCTTTCCTGGGGGTTCATAAATATTTTGACAAAATAAGCCGTCCAATTATGTGCACTTGTGCAGCGCGTCACATGTTTCTTGAGGGGATTGTATAGGATTAGCTAGTGGCACGTAACATCACGAGTGACAAGGCCTTGAGTCTACTTTCCACTTATTCAAACGATTTACCATCTTTTTTTTTGCCATCCTGGTCTTGGTGTAAAACTTTTTTACCTTTATTAGTTTTGTTGGTAATTCGGAAGCATAGTGTTAAAAGGCAGATCTGAAGCAGGGCATGTGATGATGTGAATTCATGATACACTCGGAAAGCGAATCTGAACTCTGAGCAAGTATGTCGCAGAGGCCATAGGGCTCGCACATGCTGCTGCGATCGATGCTACCCCTTTTATCCTGTGTCGCGTAGGAACATTTTTTAATCGTTTTTAACCAAGAAAAGCATCGCATCGCATCATGCCGGCACCTGCCACCCTTGTGGACAGAGACGTCCTTTTTTTGTGTGTGTTTGTGTGTGGGGTTGATGCTCCGCTCGTGCACGCGCCGAATCTAAGCCAATAATAAGTGCCAGCTTGCTAGATATTTTTGGTTCATGACTGCTTCGGATCGGTTCATTACAAAATTGTTCTCGATTCACACTTGCCTGGGCATATTTTTAATATCATCTTGTCGGCTGATCGTTTGTGTTTTTTCCCCTGCAGCAAAATGGGTGCCGGCGGCAGGATGACGGAGAAGGAGCGGGAGAAGCAGGAGCTGCTCGGCCGTGCCGGCGGCGGCGCGGCAATGCAGCGCTCACCGGTGGACAAGCCACCGTTCACGCTGGGCCAGATCAAGAAGGCCATCCCGCCGCACTGTTTCGAGCGCTCCATCATCAAGTCCTTCTCCTACGTGGTGCACGACCTCGTCATCGTGGCGGCGCTGCTCTACTTCGCGCTGGCCATCATCCCGGCGCTCCCGAGCCCGCTCCACCTCGCCGCCTGGCCGCTCTACTGGGTCGCGCAGGGCTGCGTGTGCACCGGCGTGTGGGTCATCGCGCACGAGTGCGGCCACCATGCCTTCTCCGACTACTCGCTCCTGGACGACGTCGTCGGCCTGGTGCTGCACTCGTCGCTGCTGGTGCCCTACTTCTCGTGGAAGTACAGCCACCGGCGCCACCACTCCAACACCGGCTCCCTGGAGCGCGACGAGGTGTTCGTCCCCAAGAAGAAGGAGGCGCTGCCGTGGTACACCCCGTACGTGTACAACAACCCCGTCGGCCGGCTGCTGCACATCGTCGTGCAGCTCACCCTGGGGTGGCCGCTGTACCTGACCACCAACGCGTCGGGGCGCCCGTACCCGCGCTTCGCCTGCCACTACGACCCCTACGGCCCGATCTACAACGACCGGGAGCGCGCCCAGATCTTCGTCTCGGACGCCGGCGTCGTGGCCGTCGCGTTCGGGCTGTACAAGCTGGCAGCGGCGTTCGGGCTCTGGTGGGTGGTGCGCGTCTACGCCGTGCCGCTGCTGATCGTGAACGCCTGGCTGGTGCTCATCACCTACCTGCAGCACACCCACCCGGCGCTGCCCCACTACGACTCGAGCGAGTGGGACTGGCTGCGCGGGGCGCTGGCCACCATGGACCGCGACTACGGCATCCTCAACCGCGTGTTCCACAACATCACGGACACGCACGTCGCGCACCACCTCTTCTCCACCATGCCGCACTACCACGCCATGGAGGCCACCAAGGCGATCAAGCCCATCCTCGGCGAGTACTACCAGTTCGACCCCACGCCCGTAGCCAAGGCCACCTGGCGCGAGGCCAGGGAGTGCATCTACGTCGAGCCCGAGGCCCGCAAGGGCGTCTTCTGGTACAACAACAAGCTCTAGCTGCTGCCGTGTAGAGCCGGAGGTGATCGCCCGTGCTTGCCGCAGGAATGGGAGGAGGAAATCAGCAAGAGAAGATGTCAATCGCCCTACCAAGTCCCCATCTACCTATCTATGGCTAGTCATCTATCAGTCTTTAGGCAGGAAACAGAGCATTTAGGCACAATTGAGACGGCTTACTGCAGTGCCATTGCTAGAGTCAACCACAAGTAGGCGGATTTGTCACTGTAGTGTGTGTGTCCGTGGACCATGGCGGCGAGCTTTGGGCAGTTCGTTCCGAGTTGTGTTTTCTTCTCCGTGTTTTAATTTAGTAGTCGCCGCCGGTGTAGGCTGGGCCGGCGGCGTCCGGTGTGGTTGGCCGTGCCTGGCCGCGTGCGTCGTGTGCGTCTTGTCATTGCGTCGGCGTCGTTGTCGGCGCCTCTCTCGTCCCCCCCTCGCGTGTTGTTGTAAAACCGTATCCCCCTGGTGCTTTTGGCGGAAATAACAGATCGTCGAACGGCAACTTTTTGGGTTCGTTGTGGTGGTTTTCCGACGCGGCGCGCACACGTCTCTCGTGTCGCGTTGCTCGTTCCTGGTCTGCCTGCCTGCACGCTGGCTTTCCCGGCCAAGCATCCAAAGATTGTCCCGGCTGATGGCTCCCTGCGGACCCATCCACGCAAAAGATGTGGCGAGCAAGAGCGAGCACGCCCCTCTCTTTGCCGGGACATTCTGCCTTGGCGCTGCCTGGCTTTAGTGCCAATTTGCAGCGTCGTGGTCCAGCGTTTATTGTGTGGAGGGAGAGAAACAGCTGCTGTCCGTGCCAATCGCCTGTTGTCTGGGACTGTGAGGACCAGTAGTGCTGCTCTCGGCACCGTCTCAACTGTCCCCTTACGGACGGAAGCTGAACTTGCACATCATGTACGACCCCATCAACGTCTGATGTGTGAATTCATTGCTGCGCCACAGTACGTCTAACGTCTAGGCCATGTTTGGTTTAGGCGTGAAAACGTTTCCATGAGAGATAAATGATGCTTTGATCACTAATTAGAGGTATTAAATAAAGTCTAATTACAAAATTACCTTCACAACTATGGTACTGTAGCAGTTACTTTAGCTAATGAGGCCTTTGACCGCACGATTAGAGGATGATTGGGTGCGGTTACTGTAGCATCACTGTAGCCAATCATGATGAAACTTGGCTCATTAGATTCGTCTCGAAAATTTACACCCATTTCTAAAAAGATTTTTCAAATAGACTTCATTTAGTACTACATGCATGCATTCGTCATTTTGTGAAATTTTGATGTGACCCTTAGCCAAACATGGCCCTAGCTGGTACAGCACGTCTTGCGAGCCTTGGCATGAAGTCCAAGCAAAAAATCAGGACCGGTCTCCATCCGCGCGTCGTCTTCTCCGCACGGAGAACCAGCTGAGACCGAGGAGGCGAGGACGAGTCGCCAGCGGCGCCCGGCGCCATCAGTCCCTCTCCGGGTACAGTGCTGAGCGCCGGTGGCTAGTAGCTGCGCCGCACGAATCCGTGGGAAAGGGCGTGTTTAGAATAAAGATGCTTGAATGTAAATGAGAGACACAAATAAGAGGAATGAATCCTTGTATTGATCTCAAGAGTCTGTACACATATATACATGAGGAAGGGGTGCCACGAAAAGACACCAACGAATAGACACCTGTGGATGAGATCACACCAGTTTATTCCTAACACTCCCCCTTGATCGAATCCATCCTTAAGATCAAAATTCTTTCATAAATTCCTCCAAAAACCCAGTGGGAAAAATATGAGAAATATATATAGATATGCCATTAAAACTCCTTCAAAACCCAGTGGGAAAAAAAAATAGAAGATATGACATATGTCCTTGTATTGATATTGCCTCATTGAAAACTTTTCTATGAGAAATTCTAAGGGAAAAACTCATAAAAAGAAAAAAATGCAATATGATACTTAACAGGTTACAATCAAGAGGACACTCCCCCTGAACCTTGCAAATATCAAAGCCGTCATGTACCAATTCAATCAAACACTTTCCAAATGTGAAATATGGTAGAGACTTTATAAGAAATTTGCGAAATAATTGCATATTTAATTTGCAAGGTATTTGTTCCTCAAATGTATCACAACATATGAGCATGAACCATTTTGTGAGCAATAGCACAATATTGCACTCACATAACCCGTTTGCATCCAAGCAATACAAGTAGCCTTATCAAATAAGTTCAGTGATCACAATGATCACTCAATGAAATCTAACATACATATGTTAGATGTCTAAATGATATGTGAGAATAATCATTAGAGTCTATGCAACCTCTATGAGAATTCTACCACAAAGACATCAGTTTATGAGCAATAGCACAATATCTCCATATCCCTTTATGATTCTATTCAACTCATCCAATGATAGGTTGAGAGTCTTTAGTACCATATAGATATCCATTGATATCTTCTAACTCCTGCCACAAAAGGCTTATTGGAGTAGCGCTATTTTGTGCTAGCAAATATCTGCAAATGCAATATATCAGGCCTATTGCAACTTGCAAGATACATGAGCGCTTTGTTGGTACTAAGTTCAATCCCAGGGTCAAAATAACAATCCATGTTTAGGGACTAAACGATTCATAAGAGCTGATGGATATGATCATCCAATATCATCAAATATTGGTGTACTGATGTGTATGCTTAAGTTACAAACTTAAGCAAGACTTGGTTTTATCCAAATCTTAATCTCATAATCCGTCATAAGATGATTGCATAATTAACAATGTGATCGAAATGACACAAAAATCCATTCAGGATTTAAATATGAACACATTTATACAACCATCATTGTTGGGAGTAAACTTTCCGAAGAAAGAACTCACCAAATCAATGTACCACAAACACTGACCTTTTCAAGTCATGCATTGACTTGAGTTGTACACGATGTATGTTGCGATTTTGATTCCTAACACGACGTCCATTGACTTGTGTATCTGAATCCATCAAATTCCAAAGATCTGCCATTGATCAAATGTAGGAACATAATTTTCACATACCAAGGTCTCTGCACGAAACCATATGCTACAAGCTCTTGCTATCTCACCACCGTTCTTCCATCAAGAAAGCATCATGAGAGTAACATATTACTCCATCATCATTTAGCGAGAGCGATTCTCCTCAATTGCCACCTTTCATTTGACCCAAAGTGAGCATCACAATGCTCTTGCCTAGGACTTTTGGTCTAGATCCAGTAGGTGTACGGCAATCCAATATGGAGAAATGTCGACATTGTAGACTTTACATAATTGGTCCATGCCACTTCCCACAAGGACAGAGTTAGGACGTTCCAATGACCCAGCGCCTCAAAATGTGTACACATATGCTGGTCTTTTGGATGATATCCATCCATAGGGTTTGGATAGGTGTCAATCAACTTAGTATTCATTAGAATTTACTCTTCATGAAAAAGCTTCCAACAAGCTATATTCCTTGTGACCATACTTCTCCCCCTCTTACTGAGAGTTCAGTAGTTTTCAAATGGTACCTCCACTCTTTCTGGCACAATAATTAACACATGACACCATGAGTAAATGCATTTGGCAGATTATTTGTAAACATTGCAAATATATAAGATTCTGAACCAGCAGTTCAGATCCTTCTTGTACATGGATAACACGAGGGGAGAATATCAAAATGTGACATTCACTCCTGATTCCTGGCATTCTCTGTGTGGTATAAATCTCCCCCTAATGCCTGGAATCCTCCTCATAAATGATCAGCCTACCGGGTCATAAACAAAATCCCCTTTGGATAATCCGAGGTATAAAATGAATGACGGATTCTTAAACCTCCAGGATTTCCTTGCCCATAGTTGTATGCTGAGGTGGTGATATCAATATGTCCATGACATATCTAACATGTAAGTGGGAAATAGATTCCAAATATCCATGTATTAACTGCAAACAGAGGGAGCCGTATGATTGCAGTTTGATGAATTTGAAATGTATGTGGCGTGTACATCCACATTCCACCAACAGATGTTGGCTTTTGCAATTCTATTTTGATCACATAAAATAGTTGTCTTCTCTTAATCAGAGATTCAACTAAATCATCATGAACCATCATGGATGTAAGGTACTTAATAATATAGTTCACCAAAAAGGCCAAACAATTCCATGTGCATGGATTTGATCCCGCGTCCAGGATCATTTGCTCCAAATAAACAATTTGAGCAATGAGTTTGCCAAAAATTATATCACCCTAAGTGACACAAACAGAACTATGTTATGCATTAACATACTCTTTAAAGTACCTAGTTGATCCATATAATGGTTGAATAGAGCCACATGTATATTCTTGAATGGGATCAAGAATTTTCCAGGCTCGTATTCAAATTTAAGGTAAAAGGTCCTTAAATTAATTCTCATATTGTGCACACGATGCACATGATGATATGATCAACAGAATTGATAATAATTCTCCTTATTCTAGGTAGAATGACCAGGCCATCATGCCAAATCTTGATTCCATCAAGAGAGAATTATTCTGTACGCAACATGCATTATTGTTTAATGTTTGTGTTGTACAATCCAGATGGGAGAGAAAACACTCTTCAAGTGTTTCAGTGCCAAATCCGTTGCATCTGTTAAAATAGGAAACCATTTCCTATTTAACTCATGTGTAACACATGAATGTCATTTCAACGGATATCATTGTAACTTAGAAGGGTACGAGTCTCATCAGGATACAATAATATTTCCTCGATGGTTACTACATATAGAAAAAATAATAGTGGCTCATCCAAAACCAACTATTATAGGTTCGCATCCAGCGACTTTTAAAATATTTCCTTCTCTCTTTGAAGTGCCTGGAAATATTTTATTTCCCGAAGTACAATGTTCACTTTCCATCGGATCCTGTAACGATCTATGGTATTGCAGAATTTTAACATAAAAATTAATGCAAATGCATAGAACACATACCATTGATATTATTGTAAACATAGTGCTTAGTACAAATATAGTAAGGACAACATCATGTCTTATATTACAATCCTTGCAAATCAAAATTATCTAGAAGATAATATAAGGAGCCTAGTTAAAGTCTCCAAATATGTCATTGGGCTCTCAATCCACGACAATAGTCATTGCCCGAAGGATTCTCCTCCTGTTGCATGGTCTTGGTGTCAATTGGTCTCGCTCCATGAGGAACAGAGTCCGAAGTACCAACCTTATGCACTTTGGAGATGAAGTATACTCCATACTTTCTTCCTTCAGCATTATGTCCATGTCCCATAGACATCATATATGATTCCACCCAAAACAGATTTATATTTCTTAGCCACATAATTGCAATAACCATACTTGAAAACAAGTCTCATGGTTATCATATTTAATTAGGCTTAGAAATATCTTTCCCTTGTTGAAGTCTCTTCGAGGGTTGCCGATTTTCTTCCGCTTACAACCAGATGAGTTTCTAGGGTGGTTGTTAGGACCATCTCTCTCAGTCTGTCGAGTGATATGTACTTCAGATAGAGGAGCAATATCATGTCGATATCGCTGAGAGCTCCACACAATGAGCTCAGTAATTTCCTCTGCCCGACGTAATGTCCGAATCAATGTGTCGGAGTCCTGATCCGGTGGTCCGGCACCAACTAGTGATGATGCTGCGTGTTCCTCAACCCAGATGCTTGATGCAGGAGGCAACACAGTCACGCACGGGTTTATCCTGGTTCCGGCCACGGGGCCGTACGTCCAGCAAAGGGGTGTGCGAGAGCACTGTACTGTCTTGCACCGGGTGCCTGTAGTAGGGGGTACAAGTGAGGCGAGAGAGGGAGGGAAGCTCCCAGGTCTCTGCTAGAGGAGGAGTTGATTGAGGCGAGTGCCAATATCGGTGCTCAGAAGAGCGTATGTGCTCTGTGAGTGGTGCTGAGTGTAGTGTTCTGCCCGGATGGATAAGATAGAGCCCGCCTCCCCCTTTTATAGACACAAGGAGGGGCGGCGTACATGTACGGGGAGATCACGGAAGTCGTCGTCTTCTCCCCGAATCGCGGGGGTGCAGAGATCAAGCACTGTGGAAAGTGCACTGTGGGGTATGGCGTCTGGCGCGGCAGTCATCCTGGGCGTTGTCCTTGGCCTTGCGGAGATCGTGCCGGTGTCCTGGTGGTGGTTGCTGTGGAGGATACCGTCCTCCAGGCGTGGCGTGGAGGCGTTCCGAGAGTCCTGCAGGCGGGGGTCTTGTCCTAGTCAAGGTCGGGGCCGCTTCCGAGGGCCGTGCCTATGCCGTTCGAGGGTTCCGCGGAGGGGAAACCACGAGGGAAGTATGGGGAGTTGGCAGCACAGTGGTTGGAGCAGTGCTGAGCACGTCTCGCACAGCGTCACAGGTTCTCATAGTGTCGCCACAGCATCCGGAATGGCGGAACAGTGACCGGATGCCACATCCCAGAAAATTTACCAAATAAATCACATGCTAAATAATTTTTCAAAAATTCTTTTCATCGTTGAGCTCAAAACCCCCATAAACCCCGAACCCTATTTTCCGGAATCTCCCTCTATTCTAAGTGTCCGATTTCCAACCCCCGACCGCTTCCCTGTGGCCTCGTCCGCGCGCGCACGCGACGTTGCGCGTGGCCGACCGGCGCCGCGATCGCGAATCTCTCCATCTCTCTCTCCCCTGCTTTTCTTTTTCTTTTTCCTTTTTCCATTTTCCTTTTTCTTTTTCTCTCCCCTCTCTCCTTCCTTCTCCCTCCTTTGCACCGCTCCCGCGCACCCCCCCCCCCGAACGCCGCCTGCCCGCGCGCGCCTCCTGGCCGTGTGCCCCGCCTTCCCCGCTAGCGCTCGGCTCGCTGCCTGCCCGCGCGCACACCTCCCCTGGCCGAGCACCGCGCCACACACACCCACGCGTGCTCACGCGCGCGCACGTTCGCGCTCGCGCACCGCGGCGCACCGGCCCGCCTACGCGCCGAGCGCGCCCAACCTAGCCACCGCCTTCCCCGTTCGCGCGGCCGCCTCCCACTCACCCCCGCACGCCCTTGGCCGCACACCGCCGCGCCAAGCACCGCCGCTGCTCGAGCACTGCTGCGTGCGCACGGGCCATCCGCCGCGCCGCCCACCGCGACGCCGCTGTCAAGCCGCTCGCCGACGCCGCAGCACAGGCCGAGACTCCTCGCTGCCTCGGCGCGCGCGTGCGCACGCGCATCGCTTGGCCGCGACGCACGCCGGCCACCCCGACTCCACCCGAACCCGCCCACACGCACAGACCCACGTGCGGCGACCCGCTTCGTCGCCGGCCTTCCCTGTGCTTGCGCAGCGCCGCCTGCTGCTGCTCACACCTGCCCGAAGCGTCCCATCACCTCTGCGCCACCTCGCCGCCCGCGCCACCGCATCACGACCCGAACGAGCGGCCGGAGCGCCATGAAGCCACCCCGCACCGCTCGCCGGCCGCCACCGACGCCACCACCGCTCCACCGCCTTACTAGGGCTATAAAAGGACCCCCAGCGCCGCTCCTCCACTCCACGTCCCCCCAGCCTCCGCACACCGCCTCCCTGGTTCCATAGCACCGCTGCCATAGCCGCCTAGCACCGCCGCCACCGATCCTCGTGGCCCGACCTCCCTGATCCACCCCAGCTCGAGGTAAGAGGGGTAATCGAACCCCCTTGATCCCCTCTCTCTCTTGACCCCATCCTCGGTCGCCGCCGTCCCTCAGGGCGCCGGATTGGCACCGGCGCCGAGCGCCCCCTCCCTCTCCTCTGTTCTGCGTGGGGAGAGGAAGGAGATGGCAGTTTTGCCAAAAACTCCCTCCACTTTCCTCTATTCTAGAAAGAACCCTCCACCCTTTGGCCATTTTTGCTAAATAAGCCCTGCCTTTTATGATATGCACAAACAAACCCTTCCACTATGCAACATAATTATAAATAAACCCCTGAACCTTTTTAGAATAACCCAAATATTTTCTAAAATACAAACCAAGCCCTTGCCTTCTTAAATATAATTACAAATAGGCCCCTGGACCCTAATTTAACCCCTAAACCTCTATATAACCTATCATTTCATGCGCCAAACGACCTCGGATCTACCTAAAACCTTATCACGCCTCTCATAACATAGTTTTGTCCATGCCATTTGGAAACCACCCAAAAATATTACTCCGAACTCCATATCATAACTATTTCCGATTCGAGCTCAACGATAAAACTTTTATTTCCATTTCTTGATTGTGTGCATGTTTGTATACGTCGTATATCATGGTGTGAACGAAGGAGAGCCTGTTGACGAGCAGTATTGCGAGCCAGCGATCGAGGACCAGTTCCACGACCCCGAGCCCGAAGGACAGTGCTTCGACCAGGACCTCCCCGAAGGCTTCGAAGATGGCAAGTTCAATCCCATCCTTTGATGCATGCTTTTGTCCTAGTTTTTATAAACACAACCTATTGGCCTGTTCTACAAATTTGCATATGTTTGCCTGCTGAAAACATGGTTGGATAGCCACCCCTTGATTTGTTATAACCATTCCTTGACCACCTAGATTAATGTCTGATTTTGTTTGGACGTTAATCGCTGCTAGAACGCTTAGGATCTTATACACAATACAACTTGTTTTATAAAGAAAAGGTGTGTGTGTGTGGGAAGGAATAAAAGATAAGTCTAGACGGGATGGATGGCATTTCTGTGTGACTTGCCGTTTGGTGTGCTTGTGCCTATGTGGCAGAGAAAGGAAGGGAGATATCCATCTTGTCACCACTAAGGACCGAGTTGGTGTGTCATATCATCTAACTCCACTATCGTGCAAACCACTCGACCGTTGTATGGGCAACGGCTTAGCATAAACCCCACTAGTTAGTCTGATAGCCATCAGAAGAGCTGAGAGCAACAGGTGATCAAGAAGAAGGGATTAGCTCTGTGTGACTTATGCCCCGGTTAAAATCTCTGTGTGATAGGTCAATAACCCCTTGGTACTTCCCGTGATGGCTAGTCAGGTCTAGCTAAGGTGGGTAATGGCTTTGTTGGGATCTGCACCGACACTAAGGTGATCGAGTTGCGGTACCCCGCTTGTGGGTAAAGTTGCACACCTCTACAGAGTTAAGAATCTATTCGAATAGCCGTGCCCACGGTACTGGGCGAGTTACGGTGTGGTCACATAACTAGTGTTTATTTTGGGATGGGATGACGTGAGTTGTTTTGGAAATGTGTCTGGCAGTTGTGCCGTGTGCTACGGCGGATGAGGAGTCCGGTAGCAGTCTAAAACTTGGATCCTGTGTGGATCAACCCTTTGTGTTACTCGGTATAAGAAAACTGGTTTTATAAATGCTTTCTTTCAAATGAACCCCTGCGTAAAAACTAGCTTTTCGCAAAGTAAACCTTAACCTTATCCTTGATTTATCCTATGCATTATATTCTGTTTATACCCCCTCAGTGGGTGTGGTTGGACTTGCTGAGTACGTTTGTACTCACCCCATTTCTTAATTTTTACAGAGGAAGACCCAGACTTCGTTCCAGAGGATGTTGAGTAGGGTACCGTCCTGCACCTAGCCTTGCCTGTGGATTTGGGTCACTCGCAGGAGATTCCGCATGGCGCAAGACTCTGACGACCCTCTTTTTATAGTTAATATCGTTCTGTTGGTGTGGGTTGTAATCCTCGCAATAGTGGCGCTTCTCTGCTCACTACCGCGTAGAGTTGTACGGTAATGAACCATCTGATGTAATAAATGTGTCATCAGCCTCCTGGGACTGATGTTTGTATCACATTTAAGTCTTCTCTCATGAGGGGACGCTTCACTGGAGTTGGCGGACGGGACTCCGGTCACAGCCACTGTGCTGAATGGAGGCCTGACGTCGTCTGACCCGAGCGCTGTGGAGGAGTGGTTGGCATTTAATGCCTCCGTACGACAGGCGGGTGAGTGGAAGGGCCGTTTGTCCTTTCCGTCGAGGGGTGGACTCGAGCGAGGCGGAGTCGATCCACTCCCCCGAGGGTAGGCTCCCTACCCTCGAGCGAGGCGGAGATGCGGGGCGCCCTCGAGGGTCTCGGCAGGAGGTCCTCGAGCGAGGCAGAGATTACCCCGCGGGTTCGAGGAGGGTGCGTATGGGCCGTACTGTGTACTTGGACCGTGGATTGGGCTTCTTTGAGTGCTTTCTTTTCATTTGGATTGGAGGGAGGCTTGTACGCCTTCGTGGGCCGATGGCCTGGCATGTGTTTTGCGTTTTAGGGGTGATTTAGTCCCCTGATTAGGGTGCCCTTAATCATGGTGCCCGACAGTAGCCCCCGAGCCTTTGTGGGGATGAGCATCAGCCCTGCAGAGGCTTGACTCCTTGAAGGCGTGACCCTGGTGCTGACCGTGGGGATATCGGTTCATCCGGCGGGGGCGCGACGGTACTCCGGAGAGCGTTGTCGGAGAAGATTGATCCAAAGTAGGGGTTTCTCATTGGAGAAGTAATGAGGAGGCCACTCTGAGTTGCCTATGCAGATCATAGTCGCCTCGAGCACCATGGCACCGCCGCTGGGGATGTTGCCGTCGTGCCGCTAAAGGCGTTCGAGTAGGCCTGCAGAGGATTTTGGTCCTCGAATGTGTGAAGTTTCCTTCGTGGGGGCGCATCAACGCACCCGCGGGTGTAGCCCCCGAGGCCTTGGAGGAGTGTTTGCACTCGTCCAAGGGCTATAAACATCGCCCTGCTTGGTTGTTTTACTGGGGAGACAGCTCAGCTTCCTTTTCAGCCGGCATCGGTGTTCCTTTCGCCGGCCTCGGCGTTTTTCGTGCTGGCGCGGCAACTCGGGGTCCTGTTGAACCATCTGGCGGGCGCGCGTTAAGAGTGGGGGTTTTGGCTAAACACGTAGAACTTCACAATCGACGGTTGTCAATCCATTCGAGGGTACGGCCTGAACCGCGGCGTGCGAGGAGCCCCCGAGCCCTGGCCTGCGTGAAGGCGTTCAGGGGACCCTCGACTTTTATTACGACCCTCGTCACCCTTCCGCATGGAGGAGGGGTGAAGCGCACCATGCTACCCATGCCCGGGCCGCGAGCTATGGCTGCTTCAGTGAGCTGTTAGCGGGTGGTTCAAGTGGACGTCCGTGCCCCATTCGTTAAGGGTCGGCTTGTGGTCCATGGACATGCCACATAAAGTGCTCGCAAAGTTTCGCTAGACGGGGCTCGGACCCATTCGATAGGGTCCGAGGGCTCGATGCTCTCCCTCGATGGGATCCCCCTGCTAGGCACCCTCGACTGGCCTTGAACACTGCGTAGGATGGTTCGAACTCTGCGTTCGAGGGTACCTTGTATGGCACATCCATGCAATCCCTGACTCTGGCGATCTGGGGCGCCTGTCGAACCCTCGACGGGCCAGGCTTTGAACCCCTGATCAGTAAGGCCTCGAAATTGATTTCCTTCGATGGTAAGGAATCCCCGGGGGGAATATTCTGTAACGGTTCGCTAAAACGGCACGGAGTCGCCGATTGTGCGCGCCAGCCTCCCGCTAGTCGTGGGCTACGTGGCCCAGTACGCGTAGCGCAGTGCGGGGCGCGCCTTTTCAGGCAGCTGCCTCGGGTAGGCAAAGAGGCGTGGGCGGCAACTGACGGATGGAACAGTGCTACAGTCGCGCTGCGCCCGTCGGTTACCGCGCAGTAATTATCGCCGAGTGCGCGCGTGGGAGACTCCATGGTCGTGGGGCCCAACTGCCGGCGACAGCAAAATCTACCGCATTCAATGCGGTGGATTCGGGCCGTGGCGGCGAATCCGCCCATCTCGACGGATAAAAGCAGATGAGGGGGATCGTTTGGTCTTACCTGGCCTTTTGCCCTCGCCTCTCCTGCATCCAGCCTAGAGCCAAGAGCGAGAGAGGGGAGAAGGAGAGAAGCGAGCGCACCCTAGCCTTTGCTTGAGCTAGCCTTTCATGTTCTCCGTTCGACTTGAAGCGATGGCGAGGATCGAGGAGCCATTGCCGTGGGGTAAGTCCACCGCCACCGCGGCGGTCTTGGAGCAGTTGGTCGCCGACAGGCTCCTTCCGACGAACACCAACTCGTCGCGGCCGGTGTGGATCCCCCCCACAGCCGGAGGAAGTCGAGCCGAATCCCCCGAGCGGCTACATTGTGAGCCTTGTGTGGCTCCACGAGCGGGGGTTCGGCGTCCCCGTCGGCAGGTTCATGTGCGCGTTGTGCGACTACTACGGGGTGGAGTTGCACAACTTCGGCCCCAATTCCATCTCGCAGGCGGCGGTCTTCGTCGCCCTCTACGAGGGTTACTTGGGGATTGAGGTGCACTGGGATCTGTGGATCCATTTGTTCCGCGGCGAGCTCTACATGCGGGGCCAGCCGAAGAGGTACGCTTGTGCCGGCAGCCTCATGCTTCATGTGCACGGGAACAAGTCGGATCTGTACATCCCCTGTAGAATGACTATGAACAATGTCGGGTGGACCCGAGGGTGGTTTTACCTGCGGAACGACGGCGGACGGCTCCCGGCGTTCACCAACAAGGTGCTCCGGGAGAGGCAGGAGAAATGGAATTGGGGGGTGTCGCCCCTGACGCATCAGGCCAGGCTCGAGGTCCTCACCAACGTGTTGCAGCGTCTGGCGAGGAAGGGGCTGATGGCGGCGGCCGTCATCGCAAACGTCCACCGGCAGAGGGTGATTCCTCTCGTGGAGAGGAAACTGCCGATCTTCGATCTCACCCCCGAGGCCTCATACGAGGGCTCGAGGACGTCGAACGTGCTGCTCCCCCACAACGTTGCTGCCCGGAGGGTGAAAAGTGCGGTGGCGTAGTTCCCCGACAACCCAGATGATCTCTGGGAGATCAAGATGCGCCCCGAGGCGGGGTACATTTCTGTGGTGAGTTTAAGTTCCAATTCGTTATCGATTTGTGCTATTTCTTCCCTACTCCTTACTCCTGACTTCGCCGCGTTTGCAAGGAGTGAGCCACAAGGGCTATGTCTCAAAGCCCCCTGTCCCGGAGGAACGCGAAGCCAACCGCCTACGTGATGAGGCGGCGAAGAAGAAGAAGGACGCGGTGAAGCAGGCCGCCATCAGGAAGAGGGAGAGGAAGGAGAAGCACGAGAAGGAGTGCAAGATTGCACTTGCGGAGGGAAGGCCGCGCCCCGCCATGCCCGAGTCCACCGAGGAGGAGAACTCCTCGGGCGGTGAGCTCAACTTCTCGGAGCCTGACGACTTCGAGGTGGTGACGGGCGCGAGTCCCCCGCCGGCCCCTCGAGGGGCTGGTGGCGAGGGCTCATCGATGGTGCTGGGCGAGGCGAGGCTCGCGCCGGGGTCGTTGGTGGATCTGCCCACCGCGAGGACAGAGCGGAGGTCGCCTACGCCGGCGGCGGGGCAGGAGGTCGTCCACGCCCGCGACAGGGCAGAGAGCAGGAGGTCGTCCGCGCCCGTGACGGGGCAGAAGGCGTCCATGCCGGGAGCGAGGCAAAGGTCGCCCGCGCCAGCGACGAGCGAGAGGACACCCGTGCCCGCGACGGGCGGCGGGGAGTCCGCAGCGAGAGCGGGAACGCCCGCGCAGACAGCCTCGAGGCGCCAGGCCGACGCGAGGGCGGCGCCCTCGGGTCAGTCGTCGGGAGGTGTCAGTGTGCCGCGGGCCCGGAGGAGCAGCACGGGCAAGCGCAGCACGAGCGCCCGGTCAGGGTATGTAATCCTGATTTTATCCTTCGGAGTCGTTTAATCGACCCTCCAGTCCTGTTGACTTCAATGCCTCTTCCCTGATTACCCAACTCAGGGGCCATCGCCAGGGATGCAGCCCAGCTTGCGCCGACCAAGGCCCTCAAGACCGGGGCGCATGCAATGCCGCACACGGCGCCGCAGCCCCTGCCCGTAGTGGACATAGTGGCGGAGGCTGCGAAGCTCCAAGAGGTGATGGCTCGAGGGGCCCAGAAGGCCCAACTGACTCGAGCACCAGAGAGTGGGGGCGACGCCGGCCAGAGCGGCGTTGTAACGGTCGCTCGGGCTGACGCCGAGAAGGGGGGCGGCCGGGGCGGCGCAGATGGCGCCGCCCGGCTGGACGTCGAAATCGAGGCCGGTCGGGGCGACGAGGATAGCGCCGCCCAGTTGGTCGCGGGACGAGGAGGAGCTGGTAGGGACGCATCGGAGCGCCCCACTGGCCGAAGAGAGGAGGAGACCCCCGCCCCCAAGCCCCCGAGGGCTGGGGTTGAGGGTGTCACGGAGGAGGAGTCGGCGCTAAGGGCGCTGGCAGTGGAGGAAACCTGCATCTCAAAGCCCGCAAGGGCCGGGGACGAAGGTGTTGTTGCAGCGGCGACGGCGCAAGCGGCGCCGGAGAACGTGGTGTCATTTGTGGAGCTGCCGTAGAGCAGCGAGGAGTATGAGGGCTCGGGAGAGGTCAACCCCGTTGCGGCGGCCAGCGCCGCCAACAAGATCGCCGAGTTCGCGTCGGCCTAAGAGGAGGTACTCAGCGCGGGGACGTCCGAGGGGCCCCGTCATGGGGCGATCATCTAGTCCGGGGTCCCCTTGGAATTTCTCTGCAATGAGCAGGAGGAGGAAGCGGTTTGGAAAGGGAAGTTTGGGGTCTACTCTCAGATTCAGGACCACCTCGACCGCGCCCTAGGGCTTCACCGGACGACGGACCTCCAGATCAGTCAGGTAGGTGCTTCTTTCCCGGGAATCGTTCGTATTTGGTCTTGATTTTGTGCATTTCACTCACGCTCTTCTATTTGCAGCGGCTGAGGGATATTTTGCTCAAAAAGAGAGCCGAGCTGACCCGGCTGTACTCTCAAATGCGCTGGCTCGGGCAGCACAACACCGACTTGGTGCTCCGGAACATCGATGCCAACACCAAGATGACAGACCTGGGGGCGCGCCAGGGGGCGCTAGAGGAGGAGCTGGCGCGGACCGCCGGCGAGCGCGACGTCTAGAGGGCTGCATCGGAGCAGAAGGCTCAGGAGGCCGAGGCGCAGACTGCCGAGCTACAGCGTGTTAGGACGACGCTCGAACAGAAGAAGGACGAGCTCTAGCGCAAGAAGGCCGAGCTCCAAGGCAAGGAGGCCGAGCTCCAGCGCGAGAAGGCCACCGTCGCTACGCTAACCGGGACCCTCGAGGAGAAGGGCAGAGCCCTCGAGGAAAAGAAGGTGGCCCTCAAGGAGAAGGAGGACTCCTTGTCCTCGTTCGAAGAGGCCACCCGGGTCCAGCAGGAAGGGGCGCAGAAAAATATCGCAGGTGAGTGTTCGAAATTTCATTGTCGTTTGATCTGAGTTTATCGCAACTTATCTTGGTTCTTCTGATCAGAGCTGAGGCAGAAAGTGACGGACGAGACTGCGGCGAAGGAGGCTGTCAACACCGCGCTCATGGCGGCGCAGGTTGAATACGCTGAACTAGAGCGAACTGCCGTGAGCATGTGCCAGGAGCTCGAGGGGGATGGTGCCGTGTCTGGTAGCTCGGTGGTCAGCCGCCTGCGAGCTCTAGGTGGCCAGATCGCCGAGCACGCCAAGAGCACTTTCCGCCTTGGCGTCTTGGGAGCCCTCGCCGTGGCCTCGATGCACTACATTATGGACCTCCAGAGGGTATCGTCGGGGTAAGTCGTCCCTACCAATGCCAGCCCGGACACCGCGTCGGCCATCATGAACGACGCCGATGCCACTGTCGAGGGGTTCGCCACCGTCCTGGCCGGAAAGCTTGAAGCTGACATCCCCCCATAGCTGAATTCGATGCCGTTGAAGACCCGCAAGGGGGGGATGATAACCTGTAGGAAGTCTGGGCCTCGAAGCCCGTGTAATAAGTTAGTACTTTATCATAATTGTACTTTTGGATTAAGTAATTCGTTATCGTATATTGACGGTGTGGCCCATCGAGGCCTTGTGCGTTCGAGCCTTTGTTTCTCTACTTTATTTCCGTGTTCTCGTATGCATTTTAGATAGGCCTTGGCGAGGATGATTGCGTTCACAAGCGACCTGGATGTAGGGAGGTGAGTAGGGATGCCGTATGCCGGAGGCGTAGGCGGTCCCGTGGCTCAGCCGATCCCGTTTCCTAGTCGTTTGCGCCTTGCGTCGGCCCTTTCTAAGTATACGAAAAACTTAGATACAGAAATTTTTCGAAAAAACGTTGGCGATTTTCGGGGACGTTCGGGGGTTCCCCCCGTCGTAGCCCCCGAGGGAGGCTTGGCTTTGCCGAGGGTAAAGCCAAGCGTACCTCAGTGTTCGTGCGCGTTCGAGCCCCCGAGATCGCGGAAGTCGTCGTCTTCTCTCCGAATTGCGGGGTGCAGTGATCAAGCACTATGGAAAGTGCACTGTGGGGTATGGCGTCTGGCGTGGCAGTCGTCCTGGGTGTCGTCCTTGGCCTTGCGGAGATCGTGCCAGCGTCCTGGCAGTTCCAGCGGGTGGCATGGTGGTTGCTGTAGAGGATACCGTCCTCTAGGCGTAGCGTGGCGGCACTCCGAGAGTCCTGCAGGCGGGGGTCTTGTCCTAGTCAAGGTCAGGGCCGCTTCCGAGGGCCGTGCCCATGCCGTTCGAGGGTTCCACGGAGGGGAAAACACGAGGGAAGTACGGAGAGTTGGCAGCACAGTGGTTGGAGCAGTGCCGAGCACGTCTCGCACAGCGTCACAGGTTCCCACAGTGTCGCCACAGCGCCCGGAATGGCGGAGCAGTGACCGGAGTTGGCGGACGGGACTCCGGTCACAGCCACTGTGCGGAGTGGAGGCCTGACGTCGTCTGACCCGGGCGCTGTGGAGGAGTGGTTGGCATTTAATGCCTCCGTACGACGGGCGGGCGAACGGAAGGGCCGTTTGTCCTTTCCGTCGAGGGGTGGCCTCGAGCGAGGCGGAGTCGATCCGCTCCCCCGAGGGTAGGCTCTCTACCCTCGAGCGAGGCGGAGTCAGTCTGCTCTCTTGAGGGTAGGCTCGCTACCCTCGAGAGAGGCGGAGATGCGGGGCGCCCTCGAGGGTCTCGGCGGGAGGCCCTCGAGCGAGGCAGAGATTGCCCCGCGGGTTCGAGGGGGGTGCGGATGCGCCGTACTGTGTACTTGGACCGTGGATTGGGCTTCTTTGAGTCCTTTCCTTTCCATTGGATTGGAGGGAGGCTTGTAGGCCTTCGTGGGCCCGATGGCCTGGCATGTGTTTTGCGTTTTAGGGGTGATTTAGTCCCCTAATTAGGGTGCCCTTAATTATGGTGCCCGACACAATGTAACATCAACTGTGAAACTTTGCTTATGGTATCTTTGAGTGATGAGTCTCTCTAATGGAAGCATTTAAAAACAATGTCTTCTCAATTTTATCCGCATCAGAGAGCTCCTTCTCAAAAAAAACTTATAATTCTGGTTGATTTCATTAACAATATGATTGTTCGCGTCCACGGATTTGAAATCCTGGAAGTGCAATTGGTTCAACTCATAGGAACCTTTAGAAAAGATAATTGTATTTTCCTATTCATATTGTTGCCTCAGAGAATCCCTCACCTTTTGTGGATCTTTTTCCAATATATACTCAGACTTTACGTCCAGGTGAATATGGTTCCTTAACATGTATAAGGTCCCAAACTCGACTATGTCCGTTATAGGCCGAGCTCCCACAACGGGTGCTGCCAAACACTGGACAAGTCCACGGGTCGACAAACTCACATTGATGTCTGTAGCCCATCAAGGCAAATGGTGTCCGTCAAGAGTGAAAATCTCCAACTCTTTGATGACCATTTCGCCTACTATATTGGATGCCAAATATATCTGATTTGGTAATATACAAAATGCTTCTTGTATGTGAATTCAACAAACTTGAATTCCAGCAATATATTCTCAATGCGAATTCAACAAACTTGAATTCCAGCATAATTCTCAATGTGAATTCAATATACTTGAATTCCAGTATAAATTCTCAACTGAATTGGAATAATTACGAAGGCGATCATCCAAATAGAGTAGACCTTCTAATTCAAAATTCAAAATTGGATATGCACGTTGAGGATAATCACTATGTATAACATAGTGTAGATCCCACAACAATATAAAACTACCTTGTGTATGACCAATTTGAAAATGAATCAAGGTAATCTCTTATTTGATGTAAGCCAAATCGAATTCAATCTTCAAATTGAACTCATGGTAATTACCTAGATGGTGTAGACCATTTGTCCAAAATCTATGTTGGAATCTCACTTGGAATAATCACTATGTAGAAACGTAGCGTAGATTCCTCCTTGTGTATGACCAACATAGTGTAGAATAAGGAACAAATTATTCCAAAACGAGAATCAATACATTGCATTGTATGAAGCATTTACATTGGGCTAGAATAAAATTGCAAGGTAATTTCAATGACATGGAAATGACCAAAAATTTAAGTACTAACACATAACACATATGTACAATAATAATTGGGCGGCGGGTCGTTGTTCCTTGGGCGCGGGCGCAACGGCCTGCGGACGTGCATTGGCCCTTGAGTGCGTGTCGGCCGATTGCCGCACCAGCCTGAGTGGGAGGCGTACAGGCCTGCCAGCCGCACCGCAGCCGTGCGTCTGCCCGTGACACGTCGGCCCATGAAGCGCGGTGGCCCGTGGCTGCCATATAGAGTTCTGGCAGTCAAGGAGACCCAAGCGGCCCAACCAGCCGCTGCTTCCTTGCAACCACCGCCGCCTCTCCTCGGCAAACGCCGCCACCGATCCGCCCCCTCCCCGAGCAGGTCCATCGAAGAACCGGCCGGATCCACTTCTGCGCCGGCCGGGCGGAGCACCCCCGCCCCCTCGAGCCCAGTTCGCTCCTGCTCAAGTCCCCTCCTCGTCGGAGTACTGGGGTTCGCAGCCGTCCGGCCGCCCACAGTTGCCGCCGTCCCTGTTGGACAGAGGACGAAAACGAGGACGCTGCCGGCGCCTTCGCTAGGCGCCTAGGCACGTGCAGGTGGGCCCCACTGGCCCACCGCCGCTGCCACTTGGGCGATTGCGAGCCTGCTCCAGCCCCCGCTGCTACTGCAGGGGCGTCACGGAGCGGGCGCGGACAGCAGCCGCTGCGCCGAGTGCCGCGGGCGGCGCCTCTGTCGCGAGCCGCTGCTGCAAGCCATGGGAAGGGTCGCTGCCAGTGGCCTAGAGTAACCGTCTGCAAGACAGCGATGGCGCTGCCTCTGCAACCGCTGGGATGCAGGCGGCCTATCCCAGCGATGGTGACAACAGTTTGGAAAGCACACAAACGAGAGATTGGTGCAAAATTAAAGAACGGCAGTGCCATCTTCCATCTCTCGTGAAGAATGCATCAGAATAACACGATTAATCGAGTACCATGTTTGATCTGCAGTGTCATGCTGCTTGAGGCCAAAATTCCTCGTTCTGGCCGCCGGCAAGTTGGTGCCGCTGCGTGCACGAGGCCAACGTGGTTGTTGCCGATGAAGTCGCAGTATGGCATCATCTACTATTTCTTCGTTCTTCTCCACTAGTTCTTCATCTCAGCGGCAAGAACAAGCAGGCAGGATGAACCACTCACCGCCGATGGAGAAGCCAAAAGTACATGTTGCTTGCTTCTTCACCGATCCAAAACATGGCAACGATATGCGTCGTCGTAGTGCAAGAATGCATCTCGATCTTCTCGCGAACTCCCTCTACGCAGTCGTTGGGTGAGGCAAAAAATTTGCCTATGTTGCCATCGTCTTCCCGCTCGGTGGAGAGCGAAAGTGCTGATAACGTGTTTAGAATAAAGGTACTTGAATGTAAATGGGAGACACAAATAAGAGGAATGAATCCTTGTATTGATTTCAAGAGTCTGTACATATATATACATGAGGAAGGGGTGCCACGAAGGGACACCAACGAATAGGATGAGATCACACCAGTTTGCACGCTCCCACAGTCGTACTGCTCCAAGCCTCTACTACATTTTTCGTTACACACGGCGAGCAACTAAAAGCTAGTCCAGTCATGGACGGTCCGGCACACGGATCCTCTCGGTGCCACCTGCCCGAGCAGAGCCATGACGAGCGGCCAGATAGTCTAGTGGCGCACGGGCTCGGATCGGTCGGCGACGGCGACGGCGACGCGCCAACCGAACGCCACGCCGGACACGACACGACTCACGAGCGTTGTGCCGGGGCAAATTGAAACCGGCCGCCGAGCAAAGGACGCCAGCCGCGCCGCGCACGAGCCCAAAGCGCGTCTGCCAGGATGGGTACGCCCGCCCGCCCGCACGTACGCGGCGAGGGAACACGACGGCCGGGACGACGACGAGACGTGTTCGGGCGGGCATGGGTGTGGTATGGAGTATGGACACGGCAGCGGCGGCGAGCACAGGCCGGCTGGCCGGGGGAGTCCAGCTGTGGCGCTCCGGGCGTTTCGTGTCCTGGCCTGCTGGTGACACGCCCGGGAGAAGAGGTACTGGTGGATCAGAGATGTGTGAGAGAGGTCGTGGTGGTCGGCATTAACCTGTCATGTGACTTTAACGCGACGAGAATTCAGAATTGCAGGTCACGGGCAAGCGACTTTAGTTTAGCTGCTTGTGCCTCGTAGATGCAGATGGAATGGCCATTTTTTTTTCAAAAGATAAGATGGAATGGCAATGGCTTGGTGAGAGGTAAAAGTACAGGGGCTGCATCTGATGAATTGAAGCGCTCTGTTGTACGTCATGACCTCGACACGATGACGAAGACGCTCGGGCAAGTGCATGTAGACGAAATCCTAACTCTGGGATTCGATCGAAACGCGACGCTTGTTTCACGGATGATCCTTTTCGCTCGCGGCGGCGATGCAAACAGGCCGAATTAATACATTTTTGGTCCTACTCCGGAACAAGTGATCCATCGTTTGGCTCTGGAGAGAGAAACTATGGAGCGCAGGCGTCTGAGAAATGCTCACTGTTGGTGGCAGTTACAGCTAACTGTTCTCCAAGCGTAGCAATTTTTTTTTTTGAGAGGATCCAAGCGTAGCAATTAGCTGCCGTGCCTCAGCTGTTCATGATGATGGGCTGCTATGATGCCTGTAGAGTTGGGCTTTCAAACTTCAATGTTTCTTATGCTTTCTCAGATGAAAGCGTTGTGTCACTGGATCAAATGGGCCGCAATTATGGGTGGGCGTTCGGGTTACCCGAAAAATTCAGATAGGGTATTTCGGGTTTTATAAAATTTGGGTTTTCAAAAATGCTACCCGGAATTTGCTCTGAAAAATCAATACCAGACATTTCGGGTAACCGAAAGTTCGGGTTCGGGTTTACCCGATATACCCAAGATCCTCCAATCTCCAAGCCGCCGCCTGCAGATGCTCCTCTGCAGCTCTGCTCCCCTAAGGTTGATGCGCAGCGGCAGCCGGCGAGGGCGACGCCGCGACGCTCAAGACAGGCAGGGACACGAGGTGGAGAGAGAGAGAAAGAGATATAGAGAGAGATGCGTGCTGCGCGCAGGTCGATGCGTAGCGCGCGGCCGGCGATGGCGAGGGCGATGCCACGACACTCAGGATTGGCGGCGGCGGGACGCGAGGTTCAGAGATAGAGGGCTGCACGCAGCGTGCAGAGGAGAGTGAGAGTAAGGGTGGCGGCGCTGCTTACTGGGGACTGCGGCGGCGGCGGCGAGATGCGCCGACGCCGAGACGGGCAGTCGGCTCTCGGGGTAGGGCTCGAGCGCTCGCGCCTTGGGCATGGGAGCGGCGGGTGGCGCCAGGCATGGGGCGGTGGGTGGCGCCGAGCAGTACTCGAGACTCGAATGGGGGCGGCAGGGGATGGGGGGACTGGGGTGCGTGACGGACTGACGAGAGCCGTCTAGGGTTAGTGGTGGGCTGGGTTGGAAATTACTTGGGTTGGGTTGTATTTCGAGTAGTTCGGGTACCGTGGCCCAATACCCGAATTACCCGTATTAATTTCGGGTACCGTGAGCTGGAACCCGAATTAGAGTTCGGATTTTTCGGGTTCGGGCTCGGGCTCGGGTTTTTCGGGTTCGAGTTTCGGGTATCGGGTTTTCTACCCGGCCATAGCCGCAATGAAAAAAAGGCAATCTGCACAAGTATCCAACCAATCCCATCGTTTTGCCAACATTAGGAACGGTTTAGAGTGAGGAAAAGATGAGGGACGAGGATCCTCTGACACTCTACTGCGTCACTGCGTTAGACCGTACACAGTGGAAGGAGGAAATGAAGAAGCAAATACACTGTTTGGCACTGTAGATGCACTGTTTGGCACTGTAGACAAAGAGAGCGTGCGAAACGAGGAGGGAGCAAATTTGGTCTTGCTCCCTCCGCCGCCGGAGGGTGGCAAGCGCTCGCAGATAATTTCCTGGGTTCTGTTTGCCACACAAGTGGGATTCGTTCAGATGAAGCCGGAAGAGCCTCCCAGGTCTCTCTGCTCCCGTTTTCCCCTTTCTACAGTAAACCGAGAGAGGCAACCGGCGGGTGGTGACGTTTTCGGCATCGATCCGCTCGATCCTCTTCCCTCCGGTGGCCCTCCGGCTCCGGTTGGGAGTGGATCGGGCGGATCGACGGCCGACGGTGTATAGCGACTAGTATTAGGGTGTGTATTAGTAGGCTAGAGTTCCGGTGATGCCGTCGGCGGCGGCATCATGCCGGCTTCCTTTCCCCGGTGGTAGAGATGGCGATGACTGCGTGTTCCTGGTCATTTCCGGCGCTACTTCCGAGTGGATTTTGCTTCTCCTGGCCTTCTATGGCATCGGCGTCGGCGACGACGTCGACTCGGCGGAGGATTCATGGAGCAGGTCTGTGCTCTGTTCTTCTCTTGGAATAGAGCTCTTGTGCTCCCCTTGGGGTGGCTTCTTTATCCGAGTCGGCGGGTTCGTCGACGGCGGATTCCTCTTCCGATTGGGTCGCTCTGTTCTTCCACGGCCTTATTCGGTTTGCCTGGAGTCCCTGGTGCTCTTCTTGGAAGCTGTTGCGTTGCGTTCGGCAAAGCAGTCAAGTTGGCGAGGAGGGTCTGGTCTGCTATCGCGAATTTCTTGCGGCTTTCCTATGTGTGGTGCCAGCTTCTTCATCTGGCCAAGCGGTGCCGATGGTGGTGGTTGCCGGTGTGAAGCTTCTTCAGATGATGCACAGGAACGCAGGATTGAGGAAGAAGATGAAGGACCTCTATGTAATTCTAGAACTATGTAGGGGCCCTTTCGTAAAAAGGGAAGCACTTGTACCTGATATTTGCCTCTTTTAATATGATGTTCTTCCTTTTTCGCAAAAAAAAAAGTGGGATTCGTTCAGAGCCAAAACGTGGAAGGGAAAGCCGGTGCCTGCACATACGGTCGTTTCCAACCGTTTCCAAGCGCGATTAACATTGAAATGTTGGCATCTCAAGTGTAATAAATAAGTACCTAGAAAACATATATGCTTATATGGACTAAATATTATTATGCTAGCATTTTGGTATATAACTAATGACCACCTTGCATATATACATATGTAGTCTTATATACATCTCACTGTAATCTATCACTTCCTGAAATAACAATGACACCTTTGTTTTTTTAGATAAAGAAAATATCTCCGGCCTCTGCAGCCGCACACAGCCAATGACACCTTTGTGTATAACTATGCATAGGAAATAAAGCTATTAAAAAGAATCTACCCAAGAGCAATCCACCTCATCTGAGGACTTCTCATGAGAGCATATCCAGTGAAGTAACTGAGTGGACACATAACAAATTCATGTTTGGTAGTGACTTTAGGTGTTTTACTACCATCTTTTTTTCAGGAAAAGTGTTGCCCCATCTTTACGATGCCTTATCTGGTCTTCTTTCTTTTCATTTGAACAGCAAGATTAACACCTCAACCGTTATAAAATTTCTTCAAATCTATTTTGATATATCTCCGAAATTATTGTAAATTATCCGCAACTACGTAGGGGCCCTTTCATTTTATTTGCTTGTGTTCGACTATAAGCCTAAGGTTGATTGTTGTTGTGGTCGAGCTTACGGTTAGCCCCACAATGGCTATTGTCAACTTTTCAGAGCTTAATTAAAGTTACTTTTCAGCCACATTGTGGCTGCCCTTACTTATTGAAATGACTAAACCACCTATGTGTAACTCCTTCAAGAGACACACATCACAAATAAAACTATTAAAAGAATCCACCGAAGAGTATTTTGCCTCATGGGCACTTCTCACTAGCAAATAAAATGAAATAAGTAAAATCACCACATATCAAATTAAGTGAATGTCTATGTTTTTGATAGTGAGACTTTAGGTGCAGCAGTACCACCTTTGTTCATCAATAACTCTTGTTTATTTTCATTTAAACCCCAAGATTAGCACCTCAACCGCTATACAGTTTCTTCAACTCATTTTGATGTACTACCAAAACTATTTTATATTCTTTGCTACTTTTGTTTGAAGCTCTCCTAATTATACCATTTCAGATATAATAGGAAGCTAAGGTTTTCTATCATATATGTCTCCTAAGATTGTTTCATCGGACCCAATATTCATTAACGTAAGAACCACCAAAATGTTGATTCTAAAAAGGCTTAGAAAAACTTTATCTAGGGTAGATCTCACTATGATCTATTACTTACTAAAATGAGAATAACATCTCCCTTTAATTATCTTAAGAGATGCATATGAAATAAAGATACTAAAAAATCCATCTAAGAGACTTCTGCATTATCTGATGGCTTATGAGCATATCCAACAAAATAACTGAATTTGCCAGATAACATATCGCCAAAGTTTATGTTTGGTATCAAATTAAATTCATGTTCGGTTGCTACTTTAGTCTATTTTGGTTGCAACTAATGTTGACACCATGTAACAACTTAATGGGTGTTTTTATTAGTAGTTTTGCAGAATGTAGAAACATTATATCACTACAAGAGATTTGACTATCCTTGATGATCCAATATCGTCACTGAAAATATGGGTTTTCATCATAGAAGTGCAATAGTGACATTTTTACTGCGTCATGAGGATCGTCATGGAACGACCGTCACAAATTGTCATTTATGACGTTCTTATGAAAATCGTCATAGAATGAAACACATTTGTGACGATTTGCTTACTGTCATAGAAGTGGATTTGGTGACGCTTTCCTTGTCGTCATAAAATGCCTCTGATGACGATTATGAAGGGTGATTAAGAATTATGAAACTAACTTTATTAACATGGTTTTTCTAATCTGGGCATATATGGTACAAAAAATGAATTGGTGTCATCACCATGAGTCTTGCTAGTGATGAGAGGGAAAATCAGAAAGGTGTGCTCTAAGAATATTTGTATTACCAAAAAACTATCAAGTAACTAAAATACTCAATTTTCAGTATACCAAAAAAGTTGAGTGTAAAGTGTACAATCATTTATATTTTTTACTGTTGATTTTCCATATGATCTTTTAAATGTATGAATGTACCTCATGTATCTCTTTTTTTAATTTAAAGACTTTTTGCAGCACATATAGTTCAATTGTGAAGTAATTCAATAAAAGTATAAATACATTTTGTGACGAACCTACATTTGTCATGTAACGAGAACGTCACTAATAGTTTGATATTAGATGACAAATTTGTCAAATCGTCATTGATGGTGCACCTTTGGTGACGAAAATTGGTGTCCGTCACAAAGATACTCGTCTACTTCAAGTTAATGACAAAGTTCCATGAATCGTCACAGAATGGCAACTATTCTATGACATTTTTGACTTCCGTCATAACAATTTTCGTCACTGATGCTCATATTTCTTGTAGTGTATATAAGAACTTGTGTGTGCATATTTTGTAGCATTTGCATAAAATTTTCTAGAAACATCACATGTAAGATATTTGAACATAAAAACATCTTTGAAACATTGCAATATAGGTACCATTTTGTTGAGCTCATCATAACCAACTAGACATGAGCATTTTGCGAGCCGATCCAACAAAAAACCAAAATACTTTCAGGCCTAAAATCGGTGCCCAAGACCACCCAGTAATTCCATCAGGCCAGCAAATTTGATGCTAAGTCAGGCCGAGCTCATCATAATCGGTGAAAATAATTAATTTTAATATTTAGACCAAGCTTGGGCTGACCAGATTTTTTAGCTTGCAAAACCAGCATCATCTCGGCCCTAAATGAGCATAGATATGAGCTTACGCCGTATCGTTTGGGCCGTGTCGGGTTGAGCCAAGCTCATTCTGCTCAAGTAGTCTACAATGAACACTATGATACAGACGATTTTTCACCTATGATATCATACAATTGGGTTATATACAATCTGTGTTTCTATTTATTTAAGTTTACATACAATTATATATCACCATGTGTTTCTTGTGTCATGGTCTATTTGGAAATGTTTCCTTGGGCGCAAGCTAATCATCGACATAATTTCAATGAAATTGATCTGCTTAATGATTTGGTACTAGGAATCCTGGTCAATGCTATCACATTAAGTGAGCATGGAGGTAGAGTTTTATCACCTAATATAAGAAAGCTTGGCGTCCAACCTAGCGAGGACCGCTCCTTTACGCCCCCACCT